>NC_044588.1:4502500-4802500 GCF_901933205.1 Camarhynchus parvulus
AATTCAGCTCCTTCCCCATATCAACCCTAAAAACCCAGGGAAATGGGAATTCAGCTCCTTGCCCATATCAGCCCTAAAAGCCCAGGGAAATGGGAATTCAGCTCCTTCCCCTTATTTACCCTAAAAACCCAAGGAAATGGGAATTCAGCTCCTTCCCCTTATTTACCCTAAAAACCCAAGGAAATGGCAATTCTGTTCCTTCCCTTTATCAGCCCTAGAAACCCAGGGAAATGGGAATTCTGTTCCTTCGCTGGTAATGGGAATTCAGCTCCTTTTCCATATCAGCCTCTAATTAATTACAAATAAAGCCATAATTCATTAATTTGATGAGGTTATTCTTGAGGATGGAGCATCAGGGAATCATGGAACCATCAAGGTTGGAAAAGACTTTTGACATCATCGAGGTGCCCTTGTTTCAAAGCAGACAAGAAATTTATTCGTGTTTCCTTTTTGGAGTGTGATTCTGTGGATTCCTTCCTGGAACTGCAGAGATCCTGGAGCTGTTAAGAGTGTTTGACAGAAACAGGGGTTTGCAGGCCACCCCAAAATATGAAATCCAGAACCTGCCAGTGCTCATGGCAGTGACAGCGGTGTTGAATTTGCAGGAAGAGATGAGAATCCTCACTCCACGTTTCAGAAGGCTGATTTATTATTTTATGGTATATATTATATTAAAAGAAAATGGTATATTAAAATATAAAAATGATATTACTATACTAAAAGAATAGAAGAAAGGATTTCATCAGAAGGAAAGGAAAGGAAAGGAAAGGAAAGGAAAGGAAAGGAAAGGAAAGGAAAGGAAAGGAAAGGAAAGGAAAGGAAAGGAAAGGAAAGGAAAGGAAAGGAAAGGAAAGGAAAGGAAAGGAAAGGAAAGGAAAGGAAAGGAAGGCAAAATCTTGTGACTGACCAAGAGATCGAACCAGCTGGACTGTGATTGGCCATTAATTAGAAACAACCACATGAGCCCAATCACAGATCCACCTGTTGCATTCCACAGCAGCAGATAACCATTGTTTACATTTTGTTCCTGAGGCCTCTCAGCTTCTCAGGAGGAAAAATCCTAAGGAAGGATTTTTCATAAAATGTGTCTGTGGCAAGCCTGGAGTCCCCATCCCACCAGTTCCCCCAGGACCACAGGGAGAGCACACTCAGGGAGCAACCATGAAAATCCAGGGAAAACCCAAACCCACCCCTCAGGTAAATCCTCCTCCCCAGAACAAGCCAGGATTCATTCCTGGCTGTAATTCCTGCTGTAATTCCTGCCTGTAATTCCTGCACAGCCTGATGAAGTGATTTTTCCTGACATCATGATGGAGTCGCTGTCAGAGGAAGGGCTGGAGCAGGGGCAGCTTTCCTGGGAATGCTCCAGCCCTTCCCTGAGCCAAGCTCCTGCACACGGTACCTGCAGCAGCTCCCCCTTGGAAAAACACATCATTTTCCAAAGGTAAGGCAGGCTTGGGTTACTAGGAACACAAATCATTAGGGCTAAAGCTGCATTCCCATTTTATTGTATTTGTTTTATTTATAATTTTATGACTTATTCCACATTTTCCATATTTTCCACGTGTTTCGTGTCACGCTTGTCCTGTTCAGGCTTTCACATGGAAACCCGGGCTCCTCTCCGCGTGTTGAGCCTTTCTCAACAGCTTTGTTGGTTTTCTTGTTTGCTTGGCTTGTCCCATCCCTGGAGCCCGTGCCTGGAAAACACAGAGTGGGAATGGGGTGGGGTGAGACGGGAATAAAAGCAACAAGGAATGGGATAAACTGTTGAAAACAAACCCCATCCAACTGGAGCTGGGACAAAGAACAGCCTGAGCCTCGCCTGGTTTGGGCTCTGGGTTTGCTCAGGGCTTTGAGTGGTCAAAAACGGGGATTTCTGCAGGTGTGGCACGTGCACACCTGGATTTCCCCCCAAATCCCAACCAGGAATGAGAGGGAAGCTCCTCCTGGTGCTGCAAGGTTCCTTCCCTGATGGAAGGAGCTCTCATGGATCTGCAGGCAGAGCTCACTCCCTGTTCCCCTCTCATGGATCTGCAGGCAGAGCTCACTCCCTCTTCCCCTCTCCTGGCTGCACAGACATTTCCTTTCTACCTCAAATCCTGAGCAAATCATCGATTCCACTTTTAGCTGCTCTTCCAAGGCTCTGTGCCAACAGGAACACTGGGTGCAAAAATCCTGGGAAATGTGCTGGAGGGATAAAATCAGAGATGCTCCTGACAGGAGCTGCTGGCACAGGGCTGGGATTTCTGCAGGTGTGGCACGTGCACACCTGGATTTCCCCCCAAATCCCAACCAGGAATGAGAGGAAAACTCTTCCTGGTGCTGCCAGGTTCCTTCCCTGATGGAAGGAGCTCTCAGGGATCTCATGGATCTTCAGGCAGAGCTCACTCCCTCTTCCCCTCTCCTGGCTGCACAGACATTTCCTTTCTCTCTCAAATCAGTGATGCCACTTTTAGCTGCTCTTCCAAGGCTCTGTGCCAACAGGAACACTGGGTCAGAGTGTGAAAAGCCCTGGCAAATGTGCTGGAGCAGCAGGGATGCTCCTGACAGGAGCTGCTGGCACAGGGCTGGGATTTCTGCAGGTGTGGCACGTGCACACCTGGATTTCCCCCCAAATCCCAACCAGGAATGAGAGGGAAGCTCCTCCAGGTGCTGCCAGGTTCCTTCCCTGCTGCAAGGAGCTCTCATGGATCTGCGGGCAGAGCTCACTCCCTCTTCCCCTCTCCTGGCTGCACAGACATTTCCTTTCTCTCTCAAATCAGCGATGCCACTTTTAGCTGCCCCTCCAAGGCTCTGTGCCAACAGGAACACTGGGTCAGAGTGTGAAAAGCCCTGGGAAATGTGCTGGAGCAGCAGGGATGCTCCTGACAGGAGCTGCTGGCAGTTGGCGCCGGGCTCAGAGCGTTTCACACCAGCTCAGCTCTCCCTCGCCAGTCTTGCACCCTCCCTGACCCCCCTGCTCATTCTCATGCAGTGCAAACCCCCCAGAAATGTCCCAAATCAACCAATATCATCTCCCCGATGGCAGAAGGATGCTCAATTCCTGCAAAAAAAAAAAAGCGAAACTCATCAAGTTTACTCGAAAACAACTTTTTCATCTCAAGAGTCTTCACCAGTTCACAGTTTGCAGGCGAGAGGGGACCATGAAATGGGATTAAAATACCTGTCCAGGTAATTAAATCTAATTTGCTAATTAAATCTAATTCACTAATTAAACTAATTAGACTAATAATACATAATTCAATAAATAAATAAATAAATAAATAAAAACTAATAATAAACTAATTAATGCGGCTGGTGAGGTGATTAAATTCCCTAAAAAAAATTTTAAAGTGTACCTGAATCATCTCTCTGCTAGCAAAAGTATCCTCAATTCCCCAGGAGAAAAACAAATTTAAAAATTTAAAAAATAAAAAAACGAAATTCAACAAATTTGCTCTAAATTGCATAAAGGGATTTTTAAGTCTCAGGAGGGTTTGCAGGCAGCAGAGGAGGATGAGAAACTAGGATTAAAGCATCTGGTGAATTGATTAAATTCCCTAAAAAATTTTAAATTTGGTAGCAAAAGGATCCTCAATTCCTGAGAGAAAAAAAATCAACAATTTCCCTCTAAATTGTATAAAGGGATTTTTAATCTAAATTGTATTAAGGGATTTCTCTGGTAGCAAAAGGATCCTCAATTCCTAAAAGGGGAAAAAAAAAATTAAAATTCAACAAATTCACTCGAAATTGTATAAAGGGATTTTTAAATCTCAGGAGGGTTTGCAGGCAGGGGACGGGGGTGAGAAAGTGGGATTAAAGCATCTGGTGAATTAATTAAATTCCCTAAAATATTTTAAAGTGTACCTGAATCATCTCTGCTGGCAAGACGATCCTCAATTCCAGGGAGGGAAAAAAATATCAACAAAATTGTTGATTTTTTTTCAATCACTCTAAATTGTATAAAGGGATTTTTAATCTAAATTGTATAAAGGGATTTTTAAATCTCAGGAGGGTTTGCAGGCAGGGCAGGAGGATGAGGAGCTGGGATTAAACCATCTGGCCAGCTAATTAAATTAAATCAAATCCCCTCCCAAATTTGCACCCCAAAGTGCCCCCGCCATAATTGGGCTGTGTCACCTCCTCTGCCACCCCTGCTGCCCTGGCTGCCCCCCACACCTGCCCCCCAGAGCCCCCCAGCCCTGCTGCAATTAGGGGGTGACTCTTAATCACGGGGTCCTGCTCCGAGAGCGGGCAAATACTCCTGCAGCTCCCACCCACCAATTAAAGATAATTTCAAACGGGAGTAATTGCACTGGGGCTCTGCAAACTGCCGCAGAGGTCTCGTCCCCGGCAGCTGATGGGTGTGAGGGGGGTATTTTGACAAGTTTGGAGCAGATTTCCGTGGAATACCGAGGAGCTGCTCTGTTTTCTTTGGAGTCGCTGGTCAGGAAATGGAGATTGTGAAAGGTCAGGCCTGGAAGGGGAGGGCAGGGATGGAGGTGTTGTTCAAGTCCTGATCCGTGGGGATTTATTTCCAGTAGAAATCCTTCAGTGCCTTGATCGGGGCTTTCTGGGTGATCCCTGAGCGTTTCTGATCCATTGGAAGGAATGATCCATCGGGAAGAGGTTTTGGCGATTCCTTTTTCGTCACAACTGCAAGGCGACGCCCCCCAAAATGCCCCTCTGCTCTCTGGAATCATCTGGAAATCTGGGGAGTCAGAGTTGAGAGACCCCAGGAAAACTCCAAAAGCTTGGTTGGATCTCCATCCCACCCCGAGCTTTGCGCTAAAACTTTGGATTTTCAGCACCAGGCTCGAAACCGCGACAACTGTGGGGTCAGCGAGGTGTGAACGGCACCCGGAGGCAGCGGGAGCCGCTCAGCAGCCCCGGGAGGGTTTTGTGGCAGGAGGACAGACCGGGATGAGCTTGGATTGTGCCACCTGGTCCCATAATGAGCCATCTGGGAGCGCTGTGCCCAGCACGACCTTCCCTCCCCTCCCTGCGCTCCCTTCGGGCTCCGTTGCTTCTCCTCGCGGCCTCCCCTGTGTTTGATCACCCCAAAAACCCCAGCAGGGCACGGAGCAGAGCCAAAAATGCTCAGGGAGAGCAAATCCATGCCCTCCAGAGGGAAAATGGACCTGCGGGAACAATAGGATCCCTAAAAAGTTCCATTTCCCAATTTTCCTCCTGCCGCGTGCGGCTGATGCAGGCCCCTCCCTCGCTTGCCCCTAAATCATTTGGGGCTGGGTTTCAAAAGTTGTTTGTGTTGTGGCAAGATGCTGAGAGAAAACTGGACAGCGATTGGAAATTGCACTTTTATTTCCTTTTTCGATGTTTAATTCCGTTCAAAATGAGAGCTGATCCTTCTGCGTCGTAGCTGCATTTAATGTTCAATTCCATTCACAATGAGAGCTGATCCTTCTGTGCTGTAGGTGCATTCATGTGCTGCTGCAGAATAAAATTAAATGTATTTATGAGCAGTTGGATCATCAGGGAGTCTGAAAGTTTTACCTTTTTTATAGGGAAAAATGCAAAAAGGAAATAAAAAGGAAAGAAAAGCTGGGCCGGACTTGCCCTCACTTAAGTGTTGTCTTTGTGCCTGCAATTTTTCAGAAGCGTTGGCACCACCACGGCAGCTCACCCCAAAAACCACACTGGGGGGCTTCAGAGAAACCAGAAAATGAAATTAAATATACAAAAGGAGAGATAAATTAAACATCTCTGAGCAAACGCAGAGCAATGCAAACTGAAAGTGCACAACGGGAGAGTTGGATAAAACCTTTAAATCAGCATTTTCTCCTTTTTAAAATGAAATTATTGCCAAAAATAAAATTTTCGAGACTTGGTCTTTATATTCATTGCGAAGTGATGCTTTTAATGAGAGAATCCAAGAGAAATCACCTTTAAAACATGAAGAGAGAAGCAGATTTATTTTATCACAGCTCAGACATCACCGAAGCGACGGCTGGGTGACACCAATGAGCCAGAATGACAGAAACTGCTTTGGGCGGTGATTTTTACACCCAAAATCTCTTGGTTTTGGATGTTTTTGGGGTTGTTTTGAGATTAAAAGCCCTGGATGTGCTCAAACACCCTTTTAGGGTGCCCCAGGCAGCGGGGACAGGGCTGTGCCCACACAGAGCTGAGGGCAGATGCCACCAGAATGACAGAAACTGCTTTGGGCGGTGATTTTCACACCCAGAATCTCTTGGTTTTGGATGTTTTGGGGTTTTTTGAAATTAAAAGCCATGGATGTGCTCAAACAAAACAGGACCCTTTTAGGGTGCCCCAGGCGGCAGGGACAGGGTTGTGGCCGCACAGAGCTGATGCCACCACGGGCACCGAGCGGAGCCAAAACCATTCCTGGGGCCACTCCTGGTGCCTGTCCAAGCTGCCAGAGGAGTTTATGTTAACATCTCGTGGCTGTCTCCAGCTGCATCTGTCAGCACAGCCCTTCTGCAGGCCTTGCCGCGGTGGGGGACAGGGCAGGGGGAAGGAAGAAAGCCATTAGAAAAAGAGCAAATAATAAATCTCCATCAATATCCATAAAACTCCATCATCTTCACTCTCAAATCCCGGCTCCTCCAGCCTTGTCCGTGCAAAAACCTCCCCAGAACCCTTTGGGGGGCAGCTTTTTGAAGTGTTTCTAACACATAGGGAAAGAACACACAAGAGAAATTTGGCACGGAGCTTGGCCCTAGCAGCCAAGTTGGGCATGGAAAAAGGAAAAAAAGTCGACAATAAAAGGTCATTTCTCGCCAAGTTTTAGCAAGTATTCAATATCTACCTTTTTTCCCTGCTCTTCGCTGAGTTATTGGCCAACTTTATGGAAAACGCTGAAGTGGATTTATTATAATTGGGGGTTTTTCTCCTTTTTTTGGACCAAGCAAATGTTCTCATGAGCAATAATTGAGTTATGGCAAAAGAGGAGCGCAGACAGGGGGTTAAAGGATGCAGCACCCAAAAAAATCCTCTTTTCCACACCATTCTTTAAACTCAAACGAGTTCCTGAGCTCCAGTGATCTAATCCTGCTGCTATTTATGATTTCTGAAAATTATTTATTATAAAGTCTGTCACGAAGTGGAAAATTCCCGGTGCTGATCCCGTTTTGGAGTGGGAATCCAGCGCCGGGCCCCGCGGGTCGGTTGGCACAGCAAACCTGCCGGGGTGAGGAGGGGGATTTTCATGGAATGAGCCTTTCCAGCCCTCTGGATCACACGGGAGGCGTTGCACAAGCGGCTCCCAAGGCGTTTTTCCAGCTCTGTGGTTGGGTGGCAGCTCCTGTCCGGGATGGCTCCACTCTGTCCCAACCTGTTTCCACAGGCTCCTTCCTTGCCCCCGGGAATTCCAGGTGGATGGGCTGATTTAGGAGCGAGCTCCTGGCTGACGTAGGTTGGGTTTTAAACATCCTGCTCTGCCTCATCCCTGCATTTATTTTCTTTTTTTTTTTTTTTATTTTGGAAAGGCAGAGTTCAAAAAATCGGTTAAAAGGAAATACGGGGATTTTTTTTTTCCCACCTCTTAAGTGGAAGTGTCCTCATCATCTTCTGAAGGCTGTGGGGTTTTTTTCTCTGGATATTCTGGGATATCTGACCTGGAAATGGGCAATTCCAGCTTGAATCAGCCCAAAATTCTGGGAGACCTGGAGCAGATCCTACAGAGAAAGCTGCATCCTCTGAAATATCCAAGTAATTCCGAGATATTTTGGTGCAAGGACACAGATTCTGGATGCAAGATGACCCAAGCTTTGAAAATCCAGCCACCAACGTGAGACAGAAAAGGAGTTGAGAACAACAAAAAAAAAAGAGATAAAAACCAGATTTGAAGATGAAAAGCAAAAAAGGAACCACAAGCCCGGGACTGACAAGAAGTTTATGAGCCGCAGGCTTGGGCTGAGTTTAAACAAGAAGAGTTTCCTTTCTGCCTCTTGTCAATTAAAGAGGCAATTCCTTTCCAGGTGGAGCAGATATTCTGTTTTCCCATATTCTCTTGGAAAAGTCCTTCCAAATTGAATTTTTTAATTTTTTTTTTAACAAGTGAAAATTTCCCCCGATGCTTTGACCTCTTTACAATTTTCCTTTTGTCATTCCACCAAATAAGAACGTAAAGAAGAAGAACCTGAAAAAAGATCCATTCCTATTTATGCTGGAGTGGAAAAAGCAAAATTTACTCTGCTTGGAGAGACCGGCTTTTTATGGAACAGAAAATATTCCCGGCCAAAGGAATTGTGCAAAGGAATGGAGAGAACTCATGGCAGAGACAGCTCCAAGCCCGTGGTGGTTGAAGGGATGGGATGGGATGGGATGGGATGGGATGGGATGGGATGGGATGGGATGGGATGGGATGGGATGGGATGGGATGGGATGGGATGGGATGGGTCAGAAGAGCCCAGCCAGCTGTCAGGACTGCTCCTTGTGAATCCAGGAGTCTCCATCCGTGGATTTGGCTCCTCATGGACCTGGAACAGCTGTGGCTACCAGGGGTTCACAGCCCAACAAGCCTTGGCAAACCCAACCTGTGCAAGGTGGGTGTGGCCATCCCTAATTCCATCCTCCATGACCTCACATGGAAGCAAGCCCACGGGAAGTCCATCCCATGGTGCTCAGATGGATTTGGGAGCTGGCACAGCTGGTTCCGAGCCCCAGGAAAGTGAACACGGTGAGTAACGCCCGAGTCACGCTGGATGAGGCGTGTGGGGACTTGAGCTGGGGCAAATCCCTGGGTGATGCCACCAGAGCCTCAAGGAATTGTCTCAGGTGATGCTGACGATGCTGCACTCCATGAGTTCATCTGGAGAAACACCTACAAGTGAGGCCATGGGAATATCATCTGAAAATCCAGTTATCCCTGGGGCTTTGTCATCCTCAGCTCCCAACAATTCATCCCAGAGAGCTGCCATGGTGCCCTCAGCACTCACCAGTGAACAGGCTGGCCATAAAACTGCCCCCCAAACCAGCATAAACCAGTATAAACCAGTTTATTGTGGCTGTTCTATGTCATGTTCAGGTTTCAACTGATTTGCATCAGAGGGAGTGGTTTAAGTGAAGTTGCTCAAAATATTTTACGGTTGGAAAAGCGTTTGGTGGTTGGACTCGGTGATTTTGGAGGTCCTTTCCAACTTTGACAATTCCACAATTCACAGTGGTCCAAGAGCCCTGGATGGATCTCCTGAAGAGAATCCAGGCACTCATCCCTTGGTGTGAGACCCTCAAAGATCAGTGGGACATCTCACCTGGACAAAGAACCTGGAGCTTCCCAGCTTTTCTGAGTCACTGTCACCATCTCAAGCCGCTTCAGAAGGGAATTTCTTCATTCCTTTCATCCTCCAACAGGGCTCTGTCACTCCTGTTTGGAAGCACTTGGTGACAGTGCCATTTTTATGGGCCTCAGGCTGGGTTAGACTTGGAGATTGATCACCAGCTTCAGAATTTAATAAATTGGTTTAGGGAGTGAAGGTCTGAGCAGCCCCAGGAGCTGGCAGCTGCTCCAGAGCCACCCCAAATCTTTGTGCTCAGCCTTTCCCAGCGATAAATTAAAAAAGGACGGACTCATCTGAGGACAAAATGTAATTAAACATCGACATTCCAAAGGAATTACCGAGAGCTGGGTGACTAAATCCCGCTGCTGATCTGGACCTAAACCTGGAGCAGGATACAACAGATTGAGAGATACACACACCTTTGCCAAGGGGTTACACAATCCCACACTCCTACGGCTTCCAAGAACCTCTCCAGCCCTGGCTGCTGCTCCCACGGCATCACCAGGAGGTGCTCATTTGTTCCAGACGGTGAGAGTGGCACAGGCTGGAAGTTTCCCATGAGGAATGAGGCAGGCACAGCTCCTGTCCCCAGGAACCCCCCCAGATTTCATCCCTCAGCTGGGCACATCTGGGCCCCGTTCCCCCCCGTGGGGATGGGGTGGCAGACAAAGCCCTCCCGCCCTCTGAGGGAACTGCTGCTGATTGAAGATGGAAAATCCTCTGGATGGAGCTCAGGAAGGGCTCCCCACACCATCCCAAAATTCCCTGGAGGGGCTGGGTTCAGGCTCTGGGCGCTCATCCTCGCTCCTCTCCTGGAGCTCACTGGCACAGGGAAATTCCTGCCTTTTTAATGCTCTTTAACTCACTTTAAAATAGTAGATAAAGTTCACTTTACCTACTTGAATAAATATTAGATATATTAAATCTACTATATATGACAGATTAAATATAGTTAAATTATATATTTGTTAATTATATATATAAATATATTATATATATAAATTATATATATAAAAATATATGTATATATTTTTACTTTATTTATAACTATAAATACTTTATTTATAACTATATATTTATTTTATATATAACCATAATAAATATTATATATTTATGGATTTATTTATAATTGTATCTTATATTTATATATTATATAAATATAATAAAATTAAATAAATATAATATATTAAATATATTATAAATTAAAGTGCTATTAGAAATAAACCCATGAGTTTTGGGAGAAGAGATTTTAAGAGTTTGTAATCTAAAATATCTTTTTCTGTGAAAAATCAGGAGGGTTTTTTTTTTCTCTTTAAGAGAATGGAAGATAAAGCCAGAAAATGTGCAATTTAAAAAACAAAAGGGAGGCGTTAATAAAGCAAAAACTCTCCTTCTTTTCTTTTTGGGGTGAGAAATAAGAGGTGTTATTTGGGGCCTGATCAAGTGAAGTAACAGAGGAAGTATCAACCAAACTGGGGGCATTTCCTCACGTTTTTAATATAAAAATGTGAAATTCCAGAAGGGAACCTAGAGAAGATTTTAATTCCCTCAGAACCTCCCTCCTCCCTGTTGTCAGCGTTGCTGCAGGGAGTGTCATCCCCTGGCAGGTGCTGAAATCCCATCCTTCGGGATCAAAACCAGTTGGAATTTTGAGGAGGGAAGGAAAAAGTGGGAAGAGGAGGAAAAGTAGGAAAAAGGAGGGGAGAGGATTCCCATCTGCTGAGAGATGGACCAACACTTCCCCACCGAGATCTCCCAGCGGTCCAGGTGGCTCTTGGAGTCCTGGAAGTTTCTCCTTCCCAAAAAAACCAATCCAATCAATTCAGGACCAGTTTTGCCCCCACATCACCTCCCAGCACCATCAACAACATTTTGCTTCTCACATTCCTTCGTCCATGAGTTCACCTGGGAGGATGAGTCTAACTTTCCAGCTTTCCTCTTCCATCAGGGCATCCATCAGGTTTTCCATGGGTTTATTTTTATGGTCCAAGCTGCTTTGTTGCCCTTCCAGCCGCTGCCTGCCCTGCTCATGGCTCTGGATTCATCCTGCCCTTGGGTAGGAGCCTCTGTTCCACCTGGAGAAGAAAAAATCCTGCACCTAATCCCAATTAATTCAATTAAAACCAGGCCCTGCTCTTGCCAGCAGAGCTCATGAGAGGAGAAGAGCAAAGAAAAAATGTAAAAAGAGAAGCACAAAAAAAGAAAAGATATTCAGAGGGCAAGAGATGCTGAATGGCAAGAAGGGAGTTAATGAGAGCCAGAAACACCCGTTGGAGAAATGTTGATTTTATTTAGCATTAATTGCAGGAAAGAGCCTGTAAAGTGTGGTAAAAAATTATTAAGTACCACTCTGCAATGCCAGCTTTGTGCCAGCCATCCCCATGAAACAGGTGTATTATTCCTAGTTCCCAAGGTATAAATAAATAATTGCTTTTCCACATTCTTTTTTTTTTTTTTATGATGGCATTTCATTATTTTTTACTGCCATATTGTTATGGCCTCAGTTGCAATTCCAGAGTGGATTTGGGTGGGAAAACGTGTGCCTGTGCACGTAGGGATGTGTCCTTGGGCTGGCAGGGACAGCAGGGAGGTGGCTCAGGTGGCAGCTGTACCCAGCAGGGCATTCCAGAAACTTCTCCTCAGGGAGGGGATTTTGGGGGATAACCCCCTGCTTCATCCCAGCCCTAAAAATAATTATTAAATAAATAATTCCCCCAAAAAATTATGTCAAAATCAGGCCTTTAGCTTCAAAAAAATGGGAGTGAGAGCCTGAAAAAATCCCCAGGGACAGTTCAGCAAAAAAAGGGACAAATGGGAAGGGATTTGGGGAACGAAAGGGGAAGGATTGACACGGGAATTATCAGAGTGGGAATGATCAATGAGGGGATGATCAATGAGGGGATGATCCATGAGGGAATGATCAGAGTAGGAATGATCGATGTGGGATGATCATTGTGGGAATGATCAATTGGGAATGATCAGTGTGGGAATGATCAATGAGGGGATGATCAGAGTGGGAATGATCAATTGGGGATGATCAGTGTGAGAATGATCAATGAGGGGATGATCAATGTGGGGATGATCAGAGTGGGAATGATCAGAGTGGGAATGATCAGTGTGGGGATGATCAATATTGGAATGATCAGAGTGGGAATGATGAATGTGGGGATGATCAGAGTGGGAATGTTCAGAGCAGGAGTGATCAATGAGGGAATGATCAGTGTGGGAATGATCAATGAGGGAATGATCAATGTGGGAGTGATCAATGAGGGAATGATCAGAGTGGGAATGATCAATGAGGGAATGATCATTGTGGGAATGATCAATTGGGAATGATCAATGAGGGAATGATCAATGAGGGGATGATCAGAGTGGGAATGATCAATGAGGGGTTGATCAAAGTGGGGATGATCAATGAGGGAATGATCAGTGTGGGAATGATCAATGTGGAGATGATCAGTGGGGATGATCAATGAGGGAATGATCAGAGTGGGAATGATCAATGTGGGAATGATCAATAGGGGGGAAGTGGGGATGAGAGTGAGGGAATGATCAATGTGGGAATGATCAATGTGGAGATGATCAGTGGGGATGATCAATGAGGGAATGATCAGTGGGAATGATCAATGAAGGAATGATCAATATGGGAATGATCAGAGTGGGAATGATCAAAGTGGGGATGATCAATGTGGGGATGATCAGTGTGGGGATGATCAGAGTGGGAATGATCAATATGGGAACGATCAGAGTGGAAATGGTCAGAGTGGGAATGATCAATGAGGGGATGATCAATATTGGAATGATCAGAGTGGGAATGATCAGAGTGGGAATGATCAGAGTAGGAACGATCAATGTGGGAATGATCAATATGGGAATGATCAGTGTGAGGATGATCAGAGTGGGAATGTCCAGGGGAGCCTGGCATGGCTCACCTGTGCTCCAGGAGTTATTTGGATGTCAGGGATGCAGAGTTGAGGTTTCTATGATTCCTCTTTGCATGGTTTGGGATCAGAAAAGGAAAACAAACCATGGATTCCACCCCAATTTCATTTTCCCCTCACGATCTGCCCAGGATTGCTCCGTCAAGGCTCCGACACGGAGCCCCAGCCAAGCACAGATGCCATTTTTGCTGGGCAACGTTTCTAGCAGCATTTTGGGCTTGTTTCACCCGGCCCCTCTCCCCTCCCAAGCAGAGATAAGCCCTGGGAGCGTTTTCCTCGCTCCAGACGGGGCCACCAAAGACGCGGAGGGAAGCAATGATTCCCTGGAAATGCCTCGGTCCAAGCTGTGACCTGGAACCGTGGGCTCTGCAAACACCCATAAATCTCCAGCTCACGTCCAAAGCCCTGCAAGGTTCAGTGCAAACAGCAAAGCTGCCAGGGAATCCAAGCTGAGCTTTACTCCAGCCCCGCGCTGATTTATGGCCTCAGGTGGAAACTGTGCTGGAACACGGCGGGTCCAGCCCCAAAGCCCAGCGTGGGCGGTGGCCCCAGCCCAGGGGTGGCTTTGTGGTGTCCTTTGAGCCAGGACGCGGCTCAAAACCACCGCGGCAGCCTCTGGTCACCTACCAAAATACCCTCACAGACGGCAGGACACACAATTATCTGTGCGTCCTAAAAAAAGAGAGGGAAGAGGGAATGTTTCAGTCCCAGAAATCCAAATTTTCTGCTCTCTGCTGGCAAAGCTCCCCCCAGCCAGGAGCAGGGATCATCATCCCTCCACAGCATTAACGAGGCCATTCCCTCTCCTTTCCCTGATCCTCATTATCTATCTATATACATCAGCTTAGAAAATGAATAATAATAATTACAATAAATGAATAATGATAATAATTAGGGTAAGATCCCAGGGGACATGGCCAGGGTGAATTCTGACCCACCAAGGGGCCACTGCTGCACATCCCTGGCAACACCCAGATAACCATTCTCATCCAGGTATGGAATTCTGAGTTCCTAATGAGTTTAGCTGGAAATTAATGGGTGAGGGAGGAGATTTCTGCCCGGGGACCGTTCAGGGAGGCAGCCACAAAGAGCTGCTGGGCTCCGCGCTGACGTGGGCTCACAGCTGGAACATCTGCATCCCATCCCCTTGCCAAGCTCCTCTGTCTTCCACCCCTTTCCGCACCCCCTCCACGTGCACGTAAATCTCCAAAGGGAAACACAGCACCAGGAGCTGTGGCCAGAAAGGTGATCCAGGCACCCCGGCATGGCAACACACAGCAGCTGTTCCAGGCCAGATCATCCCGTGGGCCAGGCTCACAGGGGATCTGCCAGCAGCCCTGGGCTCATAAACCACAAAGCAGACTGTGCACAGCACCCTGGAGGGGTTTGGGTCACCAGGGATTGAGAAATGGGCACCTGGGTGGAGATTTTGGGAGATTGGAGAAGGTGACTCCAGGTGTGTGGTGGCTTTTCCAGTCCCATGGTCCAAGCTCCCACTGGATCTGCTGATGGCTCCGAGCTAAACAAACCACAAAGCAGACTGTGCACAACGCCCTGGAGGGGTTTGGGTCATGAGGCACTGAGAAATGGGCACCTGGGTGGAGATTTTGGGGGGGGGGGGGGGGGGGGCGGGGGCGGGGGGGGGGGGGGGGGGGGGGGGGGGGGGGGGGGGGGGGGGGGGGAATGGAAGTTTTGGGGGATGGAGAAGGCAACTCTGGGTGTGCAGCAGCTCTTCCAGCCCAGATTCCCCCAGGGCCAAGCTCCCACGGGATCTGCCCTGGGCTCATAAACCACAAAGCAGACTGTTCACAGCACCCTGGAGGGGTTTGGGTCACCAGGGATTGAGAAACAGGAGGAAACTTGGTTTTTTGGGCCCATTTCTGTGTGAAAACCAGGAAGACTCCCTGTGAACGGGTGGGATGTGGGATGTGGGATGTGCTGCTCCATTCCCGCACCCATGGGCTCTCTGGAAAACAGGGAGAGGATGGGCACAGCAAAGCCCTGAGCTCTCCCTGTCTCCCTCAGCGCCCTGGTGCTCCCAGGCCTGGTCCCCCACCACGAGCAGGGGATGCTGGCCCCGTTTTTTCCCTGGTTTTATGGGGACTCCCCACCGATGCAGACTCCAGTTAAAAGGTTACTGCCCAGCTGTGAGGGATGCAGACAGGCTCACAGCTCCGTGCCGGGGTGACCTCATATCTCATATTTATTGACTAAATGTGGCTTGAACGAGTCACCACCAGTAAAATAAACCACAGCCCCGAGTGCTGCAGGAATATTCCATGGCACGCACTCTCCCAGGTCCTCGTCACACTCCTGCTTTCACTTGGATTTACCCAGAAAAATTTTTAAAAAAGAGGTAAAAGCCTCGTTACCAATCTCATTTCTTTTACAAGGTGGGTCCTGCAGAAACCCTTTCAGTGCAGGGCTGGTTTTTCCTCTGAGGAGAGCTGGGAATATCTCTGGCTTTGCTGTGGAATGAAACCTTGGGGTTATTTTTGTGACAAAGCCTGATTGGGTTAGGATGGACATGTCAGGCTGGGTACCAGCAGCTTTTTTGTGCCCATGTAACCCTTGCTGTCGCACAGGTGAGAAATCCATGAAAAATCAGGAGGCTGCCCCAGCTTCTGTCTGCCTGAAGAACTCTTGTTGGTATAAAGTGATGAATTTCTTACTTCCCATCTCCATCCCATCCCCAATCCCACCTCCATCCCACCCCAATCCCACCCCAATCCCACCCCAATCCCACCCCAATCCCACCTCCATGCCACCCCCATCCCACCCCAATCCCACCCCAATCCCACCTCATCCCACCCCCATCCCACCCCAATCCCACCTCCATCCCACCTCCATCCCACCCCATCCCACCTCCATCCCACCTCCATCCCACCTCCATCCCACCCCATCCCACCTCCATCCCACCATCCCACCCCAATCCCACCTCCATCCCACCCAATCCCATCCCAATCCGACCTCCATCCCACCCCAATCCCACCTCCATCCCACCCCAATCCCACCCCCATCCCACCCCAATCCCACCCCAATCCTACCCCAATCCCCCTTCCTGTCTCCCTCCATCCCCAGACCCCCCCGATCACCAGGCCCCCTCGGATGGACACGTGCCCATGGGAAGGTGGAACAGCAGCAGCCCCAGAGCAGAACAGGATGAAGAAGGAAATGAAACGCCCCCGGTTTGGAGGCACGAGCCACCCCTGCAGCACCATCGCCCACCCCCAAACCCTCCCCAGCCCCCCGTGGCACCCGGGCTGTGCCCCCCACCATCACCAGACCCCAAAACGAGGTGGCCACTGGTAATGCTGGGCCCAGGGACAAGAACAACAGGAACCAGCCCTGCTCCCACCCACTGAGCACAGCCAGTGTGTCACCCTGCTCTGTGTCATGGCTGTAAAAATATCTCTAAAAAAATCTCCTTTTTTTCTTTTTTTTTTTCTTTTTTTTTTCCTTTTCTTTTCCTATTTTTGAAGGGCTGACTCGGCCAGGTGGAAAAAGTTTGCCTCAGAGCCGGGGCTGAGGACGGTGACGGGCGTCTGCTGGTTTGACGCGAAACGGGAGGAAAAAGGGGAAGAGAAGAAAAAGGAAACTTTGCAATTCCGTGTGCTTTGCCCAGAGGTGTGGCCGAGCTGAGCCTAAACCACACAGGCAGAGCCTCAGGGAGGTGCCTCCAGTGGGAACGCACAAACAGGGGCGCAGCCAGGATTTTATGGGAGCAGAGGGATCAGGTGTTAATTGAAGGGCTAAAAAAGAATTTAAAAGGATGAAAAAACCTGAGGGCTTCCACTCTGGTTTGGTCACTTTGGCCAAAACTGTGTGAGGAGCTGGCAGCTGTGGGTGACAATTTGGATCTGCAGGTTGATCCAGGGAGTTTGGGATCTGGGATTGGATCCAAAGTTGATCCAGGGAGTTTGGGATCTGGGATTGGATCCACAGCTTGATCCAGAGAGTTTGGGATCTGGGATTGGATCCACAGCTTGATCCAGGGAGTTTGGGATGTGGGATTGATCCAAATCCAAAGTTTGGGATGGGATTGATCCAAGGATTTGGACTGGGATTGATACAGGGGATTTGGGATCTCATATTGATAAAGAGAGTTTGATCTGGGATTGGATCCACAGCTTGATCCAGAGTTTGGGATCTGGGATTGGATCCACAGGTTGATCCAGGGAGTTTGGGATCTGGGATTGGATCCACAGCTTGATCCAGAGAGTTTGGGATGTGGGATTGGATCCATATGTTGATCCAAGGAGTTTGGGATGTGGGATTGGATCCACAGCTTGATCCAGGGAGTTTGGGATCTCATATTGGATCCACAGGTCAGTCCAGAGAGTTTGGGATCTGGGATTGGATCCACAGCTTGATCCAGGCAGTTTGGGATCTGGGATTGGATCCACAGGTTGATCCAGGGAGTTTGGGATCAGCCCCACAGCAGGAAGGAGAAGCTGCATCAGCCCTGAGAGGAACGGCGGATTTGTATTTCCAAACCAGCTGTGGGTCTGCTGGTGGATAAAACCAGCACTGGGAGATAAAAGAAATAACGGGAAGGATTCCACTGATGGATGAATGGAAAAAGATATTTTCTTTTACAAATAAAATGCAGGTTGGCTGATAAAATGAAATTAGACATGGAAAGATGAAAGAAATAATGGGGAAGAAAAATCCCTAAATTCTGTAAGAATTAAAAAGGAAAAGGGAGGGTTGTACATTAGAGGGAAATCTCTGGTATCAGGTGTTCTGGGAAGTCTGAACCTCTCAAGTACCTCAGAAATGGGGAAAGAGAGAAGGGAAATGTGGCTGGGAAATTGGGATAAAAAGGAGGCTGCGTCCTCCAAAAATCCGAGAGAACCCAGGGGAATGCCCCATGGCCTCTCCCTTGATTGGAATAAAGTTACAGGGCTCCTCTGTCTCCTTTTTGGACAGAAACCTCTGGTGCTTGTAGATTAATTTTCCTAACAGCCCCAACCAACCAAACCCAGCACCACCCGAGGTCCATCTCACATTCCCCACCCTTTCCCATTTCCCACCTTTTCACCAGCTCCAATCCTTTCTTTCCTTCCCAAAAAAAAAACCAATCCTGGGCGTGCAGAGCTCCATCCTAAAGCATCCCCAAAGAGGCAGCAGGAGCAAGGCCTGTCTGAAGGAGAGCCCGGAGCAAACAAGGAAGGGCTCAGGTCATGGGCACTTGGGGAATTTTAGCAGCCAAGGATCAGGAATCCACAAGAACAGGAAGCACAGGAGAGAGAAACAAACAATTCTGGGTAAAATAAACAATTCTGGGTAAAATAAAGCTTGAGTCCCTCTGTGTTCCCCTTGTCTGCCCTAGCAGCCTTGCCAAAATGACTTTAAATCCACAATTTTGAGGGATAATTTCACTTTAAGAGGAGGAGTTGGAGCAGTTGGAGCCAGGTGGGTGCAGCTTGGGCAGGTCTCATTCCCATTCCCTTGACATTCCTGGTGCCTTTCTGGAGGAAATTTTTCCTTCCTAAAGCACCATAGAGCAGCTTCAGTTTCTAGATTTCGCATTTAATTGTCTTTATAAACTTCTCCAGAATTAATCTCCTACTTTTTCACCTTTTCCTTTCGCACAGCTTTCAAGATTTCCAGAAAATTTGGATTTTCTCCCTTTCTTCACCTCATCCCTCAGCCCTTTGGGCTTCTCCCCATCATTGCCACCAGCACCGATCTCCCAGGTGCAGGAATATCCTTCCCTCTGCAGAAAACACACCTTGAAATTTACAGCCGAGACAATCCCAGCTCCAATTATCACATTCTGGGGCTGGGTTTTGAGGTTTCGGTTGGTGGGTTTTTTTTTTTTTCAGCAGGACAAAAGCAAAGCCGCACAACAACCACCTAAAAGCATTTCGGTGCTGCTGGAGCGCTCTTGTCACCACATGGGACGTGCCAAGCCACAGGAGATGTGACACAGCCACAGCTGCATTCCCATGGAAATTCATCCCTCAGCTCCACCAGGCACTAAAATCCCCAAATTCAACACAATTTTGTCTTGCCTGACACAAAACACGAAGAGCTGGCCAGTTTTGTTCCTGCCATGCCTCCAGGCTAATTTAACCCTGCAGGAAAATATGTTTGGAGTCTTTTTCCGGCATGGGAAGAGGATAATGACAATGCAAAGGGAATCCCTGAGCTTTTCACCCCGTTCATTTTTTTCCCCTTCTCGTTTCCCCCACAAACAGCAGCCTGGGACACCAAACCCAAGCTCAAACCGAGGGAATGGTGCCTCCAAATCCGTGCTGTGGCTCTGGGCAGGTGCAGTGGCCGAGCTCATTTGGTGCCTTTTCCTGTTTTTTCCAGGGCAGGCAGAGCACAGAGGGAATTGCCGGCAATCTGAGCTGCTCCTGGGCTGGCAGGTTCGGGGTGCCACGCCCAGCTGCAGCCTGGTGAACACCGAGCCCAAAAAGTTCGGCTGCTGCTGGGTGGGATCACCCGGACACCCCCTAATTCCCCCAACTCCCTCCTGACCCCCCAAATACCCCAAAACCCCCAAAACCCCCATCCTGACCCTCCCAGGTTCTGCCATGCCGCACCAAACCCACTCCTGACCCCCCAAATTCCCTCCCTGACCCCCAAAACACCCCAAACCCCCCAGGTTCTTCCCCTTCTACAACACCACGGCCATGCTGCACCTGACACCCCCAACCCGTGCCTGACCCCCTAAATTCCCTCCCTGACCCCCTAAACACCCCCAGGTACCCCCTCAACTACACCCCAGGTTCTGCCCTCCTACAACACCGTGGTGATGCCGCACCTGACACCCCAAACCTGCTCCTTACCCCCCAAAATTCCCTCCCTGACCCCCAAAACACCCCCAAATCCCCAACCCGACCCCCCCAGGTTCTGCCTCTTCTACAAGACCGTGGTGATGCTGCACCTGACACCCCCAATCTGCTCCTTACCCCCCAAATTCCCTCCCTGAGCCCCCAAACACCCCAAAACCCCCCCAAACACCCGCCCAGGTTCTGCCCCTTCTACAAGACCATGGTGATGTTACACCCTGACACCCGCAACCTGCCCCTGACCCCCCAAATTCCCTCCCTGATCCCAAAAACACCCCAAACCCCCATCCTGACCCCACAGGTTCTGCCTCCTCTACAAGGCCATGGTGATGCTGCACCTGACACCCCCAACCTGCTCCTGACCCCCCAAATTCCCTCCCTGACCCCCCAAACACCCCAAAACCCCCCCAAACCCCCCATCCTGACCGTCCCCGGGCACCCCCAAGTTCTGCCCAGCTGGATCCCACAGAACATTGCAGGATTCACCTGATCCCAGGGAATCCATGGATATTTCACATCAGGAGGGATGGGATGTGATCAAACATTTTAAGTAGAAATATATTTTAATACAAAGATATAAGTAAATAAATATAAAAATATACCTATACATATATATAAAATGTACATCGAAGTATAAATATAGGTATACATAGAAACATGAATATACATATAATTAATATGTATAAATATGTGTGTAACTATAACAGTAGATAAATAAAAATATAAATATGTGTAAATACAAATCTAATTATAAAATATAAATATGGATATACATAAATATATAAATATAGGAATAAATATAAATATAGCAAATAAAAATAAATATAAACATATATGTAATGAATATAAATATTAATATAAATATAAGTATAAATCGAAATATAAATATAGATATAGATATAGATTATATAGATTATATAGATATATATAGATATAGATGATATAGATATAGATATAGATATAGATATAGATATAGATATAGATATAGATATAGATAACTCCACTTCTGAATCAAGGAAACTCCACTTCAAAATCAAGAAAACTCAATTTCTAAATTGAGAAAACTCAACTTCTGAATCAAGGAAACTCCACTTCAAAATCAAGAAAACTCAATTTCTAAATTGAGAAAACTCAATTTCTAAATCAAGGAAACTCCACTTCTAAATCAAGGAAACTCCACTTCTAAATCAAGAAACTCCGCTTCTAAATCAGGGAAATTCCATTTCTAAATCAAGAAACTCCACTTCTAAATCAAGAAACTCCGCTTCTAAATCGAGAGAACTCAATTTCTAAATCAAGGCAATTCCACTTCTAAATCAAGGAAACTCCACTTCTAAATCAAGGAAACTCCTAAATCAAGGAAACTCTGCTTCTAAATCAAGAAACTCCACTTCCAAATCAAGGAAACTCCATTTCAAAATCAAGGAAACTCCGCTTCTAAATCAAGAAACTCCATTTCTAAATCAGGGAAATTCCATTTCTAAATCAAGGAAACTCCACTTCTAAATCAAGAAACTCTGCCTTTCTAAATCAAGAAACTCCATTTCTAAATCAGGGAAATTCCATTTCTAAATCAAGAAACTCCACTTCTAAATCAAGAAATTCCGTTTCTAAATCAAAGAAACTCCATTTCTAAATCAAGGAAACTCCGCTTCTAAATCAAGAAACTCCGCTTCTAAATCAAGGAAACTCAATTTCTAAATCAAGGAAACTCCACTTCTAAATCAAAGAAACTCCGCTTCTAAATCAAGAAACTCCATTTCTAAATAAGGGAAACTCCATTTCTAAATCAAGAAACTCTGCTTCTAAATCAAGGAAACTCCACTTCTAAATCAGGGAAACTCCGCTTCTAAATCAAGAAACTCCATTTCTAAATAAGGGAAATTCCATTTCTAAATCAAGAAACTCCGCTTCTAAATCAAGGAAACTCCGCTTCCAAATCAAAGAAACTCTGCTTCTAAATCAAGAAACTCCATTTCTAAATCAAGGAAACTTCATTTCTAAATCAAGGAAACTCCGCTTCCAAATCAAAGAAATTCTGCTTCTAAATCAAGAAACTCCATTTCTAAATCAAGGAAACTCCATTTCTAAATCAAGGAAACTCCATTTCTGAACCAGCACCAGTTTGGCTGAAGGGGCCTCACTGAAACATCTGTCCCAGCTCCCCTCTCCAGAGCATCTGTGCAAATAAACGCTTCCAGCAGCGGCTCTTCCCTCCCTGCCTCCCTGCAGGAGGAAAATCCGGGGCAGGGAGAGCCCTGGAACATCTGCTGTCCCTAATGGGAGCAGCCAGGCTCAGCATTCCCCTGCACGGAGCTCAAAAAAAATGCATTTCATCATCCGGGCGGGGATTTCTGCGCCACTCGGCGCCGTCACCAGCATCCCATCCACCCTCTGCTTCAAACGGGACGGGATTAGGCGCTAATTGGATTGCTGCTCTCAATTAGGGCACGGGGAAAGCAACTGCAGGGCGGCCAGACGCTGCAGCACGTGGGGGATTTACAGAGCTCAGGATGGGGGGCAACCTCCCCCGGAGGGGAGCAGGGATCACCTGGGCCCAGGGAATCCATGGATATTTCACATCAAACATCCCCACGGCATCTCAGGGATGGAAACCTTCCCTGGAGGGGAGCAGGGATCACCTCGTCCCAGGGAATCCATGGATATTTCACACCAGTCAGGATGAGAAGTAATCAAACATCGCAGGGTTCACCTGATCTCAAATTAATCCATGGATGTTTCACACCAGGATGGGTGGGATGTGATCAAACATTGAAGATTCATCTGATCCTAAGGGAATCCGTGGATATTTCATATCAGGATGGGTGGGATGAGATGTGATCAGACATTGCAGGATTCACCTGATCCCAGGGAATCCGTAGATATTTCACGGATGGATGAGATGTGATCAGACATTGCAGGATTCACCTGATCCCAGGGAATCCATGGATATTTCACATCAGGACAGATGGGATGTGATCAAATATCCCCACGGCATCTCAGGGATGGAAACCTTCCCTGAAGGCTGGAGGGGAGCAGGGATCACCTGGTCCCAGGGAATCCATGGATATTTCACATCAGGAGGAATGGGATGTGATCCAACATCTCATCACTTCCCACAGCATCTCAGGGATGGGGACAGTACCTGAGAGGAGCAGGGTTCACCTGATCCCAAGGAATCCATGGATATTTCAAATGAGGATGGGTGGTGTACTAATGAAAATATTAATACAATGATATTTCACATTAGGACAGATGGGATGTGATCAGATATTGCAGGATTCCCGGATCCCAGGGAATCCATGGATATTTCAAATGAGGATGGATGGGATGTGATCAAGCACTGCAGGGTTCACCTGGTCCCAGGGAATCCATGGATGTTTCACATCAGGAGGGATGAGATGTAATCCCAAATGGGATAAATGTAAACTTACAAATAAACAAAGCAACAGTCCCCCATCCCCATCTGCTGTGGGAATTCCCTGCCTGTGCCTTCCCAGCGTCCCTGAGCACCTCTCCAAATCGGGAGTGTGGTGAGAAGGGTGGCTGTGGTCAGATTTGGATGGGATTTAAGAAGAAATGGTCCCTGAGAGGGTGGGCAGGCCCTGGCACAGGTGCCCAGAGCAGCTGTGGCTGCCCCTGGATCCCTGGCAGTGCCCAGGGCCAGGCTGGAGCCGCCTGGGCCAGTGGGAGGTGTCTGGGCTGCATTGGGTGGGTTTTGGTGCTTCCTCCCACCCAATGCAGCATCCTTGGCTGGTGAACAGGAGGGTGTGGCCATCAGTGGGGGGCGCTGGGATATCGGAATTCAGGACATCCCTCTGTCTGTCCTGCATTGCCCAAACCCCTGCCAGGGGGCTCAGAGACCCAGGCACAGAGCCCAGGACACCTGTGGTTTTGATTATGACCCATGGAAAAAATTACCAGCCTTGTATGAAGATCTGCAAGTCATGAAAGTCTAAGTAGAATAATAATGAGTTTGTCATGGGGTGAAAAATAGATTTTGGGGGTTTTTAGAATGGAGGGTTCAGGGGGCAAGATGGAGGAATCTGGGTGTGTCCAGCCTTTCTCCTTCTTCTTGGCCTCCATCTCCTGCTGTGATGGTGGCACTTTTGGGTTGGTTTAGAGTAGAAGCTCAGTGTCTAACACAGGTGATGGGTGTTGGGAAGTTATGGTAAATATTGTACATGTAGTTTTTAGTATAAAAAGATAACACCACCCCAGGGCAGGCAGTGCCTCTGTGTGTCCTGCTGAACAGACCTCGGCTGGACAGGAGAAAGAATTTTATAGAAAATAAAAAATAAACAACCTTGAGAAGGAGAACTGAAGAGTTCTGACTCCTTCTTTGACCACCGGGCTGGAAAAAGAGACTTTCTAATGCATCTCAGAGTCACTGTGAGCAGCCAAAGCCCCAAGACTCGGAGTGTGACCCCAGCTGTGCTGCCTACCTCCAGGAGCTGCTACTCCTCATCCTCCTCAGGGCTGGGAGCCTTTCCCCGCTGGTGACTCCAACTCTGCAAAACAAGCTCAGGCTCCAGAAGGGCCCTGTCTGGCCAAAATGCAAAACTTCCCCACAGGGCACAAGCAGGCTGTGTTTTCCCGACCAGGGAACAGCGTTAGGCCCCTTTCATCACCTTTTTTTTTGCACTTCTTTCAGGAGTGATTTAAATTGGAGGCAATAGTATTGAACCTCTGACACTCTGAATCACACACCTCAGCTCCAGCCTTTTTCTAGAACCACTTTGCCTGCAGCTCTTGTGGTTTGGTCTGGGTTTTTTTCCCCCCCTCAGCATTTGTTCTTTCCACTCTGTTTGTGCCACCTCTGTGAAATTTCAGTTCGTTTTTTTTTTTTTTTTTGCCTCTGTATAGGAGAAAGTGCTGGTGACTGCTGAGGGCTCCTTTCCCAATTCTATTCCAAACCCAAGGCTTGCTTCCAACCCTTCCAAAAACGTGCTGAGCCCTCATCCCCTCCTCTGCCGCCCGGGAGAACACCCAGAAAATCCCAGATTGCTCAACAGAAGGGAAAAAAAGCAGCTTGGAAGCCCCTCTGGGAGGGGGCCAAGGCACAATCCCAAGGTGTGTGGGTGAGAACAGCAGCGTCACCCTCGGAATTGGATGGAGCAGGAGCTGCTCCCACCTTTGGAATTGGATGGAGCAGGAGCTGCTCCCACCCTTGGAATTGGATGGAGCAGGAGCTGCTCCCCCTTCGGAATTGGATGGAGCAGGAGCTGCTCCCACCCTCTCACGCCCAGCTGCTGCTTTTCCAGCCCTGGTTTTGAACCAGCTGAAGGAAAACACTTGTGGGCAGCGCTGGAAAGCTGCGTCTGCTGAGGGTGGGAATTGCTGGCCCAGCTGCTCTGAGCAGACCCTGGAAGTGTCACAGCAGTGTCACCACAGGCCAGTATGCAAACCCAGGGCACTGGGAATATTTCTGTGTCTGCTCTGGGGTGCCCTGACCCCCAGGGCAGCTCTGACTTTGACCTCATTCATGGAGAAAGTTTCCAATAATTCAAGATAGACCAGAACCCACAAAAGTGTGAAATAGATTACAGAGAGTAGTGTAGGTGTATCACTTGGTGAGAAATTGAGGTTTTGGGGTTTTTAGTGTGTTGTGGATGGCAGCAAGATGTAGGGCACAGGGTGATGTCCTGGGTTTCTTCTTCGTGCTTCTTCTTCCTCCTTCTCCATGGGTTTGGGTGGCATTTTGTAATTGGGCAGTAAAGTCCCCATTGCAGCTCTTTGGGATCAGTTATTGGGTTAAAAGGGAAAATAATCCAGGTGTTGGCTCTTAATTGGACAGTTTAGTCTTAAAAGACCTTGGAACAAGAGATTGTTGGCCATTTTGTGCCTTCTGATGAAAAGCTGCCAAAATCACAGTTGTGAGACTGTTTTACTGATAAGAAATAACAAACACCTGAATCTGAACATGAATTTCTGTCTCAAGTGCCTTCAATCCAGACCCAGAGAAACCCACAACTGGTACCACCACACTTCTTCCTCATGGGTTTGGGTGGCATTTTGTAATTGGGCAGAAAAATCCGCATTGCAGCTCTTTGGGATCAGTTATTGGGTTAAAAGGGAAATAATCCAGGTGTCAGCTCTTAATTGGATAGTTTAGCTTTAAAAGACCTTGGAACAAGAGATTTTGGCCATTTTGTCCCTTCTAATGAAAAGCTGCTGAACTCACAGTTTTACTGATAAGAAATAATAAACGCGTGAGTTTGAACATGAATTTCTGTCTCAAGTGCCTTCAATCCAGACCCAGAAAAACCCACAACTGGTTCTGCCACAGGCCAGCAGGGTGACAGGGGGTTCTGACAGGATCCAGGCCCACACAGAATATTCCAGAATGTTCCTGTGGGAGATGATGGCCAGGCAGCCCTCCAGGGGATCCCGGAGCTGGGATCACTGGGGTTCTCCCTGCAGGACCTGAGATCCCTCATCCAGCCCTGCCAGGACCATACAGAACTTCCAAAGAGGGTGGAAAACCCGGGATCCACAGACAAAAGGGCTTCCCACTCACATTTATTAAAAAAAGGGGGGAAAAAAGGAAACAAATATCATTTTCCCTGCACTATTCTCGCACCAAGCTGGGCTTGAGGGCCTCACCTGAGCTGGGATCACCCAGTCCCTGCACTCAGCCTTGGGTTTTAAGCTCAGCATGAGGTTTTATCATCATCCAGCTCCTCTGTGAGCCAGGCCAGAGACTTCTGCTGCCGTATCCAAACAAAAACTTGTGGCTAAGCCTGCCAAAAACTCCTCTGTGGATGTTCCCTCTGTGTCTGGGAGGGGAGAAATGCACAATAAACACCCTGCACTGACAGGCCTGCGGATTTGGGGTATCCCTGTGTGTGGGGGACTTGTCCACAAAGAGAAGTTTAACATTTGGGTGATTTCTCCTGCTTTTTTTTTTTTCTTTTTTCTTCAACTCCCCCCCTGCTTATGCAGTGAGCTCCTAATATCCTGATTGGAACCAGATTTGCATGAATTAGGAGTCGAAATTGGAGCAGCGACTGCTGTGCAGAGGACGTAAAGGGAATAAAATGAATGGGGTATTAACCTTCAACCACTGAATATTAATCAGTGTTTCACAAAAAAGAAAATACAGAGGCTGCCACACTAAATATTTTTAGCATTTATTGACGGGCTTGATTTCCTCTCTCTTTTAGACCTTTTGCTTCCAATCACGGACCATAAAAAATCACAGAGAAGATGAGGAGGGCTCAAGAGGGGGAAGGGGGGAGGAAAAAACCCCGAGCTCATGCATTTTCTTGGATGCTGGAGGATATTTGTGAGTTATGCAACACCAAAACCCAGCTGACAAACAGAGCTCCTAATCCCACAAGTGCTCGGTTCAAAGGCTTGGTTCTCCAAGTCCCAAACCAAACAGAAATCGACCCCGGAGCCCAGAGAAGCCTTCGGAAATGAAGGCACCATAAAGAAATAAACTCCTTAAAAGCCCAACTTCCCCTGTGCCGAAAGGTAAAATGCACTTGAAAATCAGCCCAATAAAAGAATGGCCCTGGTTAAGTGAGTGTTTCGATTCTCTTTTTGCTCCAGTTCATCAGATAACCCCGTGGAAAATAAAATATAAATATATAAATATATAAAATATATAATAAAATATAAAATCTAAAATACAAAAAATATATATAAATATATAAATATATAAATATATAAATATATAAATATATAAATATATAAATATATAAATGTATCAATATATCAGTATATAAATATATAAATGTATAAATAGATAAACGTATAAATATATGAATATATAAATATATAAATATATAAATATATAAATATATAAATATATAATTAAATGTGAAGTATAATGTATAAAATATAGTATATGAAATAGAAAATTTAAAATATAAAAATAAAAATAAAATAAATATTAAATATAAAATAGATAATATTAAATGTAAAATATGAAATATTAAATATGAAATATAAAATATACAATATAAAATATAAAATGTAAAATGTAAAATATAGAATGTAAAATATAAAATATAAAATGTAAAATATAAAATATAAAATATAAAATGTAAAATGTAAAATGTAAAATGTAAAATGTAAAATGTAAAATATAAAATATAAAATGTAAAATGTAAAATGTAAAATGTAAAATATAAAATATAAAATGTAAAATACAAATAAAATGAAATATAAATCTTATCCCTGGAATGCTGACATCCCCATGGCACTGGAGGCGCTTTGGGAACAGCAGCCAGAGGAGGTTGGTGCCCATCCCAGCTCCTGGGACACAGGGCAGTGGTTCAGCTGGGAATTTTACTGGGATTGACAGGCATGGCTGTGGGTTTTTGGGGATATTATTGGGTGGGCAGGTGGGATGGGTGCAGGAGGTTTGGGTTAAAGCCACCCCAGCACCCACAGCCAGCAGGGAAACCACACCAAATTGCACTGACCCAACACTGTCACCCAGAGTTTTCTCCCAAACAATGTCTAAAATACAAAACAAAAACCCCTCTCACAAGTGGAAAACTCCAGAGCTTCTTCTTTTCTCATTGCTCCCCTGCAAAAATTTGGCACCGGGGGGAATTTAAAAATCAGATCTGGGCAGAGACAATCCCCAAGCTGCCAGACTCTGGTGCCCTTCTTGACGCACCTTTGCCAAGCAGAATCCGTTTGTTTTCATTGCCTTCTTATCAAGTTACCTGGATTTGTGTCAGGGCTCAGAGAGGATCTGGTGGGGGGCAGAGAGGGAGAAAACAGCGGTAGGTTTTCAGGAAATAGCAAGTTCTTTTTCACTGAGATAGAAATCATTTGGCAGCCCACAGTGAAATACTTCTGGGTTCCAGAAGAAAGCCAAGGAGGGGGGGAAAAGCAAGCAAGGAAAGGGAAGATGCTAATGAACTGCAGAGGAGAGAAAAATAAAGTTGAAAAGAAAAGGAAAACAAACGAATGGAAGTGAAACTGGAGGTTGGGCAGGCAACTGCATCCAGCTGATCCATGGGGAGATGTGGGGTCTGAGTCACCAGATAAGGAGAGATCTCCTTTCCTGGGAATGCTCAAGGATAGGTGGCGTTCAAGGCCCAGGAATAGCAGCATTCCAACTGTTTTGGCACCAAGAATCCTCGGGTACCAGGTCAGCACAAACTTATGGACGTGCTCACCCCTGCCCTGGGGAGATGAGAGCCTGGCAGGTCTCTCTGAGGGTGGAAACTCATGGAATTCCATGGATTCTGTGGAATCATGGAATGGCCTGGTCTGGGAGGGAGCCACAAGGCTCTTCTGCTTCCTTTTGAAATCCCAGTGCCCCTGGTGAGCCGTGCCACATCCCCTCCTTCAGCGCCCTAAAATCTCCTGCTGCACGTCCCGTCCCTCTGAACCAGGGCAGAGAGGATCCAGTGAGGAGCAGAGGGTGCTCCAATCCCACCCAGAACAGGGAGATTCCCAAAGTGATTCCCAGAGAGCCCAGCGCCCCCACAGCCAGCTCCCAGTGCTCCCAGTAAAGCCCCTGGAGCAGCCCTGCGCACCTTGGCTCATGGGGCTTTCCCAGCTCTGTGCAGCAAAGCTCAGCTATTCCCCATTGCCATCGATTTGGTGCTCACTCGGCTTCTTCCCCGGGGAAAAAAGTGGGATTTTTGGTGCTTTCTCCTTTCTTTGTGTGTTCTGGGACTGGAGGCTGCATTCTAATGAGTCTGCACTCGCAGGCTGCAGTGGAAATGTGATCCCCTGCAGCCTTTATCATCTGGTTCTTATCTCCCCAGCCACTCCATCCCTTAACTCTTGGAGCGCAGGGAGACCTGGAAAAGCTCTTGTGCTCCAAGGAGAGCCCCAGGGATGGGAAGGAGGTGATGCCTTGAGAAGGCTGAGCTGGAACAGAGGCTGGGCAGAGTTACAGAATAAAGCAGAATAAAATTTATTAAAAGCATCTCCTCCATGGATCCACCTTGGGCAGCACCAGAGCCCAGCCAGGGCTGCACCCAAGATGAACCAAAATGGTCCCAAAATGCACGACTTTTAAAGTAAGATTAATTTTAAGTTTAATTTTAATTAAAGTGAGCAAAAAAAAATGAACAATTAAGCCCCTGGAGATGTTTGTCTCAGGTTTGTTCTAAGGCTGGAAGCAGAAAAAGGAGAATTGCCTTTTAAAGTGAGATTAATTTATGTAAAAAAGGAACAATTTGGAGATGTTTGTCTCAGGTTTGTTCTGTAAGGTGGGAAACAGGAGGAAATCTATTTTTTGACCACGCTGGGTCTCTCCCTTGGATCAGTTCTGCTCCATTTGCATCTTGCAGTTCATTGTCCCATTCCAGCTTTAGCCCATCCAGTCCCACCCTGCTTGTTTTTCTCTCTCCAGCCCACGGTGTTTGTGCTCCTGGGCTGAGATTTGGATCATTTGTCCTTGGTGCCCAGCTGGAGCAGGAATTGTTTTGTCTCCCTGCTCTGTGCACAGAGCTCAGCATCCCCTGATGTGAACCCAGAGCCACACACTGAAGCAGCACAGAACCTGAAAAATAGAAAAGCTCCAACCTGAGGCATCCGAGGGAGAGGCAGCAGCCCCAATCCAAGGGTTGGGTGGGAACAGGGGCTGAGTTTCTTTCTCTTTCCTCCCACCCCACTCCTGCTGGCACATCACTGCTGGAAGCTGCTGGATGGGGTGACCTGGTTGAGTTGAAGATGTCCCTGCTCGTTGCAGGAGGGTTGGAATTTAGGAATTTGGAATTTAGGAATTTGGAATTTAGGAATTTGGAATTTAAAGGTCTTTTCCAACCCAAACTGTTCCATGATTCTGGGATTCCACCCTGGCTGCTGTGTCCTCGTGGCTGCACCACCACAGCTGCAACACCCCTGAGGCTGCCAATTAAACCAAGGCAGGTTTCAATTAGTAATTAGCAGGAAATTCTTCTCTGGCAGGGTGGGCAGGAACTGGCGCAGTTTTCCAGAGGAGCTCCGGCTGCCCCATCCCTGGGAGTGTCCAAGGCCAGCTTGGGGCAGCCTGAGGGTCCCTGTGGAACAGGGTGAGCTGTGAGGTCCCTTCCAACCCAACCCATCCCGTGATTCCATCTCAGAATCTCCATGTCAGCCAGGCAGCAGCAGGACAGTGATCAGGTGGCCTTCCCAAACCCCAGGGGAGATGCAGGGACCTTCCCAAATCCCAGGGGAAATCCAGGGACCTTCCCAGACCCCAGGGGAATCCAGGGACCTTCCCAAACCCCTGGAGGGATCCAGGAACTCTGCAAATCCCAGAGGAGATCCAGGAACCTCCGCAAATCCCAGGAGAGATCCAGGGACCTTCCCAAATCCCAGGGGAGATCCAGGAACCTCCACAAATCCCAGAGGAGATCCAGGAACCTTCCCAAACCCCAGAGGAGATCCAGGAACCTTCCCAAACCCCAGAGGAGATCCAGGAACCTCCCCAAACCCCAGGAGAGATCCAGAGACCTTCCCAAATCCCAGGGGAGATCCAGGGACCTCCCCAAATCCCTGGAGGGATCCAGGGACCTCCCAAACCCCAGGAAAACCTTCCTGCCCTGCTGATGTTGCCCAGGGAGGGCACCCAGTCCTTCCAGTTCACACCAGACCTGGGTTGGATTTGAACCTCTAGGAAGACAACTTTCTTCAGCATTAAAAATATTTATTTTTTTGTCATCTGGAGGGATCTATCAGGATCTTTTTAATCACTAAATTTCCAGAGTTTCATCAGGGATTACAGAGCTGAGACAAACAAAAGCATCCCCGAATTTCCACACTGCACCTTTGAGACCAGAAAAGCGCCAGCTGGATTTTTTTTTTTTAATAAATAATTTTAGTTTATCTTTCTTCTTTTTTTTTTTTTTTTTCCTGTTAAACTGTCTGTGTTGCTTTTTAACCATTATCCCGAGCACACGGTTCAGCCTTTCCCAAAACCAAACCAAAACAAAAAATCCCAAGGTGTGAGAAGATTAAAGATTTTGAGATCTGGACATTTTCAAATCAGAACCACATGTTGGGAATAAATGGGGCTGGCAGGCAGCCACCACTTGGAAAAGCCAAGGAGCTCTGGCTCTGAGAGGATCCCCTGAAAGCCTGGAGAGAACAGGAGCATCAGCACTTCCCTGCTGTCCTCAGCACCAGGAGAACTCCAGGGATTTATCACATTTCCATGTGGTGGTTCCCACCTACAGGAACATCACAGCCATTTTTGAACCATCTCTGGTAATTTCTGAGTGTTCCCACTGCCCATCCATCCCCAAAATTCCAGCAGGCTCAGGCTCCTCTGAGAAAACCTCAAAGCCCAGCTCTGTGTGGATCAAATCACGTCCCACCAAATCTCCAAGGAAACTGCAAGGGGAAAAGCTACAAAAGCCCCTGAATCCAGGAACAAATCCATCCTGGAAAGGAAAATGGGATGGCCAGAGCCCCTCTGATGCCAGGGATGGAGAGCAAGGATGTCAGGAGAAGGAAGCTGAAGAGGAGAATTGCTGGATCCTGGCTTGGCAAAGCATCCAGGCAAAGCATCAGGAGATGGCTCCAAGCTGCCTCTTCTCCCCTTTCCAGCTGCTTTCTGCCCGTGATATCATCATCATCATCATCATCATCATCATCATCATCATCATCATCCAGTCACCACCATCATCATCATCATCATTATCAAATCGCCATCATCATCATCAAATCGCCATCATCATCATCAAATCGCCATCATCATCATCAACAAATCATCACCAAATTATCATTAGATCATCATCATCATCATCATCAAATCACCACCATCATCATCATAATCATCATCATCATCTTCAAATCATCATCATCATCATCATCAAATCATCATCATCATTATCAAATCACCATCATCATCAAATCGCCATCATCATCATCATAATCATCATCAAATCATCATCATCATCATCAAATCACCATCACCATCATTATCAAATCACCATCATCATCATCATCATCATCATCTAATCACCACCATCATCATCATCATCATCATCATCAAATCATTATCATCATTATCATCAAATCATCATCAAATCACCATCATCATCATCACCTTCATCATCATTAGATCATAATCATCATTAAATCACCATCACCATCACCATCATCATCATCAAATCACCATGGCTTGCTTTGGGTGGAAGAGACCCCCAGGATCACCTCATTCCAAGGTGTCCATCCCAGCTCCAAGCAGCCCATCTCCCATCCCAGCCCAAAATCCCTGCCCAAACCCATCTCCAGCCCAGGATTTGGATCAAACCTTCTTCATCTCACAGGCGCAACCTCTGCTCAGCACCAGCACCCTGAGCTATCCCAGATTTTGCTGGAGTGGGAGCTGAGCAGCCCCTGGCACAGCTGGAATCCCACCCAGGAGGGATCATCCCAGCTGGGATGGAGCAGGAGCATCCCAGCTGTCCAAGTTTCCTCCTCCATGGCAAGGTAGATGCATTTCCAAACAGCAGGAGAACATCCCAAAAAGAGCCTGAAGGAATTTGCTCCCCACCACTCAATTTTCTTATCCCGGGATTTTTCCTGCTGATTACCAGGAGAACCACTCAGAGCAGAACTCTGGGCCTCATTGGTGAGGACAAAAAATGAACACAATTATGTGTACATGATGGTCAGCTTGGGAATTTAACTCTTATCCTGGGAATTTTTCTTATCCTGGGAATTTTTCCTATCCTGGGAATTTTCCCACTTATTTCCAGGAGAACCACTCAGAGCAGAACTCTGAGCCTCATCGGTGAGGAGGAAAAAATGAACACAATTATGTGGTCACGATGGTCAACTTGCTCTACGTGAAATCATATTCTTGGTCCTGCACCCATTTATGGGGTCTTTTTCTTATCCATGGAATTTTCCCACTTATTATCTGGAGAAACAACCAGAGCAGGACTCTGGGCCTCATCAGGAGGAGGAAAAAATTAATATAATTATGCATCCATGATGGGCAACTAGGGAATTAAACTCTTCTCCTGGGAATTTTTCTTATCCTGTGAATTTTCCCACTTATTTCCAGGAGAACCACCCAGAGCAGGACTCTGGGCCTCATTGATAAGGAGAAAAAAATGAACATAATTTTGTGTCCATGACAGTCAACTTGGGAATTTAACTCTTATCCTGGGAATTTTCCTGCTTGTTACCAGGAGAATCATCCAGAGCAGGGCTCTGGGCCTCGTTGGTGAGAAGGAAAAACTGAACATAATTTTGTGTCCATGGTGGTCAACTTGGGAATTTAACTCTTATCCTGGGAATTTTTCTTATCCCAGGAATTTTCCCATTTATTACCAGGAGAACCAACCAGAGCAGGACTCTGGGCCTCATCAGTGAGGAGGAAAAACTGAACATAATGATTTGGCCATGACGGTCAACTTGCTGCACATGAAATCATGTTCTTGGTCCTGCACCCATTTATGGGGTCTTTAACTCTTCTCTTTTTCTAGGGGGGTTTCAGAAATCTCCTTTATTAGGGGAAAAAGATTGGAGTGCATTAGGCAGAGCGCCAGGAGCCATGGCAACCTCGGATTTTTCCATCTTCATTACAAGTTCAAGTAAAACCTTCATATAAAAGCGAAATGAAAGGCTACATTATAAGTCCATTTTGAAATGTTTGCCTGGAAGTAAAAGGTTGGACTGCATCCTTTTTCCCCGCGCTGAACATTCTGGTTCTGCGCGGAGCACATTTTTCAAGTCAGATTTTTGTTTTCTTTCGGACTTTATTCCGTTTGCTCACACAGGGTGGGTCGTCTGGCGGTTAGAGAGAGGCATGGAGGCAACTGGGCTCCAGTCTCAGGCTGTTCCTGGCGGCTCAGGGAGTGTTCCTGATTTTAGCCAGGTGATTTGGGCGAATCCCATCAGCCCCAAACATCATTTTGGGGTTTTATTTCCTTTCTTAGCAATGGAACAGTGATGATAATTCCACCAGGATGGGCATTGCGCCACTCATAAATCTGATGAAGATGTCACCCCCCAGCAGAGCAGCTCACCTCTTCCCACTGTGTTTTCTCCTGGATCAGGAGCATCCCAACTATCCAAGTTTCCTCCTCCATGGCAAGGTAGATGCATTTCCAAACAGCAGGAGAACATCCCAAAAAGAGCCTGAAGGAATTTGCTCCCCACCACTCAATTTTCTTATCATGGGAATTTTCCTGCTGATTACCAGGAGAACCACCCAGAGCAGGACTCTGGGCCTCATCAGTGAGAAGGAAAAAATGAACATAATTATTTGTCCACCATGGTCAACTTGCTCTATATGAAATCAAGTTCTCGGCCCTACAGCCATTTATGGGATCTTTAACTCTTCCCTTTTTCTTATCCCAGGAATTTTCCTGCTGATTACCAGGAGAACCACCTAGAGCAGGACTCTGGGCCTCATTGGTGAGGAGAAAAAATGAACACAATTATGTGTCCACTTGGGAATTTAACTCTTATCCTGGGAATTTTTCTTATCCCAGGAATTTTCCTGCTTGTTACCAGGAGAACCACCCAGAGCAGGACTCTGGGCCTCATTGGCGAGGAGGAAAAAATGAACACAATTATATGTGTCCATGATGGTCAACGTGCTGGATCTGGAAGCCAGAGGGAGAGGTCAAGGAGAGGTTAGAGAATGGCAGGAATTGTCTGTTTGCTTTGCAAAGCCGTGATTGGGAAACCCGAAATTCCCCTGTCTGCTGTAAATCCTGACCCGGGGCTGCTCAGGAGCCACTCAGCCAGTCCTGCAGTGCCACCTGCATGGGCTCATTCCTGCTCTGGGTCACCTGGAGCTGCTCTGGCCTCAGCCACTCCTGGGAGGAGGCGAATTCTGCAGCTGCCTCTCATTTCTGGGCGCTCCTCTCCTGGGCCAGGAGGTCACAGCCACAGCAGGGACTTCCTCACCCTGTGGCTCAGGGCTGAGCAGCTTCCCGGGGCTGCAGCAGGAGAAATCTGCACAATTATGTGTCCACGATGGTCAACTCAGGAATTTAACTCTCATCCTGGGAATTTTTCTTATCCCAGGAATTTTCCTGCTGATTACCAGGAGAACCACCCGGAGCAGGACTCTGGGCCTCATTGGTGAGGAGGAAAAAATGAACATAATTATGTTCATGTGATCATGATGGTCAACCTCCTCTATATGAAATCATGTTCTTGGTCCTACAGCCATTTATGGGGTCTTTAACTCTTCCCCTTTTCTTATCCCAGGAATTTTCCTGCTGATTACCAGGAGAACCACCCAGACCAGGACTCTGGGCCTCGTTGGTGAGGAGAAAAAATGAGCATAATTATGTGTCCATGATGGTCAACTTGGGAATATAACTCTTATCCTGGGAATTTTTCTTTTCCCAGGAATTTTCCTTATCCCAGGAATTTTCCTGCTGATTACCAGGAGAACCACCCGGAGCAGGACTCTGGGCCTCACTGGTGGGCAGAAAAAATGAACACAATTATCTGTCCATGGTGGTCAACTTGCTCTACGTGAAGTCATGTTCTTGGTCCTACAGCCATTTATGGGGTCTTTAACTCTTCCCTTTTTCTTATCCCAGGAATTTTCCTAATGATGCTGGCAAACTTTTCCACCAGGCTGAAAGGAGCCCCTGCTCCTGCTGGTTTTGATTTCCCTCCTGCTCTGCTCCAACCCCAACCTGCACGTCCTGGTGGCCGCAAACAGCGCAGGGCCCTTTTCTTATTTCTTATTTCTTTTTTTTTCTTTTTTCTTTTTTCTGTTTCCTTTTTTCTCCCTCCATCCTTCCTTCCGCTCCTCACCATCAATTAGAGAGGAAAGGCCTCCAAAAAGCTCTTTCCTCCCTAATCTTTGGCAGCCTGGTGGGATAATGAGTCCAAAATCTCAACCAGGCCCTGCGTGGCCTTGGGGCGACCACGGGAGGTGAGGAAGGTGAGGAAGATGACCTTCATCCCTCCCTCCTCTTCCTCTCCTCCCCCTGCAGCTGGGATGGGCTGGGGAAGGAGCAGGAGGGTGTTTTGTGGGGTTTTCAGCATTGTGGGGTTCTCAAACATTGTGAGGTTTTCAACATTGCGGGGTTTTCAGCATCATGGGGTTCCCAAGCACTGTGGGGTTTTCAAGCATCATGGATTTTTCAGCATTGTGGGGTTTTCAGCATTGTGCGGTTCTCAAGCATTGTGGGGTTTTCAGCATTGTGGGGTTTTCAGCATTGTGGGGTTTTCAGCATCATGGGGTTCCCAAGCACTGTGGGGTTTTCAAGCATCATGGATTTTTCAGCATTGTGGGGTTTTCAGCATTGTGAGGTTTTCAAACATTGTGGAGTTCTCAAACATTGTAGGTTTTCAGCATTTTGGGGTTTTCAGCATCGTGGGGTTTCCAGGCTTGTACAAAAGCATCCCTGCTCCCCATGACAGTGGGAAAGGATGGGAAGGAGCCTGCGGATGTCCTGGGATAGGCCTGGGGATGTCCTGGGATAACCCTGGCTATGTCCTGGGACAGGCACATCCCCCTCAGCATTTCCACAAGGTCTCCTGCCCCAGAGCCCCCCAAATGCCCCAAGTGCCCCTCCCAGGGCACCCCAGCAGCCCCTTCCTCCCCTCCCCGAGGTGACACTGCAGTGATTTGCTGCCTCACATCCCTGGCCCCAAAAAGGGAGTTTTCCAGCCCATTTTCCCTCCTTTTCAGCAGCAGCCTGACAGAGGGAGGCTTGTTCTGCACCTGCACGTGGGGAAATGCAGCAAACCCCCAAAAGCAGCTGCTGAACCCCCAAAATCCACCACATCATCCTAGGCCACTCCAGCTGCAGCCACAGAGTGCAAAATCCCCTCAGGGAACAAAAAAGGGGCATTTTTGAAAGTTATTTCCACAGGCTGGAGGTGTTTTGCCCCTGAGCACCACCTGGGCTGGGTCGCTGTCCCCTGATTGTCCCCAGAGCTTCAGGCCCCTCTCAGCCCTCCCTTGGCAGCATTTAACAACAAAATTCCCTCAGGGAACAAAAAAGGGGCATTTTATAAAGTTATTTCCACACCTAGATCAGGTTGGAGGTATTTTTCTCCCCCAACATCACCTGGCCTGAGTTGCTGTCCCCTGATTGTCCCCAGAGCTCCAGGCCCCTCTCAGCCCTCCCTTGGGAGCAGGTCCTGTCCATTAACAACAAAATTCCCTCAGGGAACAAAAAGGGGCAATTTTAGAAAGTTATTTCCACAGGCCGGAGGTGTTTTCTCCCCTAGCACCACCTGGGCTGGGTCGGTGTCCCCTGATTGTCCCCAGATCTCCTGACCCCTCTCAGCCCTCCCTCAGGATCAGCTCCTGCCCATTAACAACATAATGGAAACCATCCCATCCCCAGAGAGAAAAACTGGAACCACTTCGAGGTGAGAAACCCATTAGTGACTTATAAACCCCTCCCACCCTCCACGGGGGCTTTTCATAGCCAGGAAAATAATAACTGCAACCCACGGGGAGAGGCAGCAGAGCTGGGCTCTCCAGGCCCCAAATATTCCCTGCTCCTGCCCTTGTTCCAGCCATAAAAATGGATTTATTAAAAAAATCCCGGGTTTGATTTCATCTGAATTAAAGGAGGATGGGCCCCCCCTTGCTCCCCACTGAGCCTGGTTTAATATCTCTGAAGCTGTGAGGTCACAGCTGAGTGTGCAGGATGAGAAAGGCAAGGCTGGAAAAGCCTGGCTTTGTTGGCACCAGCGGGCCAGCAGCGATTTAAATTAAATAAAAGCTGGGAATATGTGTGGGCAGAGTTGGCATGAGCAGGGCCTGGCAGGGCAGGGGTCCTCAGCCATGAAAATGAAGATTTCTGGTGCCCTTCTGTGCATTCACATTGCCCAGTAGGGATGAGAAAAACAATCAAACTTTCGAGCCACTACCACGGAACGAAGCATTTTGGATTCTTTTTCTCCCTCATCATGTCTAGTTTGCAAAATCTCCCCAAATTTTGCTCTTCTAACTTTCCCTTTTGGCACAGAGGGGCTGGGGGAGGCTCTGTGCCCTCTGGAAATGGGAGCTGGGCAGTGCCGAGCCCAGAACACTCCTGGTGGAGGCTGCCTGCCCTCCTTGGATTCCCAAAAAACACCAGAAATTGGGAAAATTCCACATTTCCCTTCCCCACTTTCCCTGATCCAGCCCCAGCAGCCTCTCACTGCACTCCCAAAGATCCTTTGGAAAGAAGGAATTCCTTTTCCCTGTAAAATTCCATCTTTTCCTTTCCCATTTAGCCTGAGCCAGCTCTACCAGCCTCTAACCCCACTCTGAAACACTCATTGGAAGGATGGGATTCCTTTTCCCTGTAAAATTCCACATTTTCCTTCCCCACTTACCCTGATCCAGCCCCACTCCCAAACACCCTTTGGAATGATGGGATTCCTTTTCCCTGTAACCAAATGCATTTTTAAAAAATCGCAATTTTTAATCACAAATTAGTCATTAACAAACCCATGGGGAGACATGAATCTGCCTGAGACTGAAACAACAGCCCCAGCTCTGGAAAATGCATAAATCAGCACAAAAATCATTAAATCAGGACAAAAATTCCCACCACTCCTTGATCTTTTAGGAAAATCAGTTTTTTGCTGCTTCTGCTGTGAAATCTCCTGTGTGGGGGGGAAGGGAAGGGAAGGGAAGGGAAGGGAAGGGAAGGGAAGGAAGGGAAGGAAGGGAAGGAAGGGAAGGGAAGGGAAGGGAAGGGGAAGGAAGGGAAGGAAGGGAAGGGAAGGGAAGGAAGGAAGGAAGGGAAGGAAGGGAAGGGAAGGGAAGGGAAGGGAAGGGAAGGAAGGGAAGGGAAAGGAAGGAAGGGAAGGGAAGGAAGGGAAGGAAGGAAGGGAAAGGGAAGGGAAGGGAAGGGAAGGGAAGGGAAGGAAGGGAAGGGAAGGGAAGGGAAGGAAGGGAAGGGAAGGGAAGGGAAGGGAAGGGAAGGGAAGGGAAGGGAAGGGAAGGGAAGGGAAGGGAAGAGAAGAGAAGAGAAGAGAAGAGAAGAGAAGAGAAGAGAAGAGAAGAGAAGAGAAGAGAAGAGAAGAGAAGAGAAGAGAAGAGAAGAGAAGAGAAGAGAAGAGAAGAGAAGAGAAGAGAAGAGAAGAGAAGAGAAGAGAAGAGAAGAGAAGAGAAGAGAAGAGAAGAGAAGAGAAGAGAAGAGAAGGCTGCTGGTGCTCTGCCCCCTCCCTGGCCCAGAATCCAATAAAGATGATTAAATTACATGTCCTTTCCTCCCCTTGGAATCCCCGCTCTCGGCTGGAATACGGAGCTCAGGAAATGGGGCAAGACAACTTCCCTCGTGAAACCTTAGAAGGCCGAGCAGGGGGTGCTGCTCTAATGAAGAGCTGGCCCCGCTGAGCAGAACCTGCTGGAAATGCAGCAGAGAGAGGAACTGAGCTCCAGAGGCTGCCCCAGCCCTCCCCCCTGCCCATCCCATCCCAGCACGGGGACTTTTCCTGCTCTGCTCCCTCCTGGAGGCTCACAGAGAGCCCTGTGTGTGCTTGGGGTGGCCAGTTTCCAAAGGAAAAACACACCATGGATGGCAAAAACTCCTAGTTTTTAATTCTTTTTTAATTGGTGATTTTAATATTTTTTTCTCTCATTTTTTGGCCTGCTGTTTGCTAAGGAGGGGGAAAACCCATTGGTTGCGTTGCTGGGGTGGCTGCTCCAGACTGGTTTGGGGCAGAAATCTGGAGGTTTTGGTTGCGCTTTTCTGAAAAAAGTTTCTGTCTTTCATGGAAAAACGTTGAGGAAATGAATATTAAGACTTAAAAAAAAAATCAGGTTTTTTAGTTATAAAATTTTAGAAATAAATATTTAAACCCAAAACCTGAGCTGATCTGATCACCCGTGTCTCTTCTCATGGAATTTCCCATTCCAGTTCAGATTGCTCAGATGGACACGAACCAAAATTCCCGTTTTCCATGGGGATCTCCAGCCTAGAGCAGAGCTCCAGCCATCCCCTGGATGAACTGATCCTGGATGGATCCTCCCCAGTCTGAGCTGCAGCAATCCCAATTTTGGGCATTCCCACCCATTCTCCACCATCACTTCCAGTCTGGATTTGTTCAGCAGCAAGTTGGGGCTTCCAGGTGGGAAAAGCACCAGGGAAATCCTATGGAAAAGGCTCCCAAAGGTGATTTCTTGGGCAGGATAAAGGTGATTTTTTGGTCAGAATGGCTCAAGGGTCAAGGTGAGAAAACCATGTTGTGAGCGTCACCTGGGCGGAATTTTCCGGACAAATCACTGAGATGTTTTCAAAGAGTTTTCAAACCCAGAAAGAGCCAAATCCCATCCCATTCCTGTTGCATAAGATAATTAACGGGAATACAACTCTGTGGTTGTGCAAGAAATCTGGGGGTACTTTCTCTTCCAGTTCCAGCTCCCCTTTAATCACCTTTTCCCCGCAGGTGACGCCGTTTCTCACCCTGCCCTTGGTGTCACCTCGTTAAAGCCCAGCCTGAAGCCGGGTTTATTTATTTATTCCACCTGATAAAAGCAGGATATTACTCCCTGTGATAACACAGGGTCATTTTCAGTGAAGCCTCTCTTGGCAAACTTTTAATACAATGAATAACGCCCCTATCAGATCCCAGATAAAAGCTGCCACATCCCAGCCCCAGCTCAGGCCTTCGTGGGTTGTAATTAACTTCTGTTTGGGTTTTGGGGGTTGGTTTTTTGGTGGTTTTTTTTTTTCTTAATTGTTGCTCATAAAAATCAAGGCAGAAAATTAAATTAGTTCAGTGCAATTTAGCACGAGATTTATTCAAAGGCAAGGCTGGGGGTGGTTGGGTTAAACCCCACTTGTGGTGTGGGTTAAACCCCATTTGTAGTGTGGTTAAACCCCATTTCTAGTGTGGGTTAAACCCCATTTCTAGTGTGGGTTAAACCCCACTTATGCTGTGGTTAAATCCTATTGCTGGTGTGAGTGAAACCCCATTTCTGGTGTGTCTAAACCCCACTTCTGGTATGGGTTAAACCCCATTAGTAATGTGGTTAAACCCCATTTCTGGTGAGGTTAAACCCCACTCCTGATGTGGCTAAACCCCATTTCTAGTGTGTTAAACTCCATTTCTGGTTTGCTTAAACCCCATTCCTAGTGTGGGTTAAACCCCATTTCTGGTGGGGTTAAACCCCATTTCAGGTGTGGTTAAACCCCATTTCTGGTGGGGTTAAACCCCATTTCTGGTATGAGTGAAACCTCATTTCTGGTGGGGTTAAACCCCACTTCTGGTGTGGGTTAAACCCCACTTCAGGTGTTAGTTAAACCCCACTTCAGGTGTAGTTAAACCCCATTTCTGGTGTGGGTTAAACCCCACCTCTGATGCGGCTAAACCCCATTTGTGGTGGGGTTAAACCCCATTTCTGGAGTGGGTTAGCCCCCACTCTGTTGGGCCTTGAGCTTGGACGTGTGTAGGCAGCAGGGATAAGTGGGATGATACTGTCCCAAACCCATTTTCCTGCATGGGAGGTGCAGGACAAGCTGGGGGCAGCCCTTGGCCCCCAAAACTGCTCCCAGAGCAGGAGCCTCCCCCCTTTTCCAGCTGGGAACAACCCTGGCAGGGTCAGTTTGAGCAATTCCCATTAAAATCAAAAATACCAGGATGGATTGGGGAGAAAAAATATGGTGGTCGCAAGTTAGAGTGACCACTTTGACCCCATCCAGATGCCCAAAAATGAATTTTTCCTGTTTCCTGAAGCTGTTCCAGAGCTCCTGGGGCAAACTGGAGCCACATGGGCAGAGCCCAGTTCAGCAGGGCTGGAAGGGCCTGGCTGACCCCAAATCTCTCCTCCCACATTTCTGTTCCTCCAGCACGAGCCAGTAGAGAATTGGCCACAGAATTCGAGGCCAGTGGGGTGTCCACTCACGAGGTGGCACTGGGGACAATTTGCCAGTCCCTAAAGGGTCAGGAGATAAGGGTGAGGCATCCTCATTTCCTTGCACCCTTCAGCAAACTGAAAACAAGGCATTTGGGATGTCCCTCGCTCCCAAAATTCCAGCACAAAAACAAATTAGAATGAGCTTTTCCATGAGTTTATTTGGCTTTTTTCTTTGAATTCCTTGGATCAGCCGGGACAGGGAGGCAGCAGAAGCCCTGGGGTGGGGTGGCATCGAGGCAGGGAAGCCTCAGCAAGGTGTCAGAGCCGCGCTAAGCCCAGTTTAAACTTTCCCCAGAGCTAAAGCCCAGTGTCAACACGTGCTGCTGGGCCAGCCCTGCCACCAGGCTGGGCAAACACCCAGGCCCAGGCAGAAATCAAAGCCCAGGCTGGTCTGGAGCGTTTAAATCCCCAATTGCCAGCCCAGCAGGGCTTTCCCAGCAGATTCCCCACAGGCAGGTCTCTCCGCAGACATCTGTTTATCCAAGAAACCCCTGGGTGTGAATTAGGCCCGGATTTATTTATCCCTGGTGGTACACAGTGTCCCGGCCTGCAGCACCCACAGGGAATGTTCTGTTTGCCTTTCCTCCCTCCCCAGCTCCCCAGCAGCCACCCTGGAGAGCCCAGAAATTCCAAATAACGCCAGGGCAAAACCACGGGATGCTCCTGAGGGCTGATCCCGCTCCCTCCATCCTCCTGAGCCAGGGATGATGTTCCCCACGGGAAGGGGCACAGCAGGGAGGTCTCTCCCTGCAGGAACTCTTTTAAAAAAACCCCAAAGCCACTTTTTTGAAGGCTCCACAAGCCCAGGCAGCTCCTGCCAAGGACGATGGGGCCTTTTGGCTGCCAACCCCAGGAGCCACAGCACATTTCACTTCCAGGAGTGGATTTTGCAGCTTTCCCTGCTCGTCCCTGCTCCAGCAGTGCCATCACCCCAACCCTGAACACCCCAACACATTTCAGGCTGAGCTCAGCTAAGCCCAGGATTAGCCCTCCAAGTGCTGTAACTCATCAGGAAAAACCCACGCCAATATTCTGAGAAAAATGCCTTTTTTTCCCAGACTGAGCAAAAGAAAGGTTAAAAAACACCATCTGTCATGGTATTTTTTTTTTCCTCCCCTATTTCTCTGTCCTTTCCCTCATTAAGGGGAAGTGGGGAGGGGGAGAATGTTCATTTGAAGCTCCCCCCCACGCTTTATTAATTGATGGCAAATAATCCACAGATAAAGAGCACAATAAATGTTTTAATGAGAACATATGGTGGGGAAAATTGATAGGAGGGAACCTTTGGAGAGTTCCTGGGGAGCAGAGCTACAGGAGGAGAGGGAAAAGGCTTGGACAGGGAATTCTGAATATTCCTCAATGGCAGAATGAGGAAAAGGCTTGGACAGGGAATTCTGAATATTCCTCAGGCTTGGACAGGGAATTCTGAATATTCCTCAATGGGAGAATGAGGAAAAGGCTTGGACAGGGAATTCTGAATATTCCTCAATAGGAGAACAAGGAAAAGGCCTGGACAGGGAATTCTGAATATTCCTCAATGGCAGAATGAGGAAAAGGCTTGGACAGGGAATTCTGAATATTCCTCAGTGGCAGAACGAGGAAAAGGCCTGGACAGGGAATTCTGAATATTCCTCAGTGGCAGAATGAGGAAAAGGCTTGGGCAGGGAATTCTGAATATTTCTCAATGGCAAAATGAGGAAAAGGCTTGGGCAGGGAATTCTGAATATTTCTCAATGGGAGAACAAGGAAAAGGCTTGGGCAGGGAATTCTGAATATTCCTCAGGCTTGGACAGGGAATTCTGAATATTCCTCAGTGGCAGAATGAGGAAAAGGGCAGGAAAAGGAGCATCCCAATGCCAGCTGCTCCCAGAGCAGGATTCCAGCAGGATTCTTCTCATTCCTCACACGGACTTTCACCCCCCAAACCAAACAGGGGGGTCAGGGGGCTGTTCTCACGCTTCCCAGGGTCCCTTTGGGTTGGTTTGGTGGCAGGGGATGTCAAGGACTCTCCAGCAGTGCCAAAGGGGGCCCCATGAGGTGGCACTGGGGACACTTTGCCAGTCCCTAAAGGGTCAGGAAATAAGGGTGAGGCACCAGCTTGGACAGCAAACTGAAAACAAAGCATTTGGGATGGCCCTCACTCCCCAATTCCAGCACAAAAATAAATCCCACTTCGTCTCACACACGAGGTTTCCCCAGATTTGGGGTCTCCAGCCCTGGTTTTGCTCTGATTATCCCCAAAAATCCAAACTCATTTCCCAGCTGGGTTTGGAGCTCCTGTTCCCAAGCAGATCCCAAATTCCCTCACCAAACCCCCACATCCATCAAGGGATGAGAGAAAACACAAATTGATGGGGGGAAGGATCTCAGGGACAGGATCAGGGCTTTTCCCAGCTCCCAGACCTGGAGATTTTCCCTGGGGAGGGCAGAGCAGAGCCCCCAGCCATCCCTGTGCCCCCACCAGCCAGGATCAGCCCCTTTTGGGGCAGTTTTTGTGTCCCCAGGAGCTCTGGGATCGCCGGGGAGAAGCCGGGAAGGCCAAAGTTGAGGGTGATCTCAGCCCTTCACATCCCCCCTGCAGCTGGGCGGGAGCTGAGCCCTGATTTCGCAGTTTACCTCCAACGTTTGCTCTCGGATTTTCACAGAGCTCGGCTGAGGAGTTTCTCGGGGCCCCCTCCAGGCCTGTCCCCGTGCCACCCCACAGATTCTAGGAACTGCACCCTGCCAGGCAGGGGTGGCTGTGCCTCCTCCCCACCTCGCCCTGTGCTCTTTGGGCCCTGGCCAGCCCCCAGCCTGGCCCAGCAGATGAATTCCAGGGAATATTTGTGTGTCCTGACCCAAATGAATGGAGCTGCTGAGCTCTCAGCCGGAGCAAAACCCCGCAGGACAATCCCCCCCATTGATGGGGCTGCTGGAGAGGCTCCCACAGCCGAGCCCTCCTGCCCCGAGCCATCCCTCCCATGGGATGGGCGCTGCCTCTGCTGGGATCTTCTTGGGGAAAAGCTGCTGTGCCCTGGAAAAACCATGGGCAGGGAGGGCTGGAGTCTCCTTTGGGGCACTGTCCTGGTTTAGGGCAAATTTGGGAGAAAACCTCCAAAAGGGGCCCCTCCAGAAAGCAAACCCACACGGCCCCTTGCCCTAACCGGGTCAGGAAGGATTCCTCGGAGAGAAGTGGAAAGAACCTGTTTATTTAACAGGCAAAACACCCCCCAGCACACAGAATGAACAAAACCAGGTGACACCACTCTGTCACCGCTCTGAAAAAGATGACAAATTCAGAAAGTCTCTGTGGGGGTGGTCGCTCTGTTATCAGTCCCTCAGCGCTGGGGCAGCTGCTGCAGCCACAAGGTGCAAACTCTCGGTGTTCCCAGGTCCCAGTCCGGAGCAGGTTCAAGTTGGTCCAAAAAAGGGAAAGGAAAAACAGTCCAGGAAGAAATTCGGACTGCTTAGCTAAACTAACTAATGAGCAGAAGCAAGAGCAAGCAGAAGCAAAGCAGAAGCAAGAGCGAGAGCAAAGCGAAAAGCAAAAGCAGCACCATGTACTGCCCTGTCTGTGTGTCCCACCAGCCGTGGGGGAGCGGCTGATAAGAAACCCAAACAAAATTTTCACTCTTCAGAGCCAGTCTTGAAGGCGCAGAACATGATATCAGCATGAACAGAACACACGAATGGGGATACAGCATCCTAACGTCGCCCCAGGACAGGCACCAACCATGGAGCTGGGAGCCCGTGTTCCTTCGGGTGTGATGTCATGGTTTACCCCAGAACCGCGGGTCCCTCCCCTGAGGATTCCCTCCCAGGTGTGTAAAACATCCCTCCTTTTCCCTTCCCTGACTCCTGCTGAGCACTGTCTGTCAGTCCTGGAATTCCAGAAGGGCATCGAGTGATTGGCAGATTCAAAGGATGCCTTGTACCCCCGGGGGGGCATTGGGCCATCCAGGTGTCCTTTGTCCCTCCTGTGCCTCCTGTGGGATGGGCACTGCCTCTTCTTGGGATCTTCTTGGGGAAAAGCTGCTCTGCCCTGGAAAAACCATGGGCAGGACGGCTGGAGTCTCCTTTGGGGCACCCACCACGGAGCTGGGAGCTTTGGGAAAATGTGGTGGTGGGATTTCGTGGTGTTCCTTTGGGAAAATGTGGTGGTGTGATTTCGTGGTGTTCCTTTGGGAAAATGTTGTGGCGGGATTTCGTGGTGTTCCTTTGGGTGGGTGGTGTTCCTTTGGGAAAATGTTGTGGTGGGATTTCATGGTGTTCCTTTGGGAAAATGTTGTGGTGGGGTTTCAGGGTTTACCCCAGAACCACTACAGGGTCCCTCCCCTGAAGATCCCCTTCCCAGGTGGATCAATCACCTCTCCTTTCCCCTCCCTGGCTGAGGCACACTGTGTGTTATCTTTTTATACCAAAAACTACGTGTACAATATTTACCATAACTTCCCAATCCCTGTCACCTGTGTTAGACACTGAGCTTCTACTCTAAACCAACCCAAAAGTGCCAACATCACCCAGAAGATGGAGGCCAAGAAGAAGAAGAAGGAGAAAGGCTGGGCACGCCCAGATCCCTCCATCTTGCCTCCCGAACCCCCATTCTAAAAACCCCAAAAATCTATTTTTTCACCCCTTGATAAATTCACTATCATTCTACTTAAACTCTTTTGACTTGTAATTCTTCATATAATGTTGGTAATTGCTTTTTCCATGGGTCAAGATCGAAGGCACAGGGGGCTTGGGCTCTGTGCCAAGGTCTCTGAGCCCCTTGGGCAGGGTCTCGAGTCCTCCAGGGCAGCCAGAGGAATTTCCTGGGTTCCGACAGAAAGGAAGCTCCATCCCACCACCACCAGTGCTCCTGCAGGCCTGGACTTGTCTCCATGCACCCAGCTGCGACATCCAGCCAGCCAAAAGCGTCTCTGGGGGTGAAACACCACAACTGCCACTGTTTGGTTCGGCAGCAAAGGCCAGGCAAGCCAAGGCACATCCCATACACAATATTGGTAATACCAGTAGGAAAATGGAGCGCACAGCCTGAGAATTCACAGCCTGAATTCACAGCCTGAGAATTCACACCCTGGAATTCACAGCCTGAGAATTCACACCCTGGGAATTCACGCCTGAGAATTCACACCCTGAGAATCCCCTGCTGGACACGGCCACCGAGCTGGGTGCAGCCTGAGGGACCCAAAGCCACGCTGCCTCCCTGTCCCTTGGCTCCCCAAAACCCTCCTTTGGCCATGCCCAGCAAGGAGTGGATCAGCTCCCAGCGCCACGCTGGATTTGGGGAAGGAGGAACCTCCTAAAGAGAGCAGACTCCCATTAACAAGGGAGAAATACTAAAAAAATCCTTAAAAAAAAAAAAAAACGCCAGAGATGTCGATTTTCCAGCTGCTCTCTGGCTCTGTGCTGCCCATAACCACACTTTAAACAGGATTTTATGATGCAAACAGGCAGAAAGCTCCTGCTGGGAGCTTGTGGGAGCTTAGAGAGGGAGAAGCAGCCCAGGTGGACACCAGGGCTTGGAGCTCCTCAGAGGCTGAGCCAGGCTTGGCTCTGGCTGCAAACCACAGCTCGGAGCCACTGCTGGCGCCCATCTGCACGGGAAAGAGCAAACACGGCCACGGGAAGGGCTGTGGATGGCAGAAGACGGTGCTGGAGGAGTTTTCCCACTGGTTTGGCTTCTCCTGAGCCCCGGGAGCTGAGCTGGGCCACAGCCAAGGCTTGGCCAGAGCCACCAGCGAGCACTCGCCCACCTCCAGCTGCTCCCACCCACGTTTGGGGGAACAAGGGAGAGGCTGTGCTGCTGGAAAACCAGTCAGAAAATGCCAATTGCTCGGTCAGAGCTTCTGGGTTTTTTAAGAAAAAAAATTGAGTTTGAGTGACACAAACCCTTCCGTACAAACTCATTCCCCACGGGACAGTTTTGCTTTCTGTTGAGGACCACAAAAAAAACAACCCAAGAATTGTGCTGGGTGCCCAATCTGAAAGGTGCCATACAAAAAAAATGCAGCTTCAGTTGTATTTTTACATTTTTTTCTGCCATGTTCTCCTGGATCTGTTGTTTTGGGAGCTCCCAAAATTATTTGGATGAACATTTCAACATTTTTTTAAGCCTGTTTGGGGAAAAATGGAGCTGCTGAAGGGTGGAGTTCTGTGCCAGAGGATGCACAGGGAGATAGAGGGAAGCCCGTGGATGTGGTGGCTGGGACAGCACAGGGGTTGGATGGAGATTTACCCAGAGAAAGCTCCAGAAACGTGAAAAGCTCTTGTCCATCTGCCCTGATGGTGGAGGGAGAGCTTCTCCTCCTTCAGCCCCCTCTGGATGGCTGGGATGGGAGAAGGTTTTCCCAGCACTCCTGGGCCAGATGTGCAGCAGCTGCTCCAAGCCCTGGGCCAGCCCCGTGTCACAGCCAGAGAGCCTGGCCAGGAGCTCTGGCACCGCTGGAGCCACATCCCTGCAGCCTGTGCTGCTCTCCAGAGGGAGACATCCATCCCGGGAGTCTCCAGCATGGAAAAACCATGAAAACAGCACAAACAGAAAAGGGCAGAGTTTGTCTCTGTGTGAGGCGAGAACATCCTTCCATGTTCAAGTCTGGGTAGATTCAGCCACTCTCTTTTCTGTGAAAATGACCTTACCCATCCACAATTCCTTATCCATCGACAATTCCTTACCCATACATAATTTCTTATCCGTACACCATTCTTTATCCATCCACCATTCCTTATTTCTCATCCCATCCCTCTACCAGCCGTTCCTTATGCCTCCATCAACCCTTCCTTATCCCTCATTTCATCCCTCTATCAACCTTTCCTTATCCATCCACCATTCCTTATCCCTCATTCTATCCCTTCACCAGCCATTCCTTATCCCTCCATCAACCCTTCTTTATCCCTTCATCCCATCGTTCATCAACCCTTCCTTATCCCTTCATCCCATCCCTCCATCAGTATTCCTTATCCCTCATTCCATCCCTTCATCAACCCTTCCTTATCCCTGCACAGCCATTCCTTATCTCGCCATCAATTTTTCCTTATCTCTCATCCCATCCTTCCACAGCCCTTCCTTATCCATCCATCAATCCTTACTTATTCCTTATCCCATCCCTCCATCAACCCTTCCTTATCCCTGCACAGCCATTCCCTATACCTGCACAGCTATTCCTTATCCCTCCATCAATCCTTCCTTATCCCTCATTCCATCCCTCCATCAACCTTTCCTTACCCATCCACCATTCCTTATCCCTCATTCTATCCCTTCACCAGCCGTTCCTTATCCCTCCATTAACCCTTCCTTATCCCTTCATCCCATCCCTCCATCAGTATTCTTTATCCCTCATTCCATCCCTTCATCAACCCTTCCTTATTCCTCCACAGCCATTCCTTACCCGTCCACCATTCCTTATCCCTCATCCCATCCCTCCATCAGCATTCCTCATCCCTCCATCAACCCTTCCCTATCCATCCACCCTTCTTCATCCCTCCACAGCCATTCCTTATCCCTCCATCAACCTCTCCTCACCCCTCATCCCATCCCTCCCCAGCCCTTCCCCATCCCCATTCCTTTTCCCATTTTCCCACCCAAAAGCCACGCCAGGGCACAGCAAGGGCCTCCCTCAGCCAGGCTCTGTTTGCACACCCCAAAACCCCCCAGGAATTCTGGGCTGAGCTTCCCCCTGTGTCCTGCAGAGCCACGGGACAGCAAAACCCCTCCCTGAGCCCTCAGCTGGGGCCGTCCCTCCTCGTGCCGAGGGGATTAAAAACCAGGATCCTGCAGGACGAACAAGGTCACTTCTGCTCCTCCCCAGCCCTCAGCGCTCTCCCTCCTGTTTCTCACTCAAGAAACGCTCCTGGTTTGACACCCATCGGGTTTTCCAGGGTTTTTCTCCAGGGTTTCCCCCCTCCGTGGGTGAGGAGGGACCCGGAGCTGCCTCTGCTGCCGTGGGAATGTCCCCAGCCCCCCCTGCATGCCACAGGCTCTGTTTGCTTTGGATGCCACCGCCAGGGGTGACTCAAAGTGACCTTTCCTGTTTTCCCAGTCAAGGCCTCGGATCAGGCACAAGATGTTGGGAATTAATCAATTAATCCCCTTCAGGGGCTGACGGGGAGCTGCTGGGAGGGAAAAAGAGGTGTTGGGTGGGAAAAAGGAGCTGCTGGATCAGGGAAAGGAGCTGCTGGATTGAAAAGGAGCTGCTGGATTTTAGAAAGGAGCTTCGGCATCAGAAAGGAGCTGATGGATTGAAAAGGAGCTGCTAGGTGGGAAAAGGAGCTGCTGGGTGGGAGAAGGGAGCTGCTGGATCAGAAAGGAGCTGCTGAATTTTAGAAAGGAGCTGCTGGGTCAGAGAAAGGAGCTGCTGGGGTAAAGGAGCTGCTGGGTTGAGGGGAAGGAGCTGCTGGATTTTAGAAAGGAGCTGCTGGATCAGAAAGGAGCTGCTGGATCAGAAAGGGGCTGCTGGGTGGGAAGAGGATCTGCTGGATCAGGGAAAGGAGCTGCTGGATGGGAAAAGGGAGGTGCTGGATCAGAAAGGAGCTGCTGGATCAGAAAGGAGCTGCTGGATTTTAGAAAGGAGCTGCTGGGTGGGAAATAGGAGCTGCTGGATTGGGGAGAGGAGCTGCTGGATCAGAAGGGAGCTGCTAGGTGGGGAAAGGAGCAGCTGGATTGGGGAACTGGAGCCTCATTGTCTCAGCTGAGTGAGGACCCCTCAAAGCGCTTCCCAGGGCTGTTCCTGCTGCCAGGGAGGCTCCTGGGGACACCCAGCAGTGCCAGCCCCACCCCGGGGGCGGCTGGAGGCTCCACTCAGCATCCCCCAGGGTCACAGCCCCAGGCTCACCCCCAGCACTGCCAGGAGCGAAGCGCACATTCCCCCAGAGAGCCCTGACCCGTGGTGGAAGGAGCTGTGGGACACGGCTTCCTCAGCCCAACCCCCAAATCCCCCAAAAACAGCCCCGAAAGAGCCAAAATTTACCGGGAGAGCCCTCCCAGGCAGAGAGGTCTCTTCCCACACAAGGACACTCCATGGTCACCCCGTTGTCCTCCTGGTTTTTCCTCTCCCAAAAGCTGCCAGACCAGTAGGACTGGATTGGGCTCTCTCTGGGAGATTTCTATTTCTATTTCTATTTTATTTTTTTTTCCCTGTCCCCAAATATATCCCTGGTGCCCCAGTCATGGAGAAAAAATGTGGGTGTTGCTGAGCAGTTTCGGGTCACCGGGGAGAGCTCAGATTTGTCACCTCTGTGGGGGTTGTTGTTCAGGCTGGAACCTCTCGGAATCTGCTTGGTCTGGACACCAAACCCGGAGCATTTGATGCTGAAGGATAAAATATCTGATTCTGTTCAGCCCAGGAGCCAATTGAGGACAAATGATAAGGTGGCAGATAAGGGAATAATGAAATAAAAGCCCACGAGGAGCTGCATGTGCAGGAGGAAAGAGGATCCTGCTTTTCCCTGGATAATCCTCGGGGATTCTCTGGGGTCTGGGACAGTGCACGCGGCTGTTCTATTTCTCAGCAGGGTTTTACCAAATCTCCACAAATTACCAGAAAAATGGATCCCTTTAACGTCCTGTGTGTGGAATTTGGCTGGAATTGGAGCAGGAGGACACAGATCAGATCCATCCCACACTAACCCAAAACCATCCCCAAACCTTGCCTGGACTGAGCTCAGGCACACAAAACTCCACATCACTCATTTCTAAGGGAAAAAATCACACCAGGATCTTTTTCCTTTTATCGCTATCACTAATTTTAAGAAAAAAAAATGAATAAAAATGGGTAAATTTTGCTGGTGATGCCCTGTGTCCAGCATTCCCTGCAGGGCATTTTCCCTTTTCTCCATATCTTGGATTTTTAAGAAAAAATGGACTGAAATAAGTAGAAAATTCTGGTGATCTCAGAAGGAAAGGAAAGGAAAGGAAAGGAAAGGAAAGGAAAGGAAAGGAAAGGAAAGGAAAGGAAAGGAAAGGAAAGGAAAGGAAAGGAAAGGAAAGGAAAGGAAAGGAAAGGAAAGGAAAGGAAAGGAAAGGAAAGGAAAGGAAAGGAAAGGAAAGGAAAGGAAAGGAAAGGAAAGGAAAGGAAAGGAAAGGAAAAAATTCCAACCAGGATATTTTTCCTTTTATCCCTGCCATTCATTTATAAGAAAAAAAAATGGACAAAAATGGGTAAATTTTGCTGGTGATCCTCTGTTTCCAGCATTCCGTGCAGGGCATTTTCCCTTTTCTCCATCCTGTCTCCAGCATTCCCTGCAGGGCATTTTCCCTTTTCTCCATATCCTGCATTTTTAGGACAAAATGGACTGAAATAAGTATAAAATTCTGGATTTCTGAGGCTTCTGAGATCTGGATTTCTGAGCCTTCTGGTGATCTCAGAAGCCTCGGAGATTTCAAACCCAGCCCAAAGTGTTCTGTGCAGAGCAAACATTCCCCTCTGCCAGGTCCCATCCCGGGGCTGCCAGATCCCAAAATCCTCCTTTGTTTCTCAACTCCTGCCGGTTTGTTGGGTTTTTTTTTCCCTCCTTTTTCTCCTCTTTTTTCCCCTGTCAGGTAACAATACCTCCTTTCAGGCCCTGCCAAGGCCCGGCTCCGATAAGAGCTGGCAGCGGAGGGAGCTGCCATCAATATTTGGGTGAATTTTAACTCCCTGAGCGCAGCCTTGGGGGGGATCAGCGAGCACCTGGTTCAAAGCTCCTCTTCCCAACCTCCCATCTCCTTAAACCCTCAATTCCCGCTCAATCTCTCTCCAGCGGCTGCAAAGACCGAGCTTAAAGCCGGGATTAAACCTCCAGCACCCAGGTACGTTCTCCCCACGCTTCTTTCCTTTAAGCTCGGCTCCAACATCCCCCTTAAGCCCGGCTTTATTTCGGCCGGCAGGGCTCGCAACCCGAATTTCGCATCTTTAGGAATTTGGTGTTAAAAATTAAACCTGGGGATGTGCTTTGTACCCCCGAGGGCTGTCACCGGGATTTTGGGATTTTTTTTGTCGTTTTCCTCCTGTTCTTCCCGATCCAAAATGGGTTTGGATGTTGTGTAGGAACCCAGGATATTGATAAAGAGAGTTTGGAGCCTGACAATGAATTAAACTCCACTCCAAAGTCCATACAAACCATTCAGAGCCCTGTTTAAAATCGGATTTTCCCTGCAAAAAAAAAAAAATCAGTGATATCTGTCAGGCAGGCAGAGACTTTCTGTGTTATTATTAAGACCTAGCAAACATCTCTTGGTAAAAAAAAAAAAAAAATAAAAAACCCTGAGAGCTGGAGTGCGTTATGCTCAGAATAAACTTTCCCCACTTAGCAGCAGGATGAGTTTTTTTCACCAAAAAATATTTTTAAAAAATCTGATTTTTGCCAAGCTAAATGGCCAGAGCGCATTTCTAATCTGTCACAGGTAGGAGAGAGACAGGCACAGAAAACCCAGCACTCCCTGCCCTCCTCATTTCTGGATTTTTTATCTTCCTCTCCCTTCATTTTAATTTTTAATGAGTGTTTTTCTTCTCACCATAAGCCGTCCCTGCTTTTTTGCCACTTCAGCAAAGGAAAATGGAATAAATGATGCTCCTCTGCAAGGCCTCGTTGTAAAATCGAAAGTAAATAAATAAATTAAGTCAAGAGCAGTTCTGTTGATGAATTTTAATTTAGAGAGGAATTAAAGCAGCACCTCTCGGCTGCCTCGGTGGCTCCAGGGCTTTTCCTGCCCATTGGAAGCTCCAGAAAATCGGCAAAAATTTCATTTCAGCCCCTCCTGAAGGAGATCCAGGCTCCTCAGCCCTTTGGGAACTCCTTGAATTCTCAGGACGGAGCAGAAAATGGGAAATTCCATGAGGATCTCAGGGATGCAGCCCCGACCCTCAGTGCCAGCACCAGAACGGGCACCTCGAAATGCCCTGGGAAGGCTTTTCCCATGGGAAAGGGGTTTGGGAGCCTCTTGGTGCATCCGTGGGGAGCAGGGGAATGAAATCCCACGGCTGGGAAAGGCTCAGCACCACTGCCAGGGTCACATCCCATCCCTGGGCCACGGAGGGACACGGCAGAGGCAAAAATGCCGAAAAAACCTCCCAAAAATCCCAAAAAAACCTCCCAAAAATCCAAAATAATCCCCCAAAAAACCCCGAAACCAAAAATTCCCCTCAAAAAAAAAATACCTCCTCAGAAATAAATCCCAAAAAATCCAAAAACCCAATAAAAACCCCTCCCAAATTATAATCTCCAAAAATCCCAAATAATCCCCCCAAAAAATCTCCGCAATAATCCCAAAATATCCAAAAAAAATCCCCTCAAAAATCCCCAAAAATAATCCCCAAAAATCAAAAAAAACTTCCCAAAAATCTCAAAAACTCCCCCAAAAAATCTCAGAAATAATCCCAAAAAATCCCCAAAAACCTCCCAAAAATCCCAAAAAACCTCCCAAAAATCCCCAAAAAACTCCCAAAAATCCCTCCCACAAAACTCCCAAAAATCCCTCCCACAAAACTCCCAAAAATCCCTCCCAAAAATCTCTGAAATAATCCCCAAAAATCCCAAAAAAACTCCCAAAAATCCAAAAGTAACTCCTAAAAATCCCAAAATATCCCCCCCAAAAAAATCTCCAAAATAATCCCAAAAAATAAAAATAAAATCCCCCCAAAAATCCCCAAAAATTATCCCTAAAAATCCCAAAAATAATCCCAAAAAATCGCCAAACTGGAGCAGAGTGGCAGGTTCAGCACCCCAGGGGTGGCATCGGGGACAGGAGGGGACTCAGCCCCTTCCCATTGCCACAACCCCGGGGAAGAAATCAAATACAAACCCCAAAAATGAGCTAAATTCTGATCCGTGGTTTAAAATTGATAGTTTTTGTGAAATAAAGGATTTACAAAGAGCCTGGACACTGTGTCCTGCACTTCCCAGGCCCAGCTCTAGGCCGGCCTACGTGAGCCGGGCTTGAAATCTGTGTATAGATTTAAAGCCCCTTCCCATTGCCACAACCCCGGGGAAGAAATCAAACACAAACCCCCAAAAAATGAGCAAAAACTGTGAGCCGTGGTTTAAAATTGATGGTTTTTGTGAAATAAAGGATTTACAGAGAGCCTGGGCACGGGGCAGCCAGGCCCAGCTCTAGGCCGGCCTACGTGAGCCGGGCTTGAAATCTGTGTCTATCCACCTCCAACAAATCCCTGTTTATTGCTCAGCAGAGCAAACTGCGGCGTTTTTTACATCAATAATCCCCGTGTAAATAAACTCCCCACCCTGAGCAAACTGCGAGGGATCCCGGGTGCAGATTTCTCTATTTTTCAAATAAATCATCCTCCCCCCTCTCCAACCAACCCCTCCCTGGAGCTGGCAGCTCCAATTTCCAACCCACTGCGGGGCCAGCAGCTGGAAACAACCCAAACAAACAATTTTACAAGATCCAGAAGTCCAAAACCCCTCCTTTCCCTACCCAAACACCCCCTCCTTTTTTTTTTTTTTTTTTTTTTTTTTTTTAATTTATTCGAATTTCTCGCTCGAATTTGAGAGGAAATGGGTGACCCAGGGACATCTGCAAGCCATTAGGGTCCAGACTTCAGGTAGCTCGCAGCAACACGTGCTGGCCACATTACACCCTCCAAGGAGATTTCCACAACTTTCCTTCTCCAAATAAACAGCCGGGCTCTGCCTGCGTTGGGCAGGAGCTGCACAAACAGGTAGAGAGAATGGCAGTTTTATTCCCTTTGCCCAATTCTGGGGGATTTTCTTGTAAAGCTGCTGCTGGGCTCTGTAATTTGAACTATTGCTGGGAAAACAGAGCGGGGCTGGTTGGAAATCGCGGCCGTTGGTTTGTCGGGATGGGAGAAGGGAATGGGGAATTCAGAGCCACAGTGGTGGGTGGGGGGAAATAGAGGGGGAAAAATGGAGGGGGAAAAATAAAGGATAAAAATAGAGGGGGGAAATGGAGGGGAAAAATGGAGGAAAAATAAAGGATAAAAATAGAGGGGGGGGAAAAAATGGAAAAAAGAGGGGGAAAAATGGAGGGGGTAAAAAATAAAGGATAAAAATAGAGGGGGAAAATGGAGGGGTAAAAATAAAGGATAAAAATAGAGGGGGGAAAATGGAGGGGAAAAATAAAGGATAAAAATAGAGGGGGGAAATGGAGGGGAAAAATGGAGGGGAAAAAGAAAGGATAAAAATAGAGGGGGAAAATGGAGGGGGAAAAATAAAGGATACAAATAGAGGGGGGAAATGGAGGGGGAAAAATGGAGGGGAAAAAACAAAAGGATAAAAATAGAGGGGGAAAATTGAGGGGGGAAAATGGAGGGAAAAATAAAGGATAAAAATAGAGGGGGAAAATGGAGGGAGAAAAATGGAGGGGAAAAATAAAGGATAAAAATAGAGGGGGAAAATGGAGGGGGAAAAATGGAGGGGGAAAAATAAAAGTATAAAAATAGAGGGGGGGGGAAAATGGAGGGGGAAAAATAAAGGATAAAAATAGAGGGGGAAAAATGGAGGGGGAAAAATTGAGGGAAAAATAGAGGAGTAAAATAGAGGGATAAAAGAGAGGAGTAAAATAAAGGAGTAAAAATGAAGGGAAAAAAATAAAGGGATAAGACACAGAGGGGAAAATAGAGGGGTAAAAAATGGAGCAGTAAAAGCAGAGGATAAAAATAGAGGGGGGAAAAATAGAGGGGTAAAATAGAGGCAAAAAATGGAAAAAAAAGGGATAAAGAATAGAGGGATAAAAAATAGAGGGGTAAAATAGATGGGAGAAAATAAAGGAATGAAAAATAGAGGGGAGAAAATAGAGGGGGGAAAAGCAGAGAGATAAAAATAGAGGGGTAAAATATAAGGGTAAAAAATCGAGGGGTAAAAGAGAGGGATGAAAGATAGAAGGGTAAAAAATGGAGGTAAAAAAATGAGGGATAAAATAGAGGAGTAAAATTGAGGGGGAAAATGGAGGGGAAAAAATAAAGGGATAAAAATAGAGGGATAAGAAACAGAAGGGTAAAATAGAGGGGTAAAAAATAGAGGGAAAAAATAGATGGGGAAAATAGCAGGGGAAAATGAAGAGGGAAAAATGCAGGGAAAAAATAAAGGGGTAAAAATAGAGGGGATAAAATAGACAGGAAAAAATAGAAGGGTAAAAATGGAGGGGGAAATTAGAGGGGTAAAATGGAGGGATAAAAAATAGAGAGAAAAATAGAGGGGTAAAAAATAGAGGGATAAAAAATGGAGGCATAAAAAATAAAGGGATAAAATAGAAAGTGATCAAAACTTAGAATCCATCAGGAGTTAAAATTTGGGGTGGGGTTTGTTTTTTTTGAATATTTTAGCAGGTTCTGTAGCTTGTCGAGAAATTTTAATTCTCTTGTACCTCAGTGAGAGCGATTTCACGGTGACCACTCAGTGACATTGATGGGGAATCCCTGATTTCTAAGAAAAAATGGATAAAAAGGAGCAGGAAATGATGGTGCCACAGGACATTTCCCCTTTTCTCTGCGTCCCTCATTTATTTAAGAAAAATTTGTAAAAGTAGGTAAATTGGGATGGTGATCCTGTGCCACCAGCATTTCCCTTTTCTCCGTTTCTAAGGAAAAAAATTCCCACCAGGACATTTCTCCTTTTATCCCCTATCACTCATTTATTTTTAAAAAAAGGATAAAAAATGGGTAAATTATGATGGTGATCCTCTGTCTTCAGTATTCCCTGCAGGGAATTTTTCCTTTCCTCCCAATCACTCATTTCTAAGGACAAATGGATAAATACAGGTGGGAAATTATGATGATCCTGTGCCAGCAGCGTTCCCTGCAGGGAATTTTCCCTTTTCTGGAGAGCTCTGGTTGTTAGGAATTAAAATTCCCTCTTTTGTCCTCATTCCTGGAGTTTCCTCGTGGCTTGGATTGGTTTTATCAGAATTGCCAGTTGCATTCTGAATGGGGGAAAAAAAGAATAAATTCGTAATAATTCTCTATTTTTTCGTCTAAGAGAAAACTGTTTGGGAAAGGAGAGAACACTTTGGGGAGGGGATTTCCATGAGAGGGATAAATTTTCCATGTAGGCAAAGTTTGCAAGAGTTTGGAGCCAAAAATCCTGGAGGAAAGAGGGAAAGAGAGAAAGAAAGAGAGAAAGAGAGAGAGAAAGAGAGAAAGAGAGAAAGAGAGAAAGAGAGAAAGAGAGAGAGGAAAAGAAAAGAAAAGAAAAGAAAAGAAAAGAAAAGAAAAGAAAAGAAAAGAAAAGAAAAGAAAAGAAAAGAAAAGAAAAGAAAAGAAAAAAGAAAAGAAAAGAAAAGAAAAGAAAGAAAAGAAAAGAAAAGAAAAGAAAAGAAAAGAAAAGAAAAGAAAAGAAAAAGAAAAGAAAAGAAAAGAAAAAAGAAAAGAAAAGAAAAGAAAAGAAAAGAAAAGAAAAGAAAAGAAAAGAAAAGAAAAGAAAAGAAAAGAAAAGAAAAGAAAAGGAAAGAAAAGGAAAGAAAAGGAAAGAAAAGGAAAGAAAGGGTAAAATAAATCAATAAATCTGGAGATTTAGGGAAAGGGGGGAATATTTATTTATGAAATGGTAAAATAAATCAATAAATCCCTAAATCTCCAGATGAATCCCTTTCATCTCCAGGAATAAAGTAAAATAAAAAGAAATCCCAGGAGCGTTTGTGACTCCCAAGGCTGTGCCCGGAGGTTTCCAGCTGCGGCAGAAGGAGCAGAGAAAAGGGAATTATTTCTGTTTTCCAAGGTGGAGCCAGGGAATGCTCTGAGCTCCCAGCTGGGAATGGGAATTAACCCACCCCAGATTCCAGATTTTCCACCCCAAACTCGGAGCTGCCCATCAGCACCAGCATTTCTGCTAAAAATCCCAATTTTTCCTCTCTTTTCCCTCGGATTCTCCTCTTTTTAGCACTTCCCAACCTTTTTTTCCAGGGGCAAACAGCTTTGCATTGCTCCCGTTCCTTTCCTGCTGCCTCCAGTCTCACCCCAATCCCAATTCCTCCCCAGCTTTGCCTTTTGGGGGGGATTTTGGACATCATTCCCACTATTCCAGGGGCAGCCAGCTCGGAAATAATCAAGTTCATTTCACCCCAGGGCTGGGATTATTCTCCCCAAAATTCCACAATTTTCTCCCCAGAGGAAATCCTTCTCCACGGTGTTTTTAGGCACAAATTAAAAATGAATTTCGGAGTCTTCAGGCTGCTGTTGTTTTGTATATTCAAAAAGAGGGGGGGTAAATTCCTGCTCTCTGCTGGTTTTTCAGGCATTCCCAGGATTTGCCAAGTTGAAATCACACCCTGCTGATTCCAGCTCAAGGTGCAGCAGGGCTGATTGTTGGCCTGGGAGGCCAGAGGAACAGAACGTTAAAAATCCATAAAATCCCAAAGAATTCTCAGCTGAATTTACAAAATTAATCCAATCCCAAGAAATTCTGAACTGAATTTACAGTGAATAAATTCCCAAGGAATTCTCAGCTGAGTTTACAAAATTATTAAGGAATTCTGAGCTTTATTTACAAAAGGAATAAAATCTCAATGAATTCTCAGCTGAATTTACAAGATGAATGAAATCCCAAGGAATTCTCAGCTGAATTTCAAAATGAATAAAATCCCAAGGAATTCTGAGCTGAATTTACAAAATTAATCCAATCCCAATGAATTCTCAGCTGAATTTCAAAATGAATAAAATCCCAAGGAATTCTGAGCTGAATTTACAAAATTATTAAGGAATTCTGAGCTTTATTTACAAAGGGAATAAAATCTCAATGAATTCTCAGCTGAATTTCAAAATGAATAAAATCCCAAGGAATTCTGAGCTGAATTTACAAAGTGAATAAAATCTCAAGGAATTCTGAGCTGAATTTACAAAAGGAATAAAATCCCAAGGAATTCTGAGCTGAATTTACAAAGTGAATAAAATCTCAAGGAATTCTGAGCTGAATTTACAAAATTAATCCAATCCCAATGAATTCTCAGCTGAATTTCAAAATGAATAAAATCCCAAGGAATTCTGAGCTGAATTTACAAAATTATTAAGGAATTCTGAGCTTTATTTACAAAGGGAATAAAATCTCAATGAATTCTCATCTGAATTTACAAGATGAATGAAATCCCAAGGAAATCTCAGCTGAATTTACAAAATTAATCCAATCCCAAGGAATTTTCAGCTGAATTTCAAAATTAAAAAAGTCTCAATGAATTCTCAGCTGAATTTACAAAGTGAATAAAATCTCGAGGAATTCTGAGCTGAAGTTAAAAACTTAATCCAATCCAAAGGAATTCTCAAGTGAATTTACAAAATTAATAAAGTCTCAATGAATTCTCAGCTGAATTTACAAAAGAAATAAAATTCCAAAGAATTGTCAGCAGAATTTACAAAATGAATAAAATTCCAAGGAATTCTCAGCTGAATTTACAAAACAAATCCAGTCCAAAGGAATTCTGAGCTGAATTTACAAAGTGAATAAAATCCCAAGGAATTTTCAGCTGAATTTACAAAATTCATAAAATCTCAATGAATTCTGAGCTGAATTTACAAAATGAATAAAATCTCAAGGAATTCTCAGCTGAATTTACAAAATGAATAAAATCTCAAGGAATTCTCAGCTGAATTTACAAAACGAATCTGATGGAAATGAATTCTGAGCTGAAATTACAGATTTGAAGGCAATCCTTTAAAGAATCCGTTTCCATTTAAAGGCCCCAAGGCCGTCCCCCCTCAGCTCGTGTTTCATCCCCTGGATCAGCTGGAAATGGGATCGAGGAGCTCCACACCAACCCCAGGGCCTGGGACCCACAGATCTGCCCCCAAAACCCAGAGCACAAATTCCATCCCTGCACCAGGAATCTTTGGGATCTTTGGGAGGGCGATCTGTGACATTTTACACCTGGAACGGCACAATGTGGGATCGCTGGGTGGGAAAAGGGGAAAATCAGGGAAAAGCTGAAATTTCTGGGAAAACCAAGGGCAGGCTGAGCCTTCCCTGCTCCCAGGAGAGAGGGAAAAGCCAAAATGTGGGAATATTTCTGTGGGATGCAACCCCATTCTCAGATTTAATAAAATTTCACCGATGAGGAGTGGGGTTTTTTTAATTTTTACATTAATTAAGCTGTGATTAATTAATTAACCAGCCCTGCCAAAACCTCCCTCTGAAAACGCCAGAGCGAACATTCGTGGATAAATCCACAGGCACAATCACACCTGGAATTTCACATTTTGGGCCATGGATCAATTATTGATCCAGTTTTAATATCAAAATTCAGATCCGGCTGCAGGAACACCTCTGGTTTTAGGGAATTCCTGCACACCCTGAAGTTTATGGAGCAGGGAACGTTTCTTGGGATCTGCGGCTTCTCCTTGGATTTCTGCCCCACTGGGGTGGTGGCAGGGCAGAGGGTGGGCTCAGAGGGGACGTGGTGACATCCCAGCATCCCTGGGGAACATTCCCAACCCCAATCCCAAATCCCAGGGGTCGGAGCAGAGCCCGGACCTTCCCAACCCCAATCCCAAATCCCAGAGGTTGGGGCAGAACCTGAACCTTCCCAACCCCAATCCCAAATCCCAGAGGTCAGAGCAGAGCCTGAACCTTCCCAACACCGCCCCCAAATCCTGAGCAGAGCCTGAACCTTCCCAACACCGACCCCAAATCTGGGGGTTGGGGCAGAACCTGAACCTTCCCAATCCCAATCCCAAATCCTGAGCAGAGCCTGAACCTTCCCAACCCCAATCCCAAATCTGGGGGTTAAAGCAGAGCCTGAACTTTCCCAACACCAATCCCAGATCCTGGGGCTTGGAACAGAACTCAAACCTTCCCAACATCAATCCCAAATCTGGGGGCTGAAGCAAAACCCAAACCTTCGCAACCCCAATCCCAAATCCTGGGGGTTGGAGCAGGTCCTGAACCTTCCCAAATTCCAGGGATCCGAGCAGAGCCTGAACTTCCCAACACCAATCCCAAATCCTGAGGGTTGGAACAGAACTCAAAGCTCCCCAACACCAATCCCAAATTCCAGGTATTGGAGCAGAGCCTGAACCTTGCCAACCCCAATCCCAAATCCTGGGGATCACAGCAGAACCCAAACCTTCCCAACACCAATCCCAGATCCTGAGGGTTAAAGTAGAGCCCGAACCTTCCCAACCCAATCCCAAATCTGGGGATCAGAGAAGAACCTGAACCTTCCCAACACCCATCCCAAATCCTGAGGTTTAAAGTAGATCCTGAACCTTCCCAACCCCAATCCCAAATTCCAGGCGTCAGAGCAGATCCTGAACCTTCCCAACCCCAATCCCAAATCCTGAGCAGAGCTCAAACCCTCCCAACCCCAATCCCAAATCCAGGGATCAGAGAGGAGCCCAAACCTTCCCAACCCCAATCCCAAATCCTGAGCAGATCCTGAACCTTCCCAACCCCAAATCCAGGGATCAGAGAGGAGCTCAAACCTTCCCAACCCCAATCCCAAATCCCAGCATCAAAAGGGCTCCCCCAAAAATCCATACAACAACTTGTGAGGCACAACTCATCTGAAGCACAGCCATAATTTCAATTTGTACAGAAAAACCTCCCCAAATCCACCCCCCACTCCCAAAATTCCCATCTCCCACAGTAACACTTGGAAAGGTTATTCCCTAAAAACCAGGGATTTGATTGAGCACGAGGAGCAGGGAAAACCCATCAAACAGGGGGTTTAATCCTCACTGAAACCCTTCCCTGCTCCCTGAGCTGGCCACTTTGGATAAAACAATGTTAATTCCAGAAAAAAAGGGAAGGAAAACTTCCATCCTGACGGGGAAGCAGCAGCAGCAGCAGCAGCTTCCACCCGGCTGTGATTAATCAGCTTGTCCACCTTGTCCAAATAGCCCATCGAGCAATAATTAAAAATAATAAGCCAGAAATTATCAAATCACGCGCAATAAGTGCAGAGCTCCTTCCCCTTTCGCTTTTGTTTATTGTTCAAACTTGTCAAGCCCCTCGCCTCGCTCCCGGAGCGCGCAGGGAAGGCAGAGCCCCCTCCAGCAGATGGATTTGCAGGATGAAAAATGTCCCAATTCTGACCCTTTCCATTCCATGCGTGACCCTCCCGAGTTGTCCCCGCGCTGTTTCTGCCAATCAGCAGCAGCAGGGCCAGGGGACAATCTGTTGTCACCAGGTTTTGCTCCTCTCCAGGTACATTTTGTTCAGATTTTGGCCCCAGCAGCTCCAGCTGAGATCAGAGCAATCTCCTGGCTGAGTTTGCTTTCATGTTCTGCAATAAATATATTTATTTAAATAATGAGATTTGGGGAGCTAAACTCCAGCACGCACTGCCCCAGAGCTGGGATTACCCAGGGAAAATAATCCAAATTATCACCTGTAATATTTGCTGAAAGTTTACCTTTATCACCGCAAATAACAACGCAAAATCCAGCGGCCCTCTCCTGGAAAATTGGATATTTAGCAAAAGAAAGAAATACAACTCTGGGAAAAGCTTTCTTGGTGTTTCAGGAATAAAAAAAAACCCCTAATTCCCCTGGAGAAAAGCAGAAAAGCCCCGCTCTGCTCCTGCAGACAAAGGCTCTGGGACAGAGCACAGCCACTTACCTTAAACTCACCCAGAGCAAAACTACTTCCCAAAAAAGTTTGCAAGCAAAAAAAAAACCTAAAAAAAAAAAAAAATTAAAAACCAACCCAAAATCATCACCAGAACCTCAGGGAAAACTAAAAACAACCAAGGAGAGGCTTTCGAGTGCATTTATTCCCAGCTCCTTCCCCGCTGCTTTGTCCCTTTTTTTTTTTTTATTTTATATTTTTAATTTTTTTAAATTTATTTTTCACGGGCCCTTTCCAATAACTTGAAGCCCCCCTGGTCAGGATAACGACGACAATCGCGACAGGGCTGCCCCGAGGATTGTGCGGCCGCACAAAGGCTGCAAATGAAAGCAGCGAAGGAAAGCGGCCGCCAGAAAGCCCCAACCTTAACGCTCGAGTTGCGATGAAAAATTCTGGGCTCGGGGTTTTGGGAAAGGAGCAGAACTCGGAGCTTTCTGCCCCAAAAAGGCGCCGAGGAGCGCGGGGAGAAGGAGGGAGGTGGGGAAGGGGCGCAGCTTTTGGGGCAGCTCCCACCAAATCCTTCTCCCGGAGCCTGAAGAGCCGGGATGTGCTTTACTGCCCACCTGGATTGGGGTCGCAGTGAGAGCCCCGAGTTCACCCGGAGCCGCACGGGAGCTCCAGCCGGGCGATCCCTGCAGCCCCGGAACGTTCCTGTACCGGGAAATACCCGCAGTTCCCACAGATAACCCGGGCAGCCCCGGCCTGGCCTTCCCTGACAGGAGCCACTCGGCAAAACTTTTATTTCTGTGCAGAGGGGGAGGGAAGAGGCCGCTCCTTCCCCGGGCACGGCTCCAGGGATGCGGGACCGGGATGGGGAACCGGGATCCGGGATTGGGATGGAGAACCGAGATCTGGGACTGGAATCCGGGATTGGGATGGAGAACCGGGATCCGGGACTGGGATGGAGAACCGGGATGGGGAACCAGGATCCGGGATTGGGATAGAGAACCGGGATCCGGGATTGAGATGGAGAACCGGGATCCGGGACTGGGATGCGGGATTGGGATGGGGAACCGGGATGAGGAACCGGGATGCAGGATCAGGATGAACACCCGGGATGCGGGATCGGGATGAAGAACCGGGATGGGGAACCGGGATCCGGGACTGAGATGGGGAACCGGGATGAGGAACCGGGATTAGGAAGCGGAATTGGAAACCGGGATGGGGAATCGGGATGAGGGTCCCGCAGCCCGGGCCGGCCGCGCAGGGCAAGCCGCGCCGGGGCCACCGGGATGGGGAATAACGACAGAAAGAGGAGTAACGGGGGAACGCGCGGATGTCGCAGCGCGGGGTGGGCGGAGGGACGCGCCAGGCAGTCAGTCCCTCCAAAAAGAAAAAAAAAAAAAAAAAAAGAAAAAAAAAAAGTTTTAAAAAGGAGAAAAAGCCAAAGCGCAGCAGCGATTTCGGGGTCTCTGAGGCCGGGCACCCTCAGCCACTGAGGCCGCCCCCGCTCCGTCCCCGCGGTACCGGGGGGGTTCGGGGGGCGCGCCCGGCCCGGCCCCGCCGCCCCCCGCGCGCCGTTCCTGAGCCTCTGGCGCCCCCTCGGGACGGAGCCGCGCAGCTCCCGCGGCCCCCGCTCCCGCTCCGCGCGTCCCGCCCGCCGCCAGCGCGGCTGCAGCGGCCCCAGCGGCCCAGCGGCGGCGCCTCCATCCATCAGCCACCCACGGGACCGCGGGGCACGGGCGGGGCGCTGTCCCCGCTGCTGTCCCCGCTCTCCCCGCTCTTCCCCGCTCTGTCCCCGCTCTCCCCGCTCTTCCCCGCTGCTGTCCCCGCTCTCCCCGCTCTGTCCCCGCTCTGTCCCCGCTCTGTCCCCGCTCTGTCCCCGCCGCTGTCGCCGCCCCGGCCGGGCCGTGCCCCCCGCGCTGCGCGGTGCTGCGCGGCCCCGCCCCTCCGCGCGGCTCAGCCAATAGGGGCGGAGCGGCCCCCGCGGGCCGCGCTCTGATTGGCCGGGCCGGGGCGGGCGCGCGGGTATTTGTGCGCGCGGCGCGCAGCGGCCGCAGAGCCGCGCTGGAGACCGGCGGGGCCGCCGCGCCCGACACTGCCCGGGGCTCGCCCTGCTCCTTGTCCTCATCCTGATCCTGAGCCCGCTCCCGGCCTCGCCAAAGTTTTTTTTTTCCCCTTTCCTCGTTTCGGAGTTTTTTTGGTTTTCTTGCTTTTTGTATTTTTTTTGTTAGCGTTTTTGCGCTGAGGAGAAGTAATAAAAAGTTTTTTTGCGAGCCTCCTCTCCGCAGCCGGTGGAGACTTTGTTTCTCCGAGTTTTTACTTTTTTTAACCCATCCCTGCCCCTTAGCGCCTAACTTTTTAATTTTTTTTTATTATCAATTTTGTTTTTCGCCCCCTTGTTCCCCCTCGGCCGCTTTCTCGCATGAATCTCCTCGACCCTTTCATGAAAATGACAGAAGAACAGGACAAATGTATCTCCGACGCCCCCAGCCCCACCATGTCGGATGACTCCGCCGGCTCCCCCTGCCCCTCTGGATCCGGCTCGGACACGGAGAACACCAGACCCCAAGAGAACACCTTCCCCAAGGGCGACCCGGACCTGAAGAAGGAGAACGACGAGGACAAGTTCCCGGTGTGCATCCGGGAGGCGGTGAGCCAGGTGCTCAAGGGCTACGACTGGACCCTGGTGCCGATGCCGGTGCGGGTGAACGGCTCGAGCAAGAACAAACCGCACGTCAAGAGACCCATGAACGCCTTCATGGTGTGGGCGCAGGCGGCCCGCAGGAAGCTGGCGGATCAATACCCGCATCTGCACAACGCCGAGCTCAGCAAGACCCTGGGCAAGCTCTGGAGGTGAGTGCGGGGCCGGGGCTGCCCGCGGGGAGCGGGGGATGCCGAGTTGAAAAGGCGCTGGGAAACTTCTGCGGAGCGCAAGACTCGTTAGGTCGGGGAGAAGCCAGAATATAGGAGAGGGAAAGCAGGGAAAGTTGTTCGCTTTGTGGTGTTGGAAGCGGTTTTTGTTCCCGGGGCGGGGGGGCCGTGCGGAGCCCCCCGGCCGTGGTTTGTTTGCGCTGCGGGTGCGGAGGAAATGATGGATTTTGGATTTTGGGGATTATTGCATCAGCTCGGGCCGGGCCGGAGGGAGCGCGGGGCGATGCGGGGAGGAGGGAGGGTGGCGCAGGGCCGGGTGGCCTCCGAGTGCCAGAATAAGGCGGGGAGGGGAGGAAAACACGAGGCGAGTGAGTCACCTGGGCCACCGCGTCCTCGGGGGGGGGGACCCCGCAGCGGTGACACGGGACAGCAAAGCTGGCCCTGGCAGGCAGGGATGTCCCCAAAGCGCCCGGCGACAGCGAGGTGTGCCCGCAGGGTGGGGAGGAGGGAGAGGGCTGGAGCCCTCCTGCAGCTGTGGTCTGGCCACCGAAGGAATCTGGGGGACAAGGGGGTGACAGCCGGGGACAAGGGGGTGACAACCAGCGAGTGTCCCAAACAGGGGGTTCGGGTTGTGGGGGGACTTTGCATCGCTCTTGGGGGGAATCCCAGGGAGGGATCGGCACCGGTGTCACTGCTCGGCGGCCACGAGTGACCCCGCGGCCCCCGTGTCCCCCCAGGCTGCTGAACGAGAGCGAGAAGCGCCCGTTCGTGGAGGAGGCCGAGCGGCTGCGGGTGCAGCACAAGAAGGACCACCCCGACTACAAGTACCAGCCCCGGCGGAGGAAGTCGGTGAAGAACGGGCAGGCGGAGCAGGAGGAGGGCGCGGAGCAGACCCACATCTCCCCCAACGCCATCTTCAAGGCGCTGCAGGCGGACTCGCCCCAATCCTCCTCCAGCATCAGCGAGGTGCACTCGCCCGGGGAGCACTCGGGTAGGTGCCCAGGGAACCTGCGGGGGGCACGGCACGGCTGCCCAGACTGGGCTGAAATTGGGGTTGGGTGAGGGGAGGGAAAGAGCCAGGAAAGAGCCAGGAATGCCTGCGGGGGCACGGCACGGTTGCCCACACCCGGCTGAGGTTGGGGTTGGGTGAGGGGAGGGGAAGAGCCAGGAATGGAGGGAGATCAAGGAGAACTGCCCACGGGCCATGCCCAGAGTGTGGCCACACAAACTGTCACCCCTCTGCAGCCATTTGCCTGTGAGAAACACAAACCCGTGCTTTTTAAAACCCAAAACAATATCTTGTGTCTGAGAGCGCTGCAGGCTGCTGGGCTCCGTGTCCCTCACACCGGACACGTGTCTGTCACTGCCCACGGTGCTGCCACCCCCGTCCCACCCTCACCCCTGTCCTTCCTCCCCCAGGCCAGTCCCAGGGGCCCCCCACGCCCCCCACCACCCCCAAGACGGACGCCCAGCCGGGCAAGCAGGACCTGAAGCGCGAGGGCCGCGCGCTGGGCGAGGGCGGCCGGCAGCCACCGCACATCGACTTCCGCGACGTGGACATCGGCGAGCTCAGCAGCGACGTCATCTCCAACATCGAGACCTTCGACGTCAACGAGTTCGACCAGTACCTGCCCCCCAACGGGCACCCCGGCCAGGTCACCTACACGGGCACCTACGGCATCAGCGGCGCTGCGGGAGTTTGGATGTCCAAGCAGCAGCAGCAGCAACCGCCAGCGGCGCAGCTGCCGGCGCTGAGCGCGGAGCAAGGCCCCCAACAACAACAACAGCAGCAACAGCAGCAAAGGACCCACATCAAGACAGAGCAGCTGAGCCCCAGCCACTACAGCGAGCAGCAGCAGCACTCCCCGCAGCAACAGCAGCAACAGCAGCTGAGCTACAGCTCCTTCAACCTGCAGCACTACAGCTCGTCCTACCCCAGCATCAGCCGTCGCGCAGTACGAGTACGGCGAGCACCAGGGCTCCTCCTCGGGCTCCTACTACAGCCACGCCGGGCAGGGAGGGGGGATTTACTCCACCTTCAGCTACATGAGCCCCACGCAGCGCCCCATGTACACCCCGATCGCCGACACGGCGGGCGTGCCCTCCATCCCGCAGACGCACAGCCCGCAGCACTGGGAGCAGCCCGTCTACACGCAGCTCACCCGGCCCTAAGCCAGCGCAGAAGGCGCCGACGAAAAAGGCGAGGAGAAAAAAAAAAAAAGCGAGAAAAAAAAATCTAAAAAAAACAAAAAAATAATAATCAGAAACGAGCGAAAGCGGTGAGGAGTTGCCTCAGAGTGCGTGAGATCTGAATGATGATTAAAAAGACGCTGGCGCCTCGAGCCTTCTGCACTACAGCATCCTCCCCCAAGCCCCCAAATTTGGGACAGACTTGCCAAGGACTGGACTTGAACTCTGCTTCTTCCCATGTGGAGAGGAGATTTCCACCCAACACGCCCAGCTGGCTCCTTCTCTGGACTTTTGTAATGATTTTTTTTTTTTTAGCAGTAATTAAAAGCGAGATAAAAAAATAAAAATTAAAAAAAAAAGAAAAAAAAAAAGGGGGGGTAAAAGAGAAAACTCAGAGTCCTCTGTGAGGAATATTCTCTATTTTAAATATTTTTAGTATGTACTGTGTATGATTCGTTACCAATTGTGAGGGGATTTATACCTATTTTTTAGAGATTTTTTTGAAATGCTCTTATTTTTCCAACAGCTAAAAAAATTAAAAACAAATGACACTTAGTGGAGCAGCCCTAGGTTTTCTTGCAGAGGTATTTTTGTATAGAGAAGTGTCTTTTTTGTGCTCTAAAAATGAAACTAAACCAGCGTGCTCTGCCCTGGGAACCCAGCACTGGGGCAGGGACCAGCATGGGAGAGGCTTTATTTTTCTAACTCGTAGCAAAACCAGCCAGGAGGAGAACTTCACTTTATTTTTTAATAACCTTGAGCCTTAAAAGAAAAACAAAACAGAGGAGAAAAAAAAAAAAAAAAAAGTTTCAATAAAATCCACGGAGCAGCCCCAAAGTGCTGCTGGAAGCCTTAAAGCAGCCCCTGGTAATCACTGGGCTGGGGCTGAGCCCGACCCCTCCGGGCACCCCCTGCCCACCCCAGGGTGCCAAACCCAGCCAGGAGCCCTCACAGATCCTTTAAATTATTTATTTGGGGAGAAGAGCAGCTTTTAATCACCGCTTTCCTTTGGGTTTTGTCGTTTTAAAGTCCTTTCAGAAGCGTCGCATTAGTCGGGAGCATTATTTGGAAGGTGACCGTGCCTGTTAAATTATGGTCTGAAACTGTAACCAGTCCTTTATTTATCTCTTTAATTCCTTTTTTGGTCGTTGTTATTATTATTATTATTATTCTTTTTTTTTTTTTGGAATCTGTGTCCTGGGTTTGTACAAACTTTGCGCTCTTCCTTTTTTTTTTTTTTTGTTTTATTTGAGTTTTTTTTTGTTTTATTTTTTTGCCTTCGAGGAGAAACTGGAAGAAAAAAAAAAAAAGAAAAATGAGATTTGTACAAACTAAAGATTGCAAATGTAGCGGATCACTGAATCATTTGCCTTGTTTCCTGCCTCAGCTCTCTGGGACACACGAGCTCGTGCAAGGACGAGCCCCACACCCCAGCCCTGCCGCAGGGGTGGCACCGATTTAGCCTTCAACCCCCCCAAAAAAACTGCCCGCGAGAGCTGGGGGGGACACTGACTTTGGTGAAGCTGTGGCTGAACAGTTAAGGATTGCTTTTTAAAAAAGACAGCAGACTTTTTTTTTATTTAAAAAAAAAATGATATATTTGTTAACTTTTTTTTTGTTGTTGTTTTTTAGGGATTCAGTAGGAGAAAAAAAAAATCTTAAAGCACTCTTATAATATGGCATCTTTCTATTTCTGTATAAAAGCAGATCTTTTTAAAGTATTTCTGTAACTTAAAAGACCTGTCCTTTAAATCATATTTTGTCTTTAGGTAAGTTTGGTTTGGTTTTGGTTACAAGATCCTTCTCTTTGTGAAACTTACCTTTTTTTGTTTGTCTGTTTTGTTCGTTTTGGTTTGTTTTTTTTTTTTTTTTTTTTTTTGTATATTATTGTTTGCAATAAATATACATTGTATCAAAAATTGCACCTGCCCTGGGTGTGGGGTTTGTTATCGGGGTTTGTTATCAGGGTTTCTATCAGGGTTTGTTATCAGGGTTTGTTCTCAGCCTCCAGGGGAATGCTGGATGGGTTTGGGTTCATGGCTCAAGGGTTGGGGTTTATCCCAAGCACAGCCATGCCAGAAAAAGCAGAGCCAGGCAATAAATTTGATTAAATTGACAAACCCAGGCTGGCCAGGTCAGGGGTGACCCCAAAGGGGACGCCTGAGCTCTGGCTGTCCCCAAATCCTGCTGGCCCTGCTCTCCCTGGGGTGTCTGCTCCATTTTGGGGAAGAGAAAGGAGCGACCCTGAGGGTTTGGGCTTTCAGGTCATCCTTAAAAAAACTGCTGAAATCTTCCCAAAAAACCCCAAATCTGCCATAATCTTCCCAAAAAAACCCCAAATCTGCCGCAATCCTCCCAAAAAAACCCCCAAATCTACCGCAATCCTCCCAAAAAACCCCCAAATCTGCCGCAATCCTCCCAAAAAAAAACCCAAATCTGCCGCAATCCTCCCCAAAAAAAAACCCAAATCTGCTGCAATCCTCCCAAAAAAAACCCCAAATCTGCCACAATCCTCCCAAAAAAAAAACCCAAATCTGCTGCAATCCTCTCAAAAAAAACCCCAAATCTGCCACCGGCCAAGCAGGACCCGTGTCATCCTCAGGGATCAATGTCCCCTGTCCCTCCCTAGGAAGGAATGGCCCCCCTGGCTCAGCCCAGCTTGGGTTTTCCAACCAAACCCATCCCAAAGCTGTCCCTGCCCTGCTCAGGCCAGCCTTTGTCACCTCGGAGCTCGCTGGGGACACAAATCCCTGCAGGTCCCTGCAAGGCCTCAGATTCCAGCTGGGAAAACTTGTGTCGAATGTCCCAGCTTGTCCCAAATTCCCCCGGGGCTGCTGGAAGAGCTGAGCCAGGCAATAAAGGGGATAAAACCCAGGCTGGGCAGGTCAGGGGGTGACCCCAAAGGGGACGCCTGAGCTCTGGCTGTCCCCAAATCCTGCTGGCCCTGCTGGCCCTGCTGCGTTCAGGGCCCGGTCCCAGCAGTCAGGCGGGGATTTGATCCCCCCTGGAATCTTTTCCTGGCTGGAAAAGCCCCTCCGGTCCCATCCTGCAGCCCCAGAGCTGCACCCTCCGCACTTCAGCCCAGCGCCCCAAGGGATTCATTAACTCTGAGCGTTAATTGGGGTCAGCGTCGCTCTGCCGTGCCATGCGGGAACTCTTTGATCCCAGACTTTTCTCCTCCTCAGCGTTTCCCCTGCCCCGCTCGGACTTTGCCCTGGCTGCTTTTTGGGACAACAGAGCAACCGCAGCTCCTGGGTTTAGGGTGAGCAAGGAGCTCCAGGGAGAGCTCAGTGGGGCCACGAACAATTCCACAGAGCAGAAAATGCTCCTGGGGGTGGGATGGGATGGAAATTCCCGGAATTGGGACAGGCCGTGCCTGCAACAGGAGCGACCTTTCTCATCCCACCCCAACGGGATTCCTGGGACATTTCCTGGGACATTTCCTGGGACATTTCCTGGGACATTTCTGTCCCCACCCCGCCGTGCTCAGTTCCCCTCTGCCCCCTTTTCCAGCTGAAGCATCCCTGGGGTTTCTTCCTCACAAAAACCCCAAAAACAGCAAAACTTTGCTTCTTTTACTTCTTTTGCTCCAGCCTGGCAAACGGGATTCCTGGGACATTTCCTGGGACATTTCCTGGGATATTTCCTAGGACATTTCCTGGGATATTTCCTGGGATATTTCCTGGGACATTTCCTAGGACATTTCCTGGGATATTTCCTGGGATATTTCCTGGGACATTTCTGTCCCCACCCCACCGTGATCAGCTCCCCTCTGCCCCCTTTTCCAGCTGAAGCATCCCTGGGGTTTCTTCCTCACAAAAACCCCAAAACAGCAAAACTTTTGCTTCTTTTGCTTCTTTTGCCCCAGCCTGGCCCTGCCATTCCTGCTTTGCTCTTGGGGTGGGCTCGGAAATTTTTGGGGGTCCCCAAAAATTTTGGACACGGGGCAGCTCGGAGCAGCTCTGGGGGACACTCAGGGAGGGGAAAAGGCTGGAAATCCGCCTGGATTCGGAAAAAAATGCTGGGAAGCAGAGCCGGAGGGGTGGGGAGGGGAAGGATGAGCGCAGGGAACGCCGGCAATGCTGCGGGGCAGGTCGGGGCGCTGCGGGACGGATGCGGGGCAAAACCCCCCAAACCCCCCAAAATTCCCACAGAAAGTCGTGCTGGGGATGGGCAGAGCGAGGCTGATCTCTTGTTTTTCTGGGCTTTTTCCTCAGTTTTCATGAGCGCTGATAAAAACAAATAAAGAAGGAGAAAGTTTCTAAGCGGCCGCTGCCAGGGACATCCCGGCTTTGCGGTGTCGGCTGCTCCTTTGGGGAGCTGCAATTTGCTTTTTTTTGTTTTTTGTTCTTTTCAGCCAACTGTTGGTGCTGCCATGGCCTTGGAGAGGAGGAGATCGGAGGAACCGTGCCGGGATCCGGGATGAGGAACCCGAGAGGTGCCGGGTTCTTCTCTGCCCTTCCCGGGGCCACTTCCAGCAGGAAAAGTGAAAACAGCGGAGTTATTATTATTATTATTATTATTATTATTATTATTATTATTATTAACCACCCCAACTCCCAGCTGGGGTTTGTTTCTTCTTCTTCTTCTTCTTCTTATTATTATTATTATTATTATTATTATTATTATTATTATTATTATTATTATTATTATTATTATTATTATTATTATTAACCACCCCAACTCCCAGCTGGGGTTTGTTTCTTCTTCTTCTTCTTCTTCTTCTTCTTCTTCTTCTTCTTATTATTATTATTATTATTATTATTATTATTATTATTATTATTATTATTATTATTATTATTATTAACCCAAACTCCCAGCTGGAGTTTGTTTCCCACAGGATCACGGCAGGGAATTGCAGCCAGCCTGGAGAGGATGGGAATAAACCCCAATCCCATTTCTCCACCAATTCTGGTTCAAATGTTTGGGTTCCGTGCTGAAAAGTGGGGACAGAGGAGAACTTTACGAATTTTAGCGGAAAAACCCCGTGGGGGTCTGCACCCTGCAGTGTTCAGATCCACCCCCCAAAATCCCAATTTTAGGGGAAAAACATAATGGGAATCTGTACTTTACCAGGTCCAGACCCACCACCCAAAATCCCAATTTCAGGGGAAAAACCCTGTGGGGATCTGCACCCCACAGACTCCAGATCCATCACCCAAAATCCCAATTTCAGGGCAAAATCCCATGAGGATTTGCACCTCGCAGTGTCCAGACCCACCCTCGAAATCCCAATTTTAGGAAAAACCTAATAGGGATCTGCATCTTACCAGGTGCAGACCCACCACCCAAAATCCCAATTTCAACACAAAATCCCATGAGGATTTGCACCTTGCAGTGCCCAGATCCACCATCCAAAATCCCAATTTTAGGGGAAAACCATAATGGGAATCTGCACCTTACCAGGTCCAGACCCACCACCCAAAATCCCAATTTCAGGGGAAAAACCCCGTGGGGATCTGCACCCCACAGACTCCATATCCATCCCCCAAAATCCCAATTTCAACACAAAATCCCATGAGGATTTGCACCCTGCATTCTCCAGACCCACCATCCAAAATCCCAATTTTAGGGTAACAAAAACCTCATGGGGAAATTTTAGGGGAAAATCCCATGACGACTTGGACCCTGCATTTTCCAGACCCACCACCCAAAGTCCCAAATTCAAGGCAAAATCCCATGAGGATTTGCACCCTGCAGTGTCCAGATCCATCACCCAAAATCCCAATTTTAGGGGAAAAACATAATGGGAATCTGCACCTTACCAGGTCCAGACCCACCACCCAAAATCCCAATTTCAGGGCAAAATCCCATGAGGATTTGCACCCTGCGTTTTCCAGATCCACCCCCCCAAAATCCCAATTTCAGAGACTCCCCACCCTGGCGTTTCTCGCAGCTGGGAAGGATTTCACCCTCAGCCACAGGTGACAGCTCTGACGTGCTCCCCAGCCCAGCACAGGTAGGACAGAGCTTCTGCCCCCTCCCAGATGTGTCAGAAATAAATTTTAAGAAGCACTTTCACACCTGATTTTCCTGCTGCCAGCGTGGGGATTAATTCCACACCTATCACCCCGCAGAGTCTCGCTCCATAAATCCCCGGCCGCCAGTAATAAGGCTGGACAAGGAGTTTTAAAGCTTCAGTGGACAGTTTACAATTAACCCACTCCTGTCAGCTGGAAAATCACCTTAAAATGGGATTCCAGCTCTCCTCTGGCTCGCTGGGAGTGGGAGTTTCACTTTTGGAGAGTGAGAAACTGCCCTGGAAACCAGGGGAGGCCCCGGAGGTGCTTTCAGCTCAGGGCTGAGCTGAATTTGTCCCAAAATCAGAGCAGATTTCACCAGGTGTCCCTCGGGACTGCCAGCACAGCCCTTGGGAGCTGGAAATCACCTCCAGAGCTTGGGACATTTCCAGGCTCACCCTTTCATCAAGGAGACAAAGCACACCTTGGATTTAGCAGCTGGGGGACAGGGAAATGTGGATTTTGAAGCCGCAAATTACCAGAGATGCCTCAGGAATACTAAACACAGAGCACAGGGCGCACCCACCTCACCAGCCCCGTTGGTTTCTGATTCTCCGTGGGTTTTTCCCAAGCTGGGAGGTGAATTCCAGGAGTTGGAGTCACCATCCCCAGCTGAGCCAGGGTGAGCAGGACATCCCTGGAGCTCTGACGCCCTCTGCTCCCTCTGTCAGCAGCTCACTCGCAACTTTTAAAGGTAAAAATCATCCTAAAAATGAAAATACGGACTTTTAGGTGGGGAGGCTCTGGAATAGAATTCCCTGAGAAGCTGGGGCTGCTCCATCCCTGGAATTGTCCCAGGAGAAGGTGGAATATGGGAATGGATGGGGTTTAAGGTCCTTTCCCAACCAAATAATCCCATTATTCCGTTCAGGGAAGGTTTGGGATGCAAACCAGCCCTGGTGGAGGTTTGTCCCTCATCTTGGCCACCGCTCCAAGGTGAATATTCCCAAAGTTCCCTCTCCAAACACCTTTGAAAAGCCCCGGGAACGAATTCCTTTCAGCAGCTCACTCACAACTTTTAAAGATTAAAATCATGCCAAAAATGAAAATATGGACTTTTATCTTGAGGGTGAGGAGGCTCTGGAATACAATTCCCAGAGAAGCTGGAGCTGCTCCATCCCTGGATTGTCCCAGGAGCAACCTGGGATGGGGAAAATGGGAATGGATGGGGTTTAATGTCCCTTCCCACCTAGACCATCCCATTATTCCACTCAAGGAAGTTTTGGGATGCAAACCAACACTGGTGGAGGTTTGTCCCTCATCTTGGCCACCGCTCCAAGGTGAAGCTTCCCAAAGTTCCCCCTCGAAACACCTTTGAAAAGCCCCGGGAACGAATTCCATCAGCTCGCAGCAGCTCGGGCAGGCGGGGAGCGGGGAGCCGCCCAGTCATTTTCTGTGATTAAAAGGCAAATTTTATTCCTGGAGAAACTTGGAAGCAAATGTGGCGTTGCCATGGTTTCACACCCACTGGCTGGAAATGACAATATTAGCAGGGTGACCTGGTAATTAGAAACTGTGCCCCCAGGTCAGGCTGCGGAGAAAATAAAGAGAGATTAGGGCGTGCTAAAGACACCGCATAATGCTACGGGCTCCTGCGCTCCCCACCTTTTATAAGCGGCCCATTGAAATGCAGATTCTGACTTTCCACCTGGGGCTGCTAATCTGTCTCACAGCCGGATCGAACAATGGGGCAGCGCTCCGCGCCGTGGGGCTGGGGCTGGCCCCGCTCCCCCTTTTCTCAGGGGAAAAAATAAACCCGAGGGGTTCCTGCGCTCTGGGGTGTTTGGGATGGATGTGCGCTCCTGCCCAACCCTGCATTCCGTGGGGTTGCAGGAAAATGGGCTCAGATTTTCATCCTCCTCTCTCGTCTCAAATTCCATTAATTTGGAGCAAATCAGGTTCAGATTTATATTCTCATCTTCCCTAAAACTCCAAAAATTGGGAGCAAACCATGCTCCGATTTTCATCCTCCTCTCTCGTCTCAAATTCCAATTATTTGGAGAAAACAGGTTCAGATTTTCATCCTCCGCTCCCATCCCAAATTCCAATTATTTGGAGCAAAACAGGCTCAGATTTTCATCCTCCGCTCCCATCCCAAATTCCAATTATTTGGAGCAAAACAGGTTCAGATTTTCATCCTCCCCAAACTCCAATAGTTTGGAGCAAACCAGGTTCCTCTCCATCCCCAAATTTCAATTATTAGGGGCAAAAGTGGCTCAGATTTTCATCCTCTTCTCCCATCTCAAATTCCGATAATTTGGAGCAAATCAGGGTCAGATTTTCACCCTCATCTCCATCCCCAAAACTCCAATAATTTGGAACAAAACAGGTTCAGATTTTCATCCTCATCCTCCCCAAAACTCCTATGATTTGGAGGAAATCAGGCTCAGGTTTTAGTCCTCATTTCCATCCCCAAACTCCAATTATTAGGAGCAAATCAGGTTCACATTTTCATCCTCCTGTCCCATCCCAAATTCCAATTATTAGAAGTAAAATAGGCTCAGATTTTCATCCTCTTCTCTCATCTCAAATTCCATTAATTTGGAGCAAATCAGGTTCAGATTTTCATCCTCATCTTCCCTAAAACTCCAAAAATTGTGAGCAAACCATGCTCCGATTTTCATCCTCCTCTCTCGTCTCAAATTCCAATTATTTGGAGCAAAACAGGTTCAGATTTTCATCCTCCCCAAACTCCAATAGTTTGGAGCAAACCAGGTTCCTCTCCATCCCCAAATTTCAATTATTAGGGGCAAAAGTGGCTCAGATTTTCATCCTCTTCTCCCATCTCAAATTCTGATAATTTGGAGCAAATCAGGTTCAGATTTTCATTCTCATCTTCCCTAAAACTCCAAAAATTGGGAGCAAACCATGATTCAATTTTCATCCTCCTCTCCCATCCCAAATTCCAATTATTTGGAGCAAAACAGGCTCAGATTTTCATCCTCCGCTCCCATCTCAAATTCCAATAATTTGGAGCAAAACAGGCTCAGATTTTCACCTTCATCTCCATCCCCAAAACTCCAACAATTTGGAACAAAACAGGTTCAGATTTTCATCCTCCTCTCCCACCCCAAATTCCAATAATTTGGAGTAAATCAGGCTCAGATTTTCATTCTCCTCTCCCATCTCAAACTCTGATAATTTGGAGCAAATCAAGCTCAGATTTTAGTCCTCATCTTCCCCAAAACTCCAATGATTTGGAGCAAACCACACTCAGATTTTCATCCTCTTCTCCCACCCCAAATTCCAATTATTAGGAACCAAACGGGTTCAGATTTTCATCCTCCTCTCCATCCCCAAATTCCAATAATTTGGAGCAAACCAGGCTCAAATTTTAATCTTCATCTTCCTCCAAACTCCTTTTGGGCCCTTTTTACTCCAAATTATTGGAATTTGAGATGCAAGAGGAGGGTGAAAATCTGAGCCTGTTTTACTCCGAATTATTGGAGTTTTGGGGAAGATGAGGATGAAAATCTGAACCTGTTTTGCTGCAAATTATTGCAATTTGGGGATGGAGAGGAGGATGAAAATCTGAGCTTGATTTCCGCCAAATTATTGGAGTTTAGGGTGGGAGAGGAGGATTAAAATTAGAACCTGTTTTGCTCCAAATTATTGGAATTTGGGAATTTGGATGTTTCCAGCTGTTTTTCCCCTGGTGGCAGCTGCTGCTGGCCCAGGGATGGCAGGGAGGAGCAATCCCCAATTAATTAGAATTAGCAGGATGTTCAAACCCGTATTTAAAGGGTAATTCCAGGGTCACCAAAGGCAGGTGACATCAGCACGGCCGGAAGGTTGGAGCTCCTCACCCCTGGCCCGGGAGCGCTCTTCACATTCACCGAGAGCATTTCAGGGAGCTCTGAGCCCACCCGGGCACCTCCAGCTCCATCAGGCACCGGCCCCGGCTCCTTCTGGAATTTTCTTTGCTTCCCTGGAGTGTCACAGACATTTCTTTCATGAAAAATCCTCTCTTAGGATCTTGCTGCTGAAGCTGAGAAGTTCAGCAACCAGACAAAAACAATAGGTTATCTGCTGCTGTGGAATGTAACAGGTCTGCCTGGATTGGCCCAGCTTGGATGTTTGGAGTTGGTGGCCAATCCAGGACTGAGCTTTCTTGGAGACAGTCCGGGAGAGCGAAGTTTGTTATTCATTCTTTTACTTTCTATTCTTAGGTAAGTTAGCAGCTTCTGGAAACTCTCCTTTCTTTTTCTTTTTAGTATAGTATATGTATAAATCATAACATAATAAATCAAGCCTTCTATAATAGAGTCAGATCTACGTCTCTTCCTTCAACCCAAACACCCTTGTGACCACCGTCAACACCTGGAGCTGCCAAAGCCAAGGACTCGGGGCCTGAACCCGGGAAAATGTGGGGGTCGGGTCTCGCCGTCCCCTCCTGGGATGGATTTTGACATTTCTGGGGCTTTACGGGCCGGGAGGGCTGAGCTCTGCATTGCTCTGTCCAAGCAGCGCCGACATTCCCAATTCCAGAGCCACCTCAGCCTTTCAGAACAGGAGAGGAAGAGGGAAAATAATCCCCAGGAGATTTGGGAGGACACAGTGGAGGATGCTGCCCTCCCCTCCTTTATCCCAATATTCACAAAATGGCAAATACAGGAAGGGAAAGCCAATGGGGAATCCTGGGGAAAAAATCCAGAAACCCTTGGGAGGAGCAGTGGGCAAAACCCTTTATTCTGGAAAATCCAGAAAATAATCTGGAAACCCTTGGGAAGAGCAGTGAGTAAAATGATTCATTCTGAAAAATTCAGGGGAAAAAATCCTGGGAAAAAAATCCAGAAACCCTTGGGAAGAGCAGTGGGCAAAACCCTTCATTCTGTAAAAATCCAGAAAAGAAACCTGGAAAAGAATCCAGAAAATCTTGGGAGGAACAGCGGGCATTACCCTTCATATTTTGAAAAATGCTGAAAAGGGTCCTGGAAAAGACTCCAGAAACCCTTGGGAAGAGCAGTGAGTAAAACGCTTCATTCTGAAAAATTCAGGAAAAAAAATCCTGGGAAAAAAAATTCCAGAAACCCTTGGGAAGAGCAGTGGGCAAAATCCTTTATTCTGGCAAAATCCAGAAAAGAAACCTGGAAATGAATCTGGAAATCCTTGGGAAGAGCAGTGGCAAAACCCTTAATTATGTAAAAATCCAGAAAATAAACCTGGAAAAGGATCCAGAAAATCTTGGAAGGAGCAGTGGGCATTATCCTTCATATTTTGAAAACTCCTGAAAAGGGTCCTGGAAAAGACTCCAGAAACCCTTGGGAAGAGCAGTGGGCAAAAACCTTTATTCTGGAAAAATCCAGGAAATAATCCTGGAAAATAATTTGGAAATCCTTGGAAGAGCAGTGGGCAAACCCCTTTATTCTGGAAAATCCAGAAAATAATCTGGAAACCCTTGGGAAGAGCAGTGAGCAAAATGATTCATTCTGAAAAATTCAGGGGAAAAAATCCTGGGAAAAAAATCCAGAAACCCTTGGGAAGAGCAGTGGGAAAACCCTTTATTCTGGAAAATCCAGAAAAGAAACCTGGAAATGAATCTGGAAGTCCTTGGGAAGAGCAGTGGCAAAACCCTTTATTCTGGAAGGCCCAGAAAAGAATCCTGGAAAATAATCCAGAAAATCTTGGAAGGAGCAGTGGGCATTATCCTTCATGTTTTGAAAAATCCTGCAAAGGGTCCTGGAAAAGACTCCAGAAACCCTTGGGAGGAGCAGTGGGCAAACCCCTTCAGTCTGGAAAATCCAGAAAATAATCTGGAAACACTTGGGAAGAGCAGTGGGCACCACTTTTCTTGCAGCTATCAGCCCCGAAAAGCTGATTTTGATCACCTTATCCCTACAGGCAGCACAGACACTGAGAAACCACCCCAAAAAAAACCCCAAACCTGAACCTCCTCATCTCCATCCTCTCCCTCCCTGGGGGTGAGAAAAGATTTTGGGTGGGTACAATAATTTTGGAGCTGGTAAAAGATTCTGGAGCTGATAAAAGGTTTAGAGGTCGAGGAAATATTTTGGAGCTGATAGAAGATTCTGGACCTGATAAAATATTTTGGGGCTGATAAAAGATTTGAGGGGTGATAAAAGACTTCGGGGCTGATAAAGGATTTTGGGGCTGATAAAAGATTCTGGAGCTGATAAAAGATTTGGGGGGTGATAAAAGATTTTGGGGCTGAGAAAAGATTTTGGAGCTGATAAAAGATTTTGGGGCTGATTAAATATTCTGGAGCTGATAAAAGGTTTTGAGGCAGATAAAAGATTCTGGAGCTGATAAAACATTTTGGGGCTGACAAAAGATTCTGGAGCTGATAAAAGATTTCGGGGGTGATAAAAGACTTTGGGGCTGTTAAAGTTTTGGGATCTGAGAAAAAGATTCTGGAGCTGATAAAAGGTTTTGGGGCTGAGGAAAGATTTTGGAGCTGATAAAAGATTTTGGTGCTGATTTAATATTCTGGAGCTGATAATCGATTTTGGGGCTGATAAAAGACTTTGGGGCTGATAAAAGGTTTTGGGTCTGAGAAAGGATTTTGGGGCTGATAAAAGGTTTTGGAGCTGATTAAATATTCTGGAGCTGATAAAAGACCTTGGGACTCATAAAATATTTTGGAGCTGATAAAGATATTTTGGTGCTGATTAAATATTTTAGAGCTGATAACAGATTTTGGTGCTGATAAAATATTCTGGAGCTGATAAGATATTTTGGTGCTGATTAAATATTCTGGAGCTGATAAAAGGTTTTGGGGGCCGATAAAATAATCTGGAACTGATAAAAGATTTCGGTGCTGATTAAATATTCCGGAGCTGCTAAAAGGTTTTGGGGCGGGCTCCAAAGGTTTGCTCGCTCCCATTCCTCCTCCGTGCCCGAGCTGTCATGGTTTATTTTGTTTGGGTGGATTTTCTTTCTGGCTGTGCCCCCTCCCCGGCCAGGCAGGGCCTTTTCCCAGGGAGCTGCGGCTCTCCCCGGGCTCATTAGCATCCCGGTGCATAATTAGAGGCGCGGGCATTGTTATGCAAAGCAGCCTCGGATGACAACACTTCAGCCCCCGACGACGCAGGAACGCCGCCAGCAAGTTTCTCACACTGGTTTTAGCCCAGGCAAACCCGGCTCGGGGGTTTTAATTAATTAATTAATTAATTAATTAATGGGGGCTGAGCTCCGCCGAGAGCCCTGCAGCTCCATCTTTTTGTGGGGTGGAGTTTTGGGGTGGTTGGGGTTGGAAAGGAGCTGGAAGCTCATCCCATCCCACCCCACAGATCAGGGGTGATCCAAGCTGGCCTTGGGCACTTCCAGGGATGGGGCAGCCATGGGATAACTGTGAATCGAGCTCGGATTTTCATCCTCATCTTGCCCAAAACTCCAATAATTTGGAGCAAATCAAGCTCGGATTTTTATCCTCATCTCCCATCCCAAATTCCAGTTATTTGGAGCAAATCAAGGTCAGATTTTATTCTCATCTTCCCCAGAACTCAAATAATTTGGAGCAAATCAAGTTCAGATTGTAATCCTCATCTTCCCCAAATTCCAGTAATGTGGAGCAAAGCAGGTTCAGATTTTCATCCTCCTCTCCATCCTCAAATTCCAATTACTTGGGGCAAATCAAGCTCAGATTTTAATCCTCATCTTCCCCAAAACTCCAATAATTTGGAGCAAATCAAGCTCAGATTTTTCATCCTCCTCTCCATCCCCAAATTCCAATAATTTGGACAAAAGCAGGCACAGATTTTCATCCTCCTCTCTATCTTTAAATTCCAATAATTTGGAGAAAATCAAGCTCAGATTTCCATCCTCTTCTCCCATATCAAATTCCAATAATTTGGAATTAAACAGGCTCAGCTTTTCATCCTCCTCTCCCACCCCAAAACTTCAATATTTTGGAGCAAACCCAGCTCAAATTTTAATCCTCATCTTCCCCAAAACTCCAATAATTTGGAATAAAACAGGCTCAGATTTTCATCCTCCTCTCCATCCCCAAGCTCCAATAATGTGGAGCAAACCAGGCTCAGCATTTTCATCCTCCTCTCCATCCCCAAATTTCAATAATTTGGAGCAAATCAAGCTCAGATTTTCATCCTCATCTTCCCCAAAACTCCAATAATTCGGAATAAAACAGGCTCAGATTTTCATCCTCCTCTCCATCCCCAAATTTCAATAATTTGGAGAAAATCAAGCTCAGGTTTTCATCCTCATCTTCCCCAAAACTCCTATGATTTAGAGCAAAACAGGTTGAGATTTTCCTCCTCCTTTCCCACTTCAAACCCCAATGATTTGGAGCAAAGCAGGCTCAGATTTTCAGGGAAGGATTCCTTCCACGGAATACTTTTAACTCAATAAAAACAAACTAAAGGGAAGGATTCCTTCCACGGAATCCCTTTAACTCAACCAAACGAACGGCAGCCCCAGCCCGGGCAGGCTCAGGAGGATTTCCCCACCAAGCCCAGGGCACAGGAGAGCAGAGCCCAGGTGGGTTCCGCCCTCCCTGAAGCCTCACAGCATCCAGGAGGGCACAAAAAGCGTTTTCTGCCCCCAAATCAACACCTTGGAGGGGTTTCTGCTGGCTCTGGGTGGATTCTGGCGCTTGGGGGAAGAAGGAAAAGCTGGCCCAGGGCACCTCAGGGCTGGATCTGAGCCCTTCTCCTGGAATTTCCCCCTTCCCTGCTCCTCAGGCAGGAGATGGGAGCAGGGTCATGTAAAAGGCACTGAAAAGTGTCATTTTCCCCAGAAAAGCTGTAAAATAGGAGCTGATTTTCAAATCATTCCAGCAGAGCCAGGGGAAAACTCCCCCAGGTCGCCCGACCCCGCTGAGAGCAGCACTGAGAGCAAAAGCTCAGCTCAGGAAGGTAGAATAAAGGTGGATTTGTGGCTCTAAGAGATTCCCAAGCCCCGTTTCCAGAGGGGATTTACCTTCCCAAGGGGCAAAGTCCCATTCCCTGGCTGTGGGGTTTGCAGCCTCGCTCCTGCAAAGAGTTTCAGAGCCTCCAGTCAGAGCATTTTGCTCTCTGGGGAAAGTTTAGAACGCTTTTATCAGCCCCAAAACCTTTTATTAACTCCAGAATATTTGATCAGCCCCAAAATCTTTTATCAGCTCCAGAATCTTTTATCAGCCCCAAAACCTTTTATTAACTCCAGAATATTTGATCAGCCCCAAAGTCTTTTATCAGCTCCAGAATCTTTTATTAGGCCCAAAATCTTTTCTCAGACCCAGAATATTTAATCAGCCCCAAAGTCTTTTAGCACCCCCCCAAATATTTTATTAGCACCAGAATCTTTTATCACCCCCAAAACCTTTTCTCAGCCCCAAAACCTTTATCAGCCCCAAAATCTTTTATCAGCTCCAGAATATTTTATCAGCCCCAAAATCTTTTATCAGACCCGAAAACTTTATCAGCCCCAAATCTTTTATCACTCCCAGAATCATTTATCAGTTCCAAAATATTTTATCAGCTCCAAAACCTTTTCTCAGCCCCAAAACCTTTATCAGCCCCAAAATATTTTATCAGCTCCAGAATATTTGATCAGCCCCAAAATCATTTATCACCCCCAGAATATTCTATCAGCCCCAAAACCTTTATCAGCCCCAAAACATTTTATCAGCCCCAAAAACTTTTATCAGACCCAAAAACTTTATCTGCCCCAAATCTTTTATCATTCCCAGAATCTTTTATCAGTTCCAAAATATTTTATCAGCCCCAAAATCTTTTATCACCCCCAGAATATTCTATCAGCCCCAAAGCTTTTTATCAGCCCCAAAATCTTTTCTCAGCCCCAGAACATTTTATCAGCTCCAGAATATTTTATCAGCCCCGAAACCTTTATCAGCCCCAAAACCTTTCTCAGACCCAAAACCTTTATCAGCCCCAAATCTTTTATCTCCCCCAGAATCTTTTCTCAGCCCCAAAATATTTTCTCAGCCCTAAAATCCTTTATCGGCCCCAAAACCTTTGTAAGTCCCAAAACCTTTTATCAGCTCCAAAACCTTTTATCAGCTCCAGAATCTTTTCTCAGCCCCCAAACCTGCAGGGAGGGAGCAGAGGCAGAACCAGAACCAGCCCAGGTTCCTGACCCTGCTGTGTCCAGGGAAATCCTAAAAAAAAAATCCCCAAAACCCCTCCAGGCTCCTTTTCCATTTCTCTGAGAGGAGATCACCGATCCCTCTCCCAGGTCTAAAATTTCCAGGTGTTGGAATTTTAGAAGCTTTTTATTTTACTGGATAAATCTTCATTCTCCTTTCTTGCCAAGGGAGTGATTTTGCAGCAGAACAAAGAAATAAAGATAAAGAGTTGATTTTGGGGCACAAATTCCTAATCTGGCCCTGCTTGGCTGCTCCCTGCTCCACTCCTTGTGCAAAGTGAAAAAATAACCCGGAGAAATCAAATATTCCCTAAAGCTGGGCCTGCAGTTAATGTTCAGCAGCTCAGAAAAAAAAAAATGACAACTCTTTGTTTAGACTTTCTCCTAATTCATATTTCATCCGGGCCTCCCCTAATCCAGACTCAATCCATCTTCCCTCCTGTTTGTTTTCTCTCCCCCCTCCCTTTTTTTTCTTTTTTTTTTTCTCTTTTAACCTGTTTAATCCTTTTAAGTTCAAGGATTTGAAAAGCAAATACTATAAAAGATGAAAGGTGCGTTGGAGGAAATCAACTTTGATAAGAGGCTTTTATGGCTTGTAAACCTTATTCTGGCCCTTGGGCTTGAAAGGCAGCACTAATTTTAAGAGCTTTATGCAATCCTCGGGTTGAGCTTCAAAAAAAAAACCCAAAAAAAACTGTTCCAGCCCAAAAAATATGGGGTTCAGGGCTCAAATTTGGGTGATCACAGCACAAATCTGGATTTTTAGGAGCTCAGGAAATAGCAGAAATTAGTTTAAAATAAGGGAAGAAATTAAATATTAGAAAAATTAAACCATTGGAAGAGCAAAACTCTTCATTCTGGAAAATCCAGAAAAGGGTCTGGAAAAGAATTAAAGAATTCAGAAACCCATGGGAAGAGCAGTGGGGAAAACCATTTATTTCCATTTATTTTTGGGGTGAAACAGGGATTAGAAAATAGCAAAAAGAAATAGCAAAAATGAATTTAAAAGAAGGGAAAATATTTAAATATTAGGAAAATTGAACTCTTGGGAAGAGTATTGGGCAAAACTCTTCATTCTGGAAAATCCACAAAAGGGTCTGGAAAAGAATTTAGAAACCCATGGGAAGAGCAGTGAGCAAAACCCTTCATTTCCATTTATTTTGGGGTGAAACAGGGATTAGAAAATAGCAAAAGAAATAGCAAAAATGAGTTTAAAAGGAGGAAAGAAAATAAATATTAGAAAAATTAAACTCTTGGGAAGAGCAGTGAACAAACCCCTTCATTTCCATTTATTTTGGGGACGAAACAGGGATTATAAAATAGCAAAAAGAAATAGCAAAAATGAGTTTAAAAGAAGAAGAAAAAATATTAAATATTAGGATTAATAGCATAATGCTGGATAAATTCTTGATCTCCTCCTTAAAGATTTGCACCCGCAGCAGCTCCAGCCACAACGGCACAGCTGGACTTTTATAAACCCGAGGAACAGCCAGAAAAGCTTTAAAATGAAGGAAAACCCTACAAAATATTAGGATTAATAAATCTCTGGTGTGATATTCCTCTTCAAGCTCTGCACCTGCAGCATCCCCAGCCGGGATGGGATGGGATGGGATCCATGGGATGGGCTGGGATGGGCTGGGATGGGATGGGATCCATGGGATCCATGGGATGGGCTGGGATGGGCTGGGATGGGATTGGATCCATGGGATCCATGGGATGGGATGGGAACAGCAGCTCAGAAAGGGTTACAAACCCAAACCTCAGTCCTGGTCAGGGTCCAGCTGCTCCCGCGGGGTTTTTGGGTTTATTTCTCTTGGGATTTTCGGGATTTTTGGTGTTCTTGTCCCAGAAAAGCGGAAGCTGTTTGCAAACACCCACCCAGCATCTCTGCAAAATGCTCCCAGCACCCCCTGAGCAGCAAAAAAACCCTTTTAGCAGCAATTTTGTGCGGTTTTGTACAGATGTGCAGAGGCTGGGAGCAAACCTGGTGCCTCCTTGGGAGGAGGGAGCAGAGAAAGGAGCAGAGCCCCGGCCCTGCTGGAAAAATGGAAAAAATGTTCAATTTTGGGTCATTGTCACCTGAGAGGAGCTTTGGGGAGCTGGGATCAGGTTTGGGGCGCAGATCTGGCCCAAACCCCAAACCCCAGAGCCACCCCTGGGCATAAAAACCAACCTCCACTTGTGGGATAAACCCCCTGAATCTTTCATAGCCAAGAACATATCATATTAAATATTATTCCTTTAATTTTAGAATTTCTTTCATTAAGATTATGCATTTAATTCTATCATTAATTTAAAAATTATATTGTAATAATATAATATAATAGTATATGTATTATTGTATAATATAATATTATAGTATAAATATAATATAATATAATATAATATAATATAATATAATATAATATAATATAATATAATATAATATAATATAATATAATATAATATAATATAATATAATATAATATAATATAATATAATATAATATAATATAATATAATATAATATAATATAATATATAATACACTATAATATAATAAATTCTATAACATTATATATAGTATATATAATTATATATACTATAATTATGTATATTATATATATGATATATAATAATTTATCTATTATATATAATATAGTATTTTATATATATAGTAAATAATCTTTATAATTATATATTATATAATATTATATCTATTGTAATATTATATTATAAAGTATTATATAATGAAATAATTATAATATGATATAATATTATATAATATGATATAATATATAATATTGCATTATATTATATTATATTATATTATATTATATTATATTATATTATATTATATTATATTATATTATATTATATTATATTATATATTTAATATAATATAATGAAATTAATGTAATATCATATACTGTCATATATTATAATATACTATAATATCATATACTATCATATATTATCATATAATCCTATCATATAATACCCACAAGATTATATCGTTAATTTAATAATGAATCTATTTCATTGAATTTAATATTAAATCTCATTTCTTTAATATTAAAGAAATCCAACATCTTCACCCTCCAGCACCATCCTTTGGGATTCCAGCCTGGAATCCTCTCCCTGCTCAGCTCCCGATGTCCCCAGGAGGAAGAGGAGGAAGAAGAGCAGCTGTGAGGAGGAGGAGGAGGAGGAAGGGGAGGAAGAGCAGCTGTTGGGCTCAGCAGCCCCGGGCTCTGTGCTGATTCTCACTCCAGCAGAGCCTGGGACATTTGGCCACCAGAGCTGCTCCCTGTTTGTTTTGGGAGGGCCAGGGATTGCTCAACAGCTGCCGGGGAGGCCTGGAGAGCAAAATAAAATAAAATAATAATGATAATAATAATAATAATAATAATAATGCCCTACCCTGAGCTATCTCCAGAGAAACCGAGGGGTTTGTTCACTGCTGGCTGCGGCACCAGCAGCACCAGGGACTCTGGGCAGCCCCACACATAGAGGGAGCAGGGGCAGGGGGGGATTGGGAATTTGGGAATTTGGGAATTAGGAGCAGTGAACCACCCCAAAATCCACTGGTTTTTGGTTTTTTCCTTGCCCTGCTGCAAAATCGCTTCCCTGGCAAGAAAGGAGAACAAAGATTTGTTCCTGCGCAAGGAGCAGGGCTGGAGTGGGAATTTGTGTTGTTCCTTTGTGTCCTCACAGTGATCCACCCCAAAATCCACTGGGGGTTTTTGCCCTGCTGCAAAAATCATTCCCTGGCAAGAAAGGAGAACAAGGATTTGTTCCTGTGCAGGGAGCAGGGGCAGATTGGGATTGGGAATTTGTGCTGTTCCTTTGTGTCCTCACAGAGTGAGAGCTTGTCACAGTCCAGGAAAGCGGTCCCAGACAGGATTGTGAGCTTGGATCTGGGCAAGGATGGGATCAGGATGGGATGGGATGGGAACAGGATGGGATCAAGATCAGGATGAGATTGGGATCAGGATCAGGTGCTGGATTTTTGCAGCGCATCCCAAAGCTCCCCAAAGGCTGCAGTTCCACCCAAATTCCCTCCAGGGAGGTTCACTGGTGCCAAACTGGCACCAAACTGGTGCTGGAATTTTGCAGTGCATCCCAAAACTCCCAGCTCCCTGCAGAGAGGTTCACTGGTGCCAAACTGGTGCCAGACTGGTGCTGGAATTTTGCAGTGCACCCCAAAGGCTGAAATTCCACCCAAATTCCCTCCACAGAGATCCACTGGTCCCAAACCAGTGCTGGATTTTTGCAGGGCATCCCCATGTTCCCAGCTCCCTGCAGGGAGGTTCACTGGTGCCAAACTGGTCCCAAACTGGTGCTGGATTTTTGCAGTGCATCCCAAAGGCTGCAGTTCCACCCAAATTCCCTCCAGGGATGTTCACTGGTCCCAAACTGGTCCCAAACTGGTGCCAAACTGATGCTGGATTTTGCAGGGCATCCCAAAGCTCCCAGCTCCCTCCAGGGAGGTTCACTGGTCCCAAACTGGTGCCAAACTGGTGCCAAACTGGTGCTGGATTTTTTGCATCCCAAAGCTCAGCTCTCGCCGAGGTTCACTGGTCCCAAACTGGTGCCAAACTGGTGCTGGATTTTTTTGCATCCCCAAAGCAGCTGAGCCCCCGCGGCTGCCAGCAGGATGGAGCTCCAGGGCCCGCAGGGCTGAGCCCATCCTGGAGCGATGTCGGGGTCATGAATCGCATCCTGCTGGCCCAGCTCAGCCCCCAAACCCCCCAGCAGAGCCTTCCCCTCCTCCCTGCCCTGCCGAACAGCCTTTAACCCCTTCCCTCCTGCGCCCCAGCTGCGGGAAAGGGCATGGAGGAGAATTCCAGGGGAGCAGCGCTCAGAGGTCGCCAACCCCGAGTGCCGAACTTCCTTCTTTTCCCAAAAACCGGGGCAGGGTGGTGGGAACCCTCTCCTCCCACTCAGCCTGGGGAGGATGTGGGCCCAGCTGGGGGGCGCCGGGATCAAAGAGCCTTTGACATTTTCAGAGCAGAGGGGATTATTTTTATTTTATTTCGGAGGGCCACATGCGGTCAGAGGCCTTTAATGGCGCTGGAAACAGATGGGCCAAGAGCTCCTCGGCTCATCCAGGGCGCCAGGCAGGAAAATACCACGGAGAAATGAGCAGTGAGAGTCTTCCCTTCTCCATTCGCCATCCCTGCTCCTCTCTGCCTCCTGGAGAGTGGCCCATCCCAAAGATTCCCAAAATTCCCAAATACTAGAATTCCTGGATCCCAAAATTCCCAAATCCCAGAATTCCTGGATCCCAAAATCCCAGAATTCCCCATCCCAAATATTCCCAAAATTCCCAAATCCCAGAATCACCCATCCCAAATATTCCCAAAAGTTCCCAAATCCCAGACTTCCCAAATCCCAGACTTCCCCATCCTAAATATTCCCAAAGTTCCCAAGTCCTAGGATTCCCAAATCCCGGAATTCCCAAATTGTGGAAATTGGGATCCCAAAGATTCCCAGGAATTCTCAAATCCCAGAATTCCCAAATCCTGGAATTTCCAAATCCCAGAAATCAGAATCCCAAAGATTCCCAGGAATCCCCAAATCCCAGAATTCCCCATCCCAAATATTCCCAAAATTCCCAAATCCTGGAATCCCCAAATTCCAGAATTTGAAATCACAGAATTCCCCAAATCCCAGAATTCTACATTCCCAAAATTCCCAAATCCTGGAATTCCCAAATTCCAGAATTCCCAAATCCCAGAATTCCACAATCCCAAAATTCCCAAATCCTGGAATTCCCTGATCCCAAATATTCTCAGTAATTCAGAAATCTCAGAATTCCCCAGCCCAAAGATTCCCAAAATTCCCAAATTCTGGGAATCCCAAATCCCAGAAACTGGGATCCCAAATATTCCCAGGAATTCCCAAATCCTGAAATTCTCCATCCCAAATATTCCCAAAATTCCCAAATCCTGAAATTCTCCAGTCCCAGAATTCCCCAATCCCAAAATTCCTGGAATTCCTGATCCCAAATATTCCCAGTAATTTGCAAATCCTGGAATTCCCCAGCCCAAAGATTCCCAAAATTCTCAAATCCTGGAATTCCCAAAACCCAGAAATCAGGATCCCAAAGATTCCTGGGAATTCCCAAATCCCGGAATTCCCAAAATTCCCAAATCCCAGAATTCCCAAATTATCCTCTCTCCCTGAGAGAAATGAGTGTTGGGGTGCTGCTCCCAGCATGGCTGAGGAGCAATTTCACCTCTGTTCTTTTAGGGTGAAAAAAGCCAAATCTGCGGAAATGCAGTTTTGTTTGGGGCCCTCCTGCCTCGCTTGCAGCCCTTCCCTTATTCACTCTGCTGGGTTGAGCACATGAAAGAGAAAAAAAAAGAGAAAGTTCTGCTTTTCTGGAGAAGCTCCTGGAACTCTTTCACAGAAAGAGTGATCAAATACTGGAATCATCTACCCAGCGGGGTGGTGGAGTCACCATCCCTCGATGTGTTTAAAAAAAGACTGGATCTGGCGCTTGGTGCCATGATCTAGTTGAGGTGTTAGAAGATGGGTTGGACTCGATGATCTTAAAGGTCTCTTCCAACCTAGAAATTCTGTGATTCTGTGATTCTGTGAACTTGGGGATCCCACTGGGATCTCTGGGAATGAGGAGCTGCCCCGTGGGGCTCTCCCAACACCCTGCATGCTGCTGGTGCTGCTGAGCTTGGAGGCAGCGCTGAAAACCTCCCGCAGCTCCCCCCAACCCTCCACCTCACCCTCCCAACTCTCCCCTGCTTTATCTTCTCCCTCAGCACCAATTCTCCCGGCCAGAACCTGCTCTCCTGGCCCCGTCTCAGCTGGATCCAGCCCCTGCTCAGCTTCCTGCCAGGCTCAGAGATGGGAAAATCTGGGTGGGCAATGGGCAAAACACCCAAAACACCCCCAAAATCCAACCCTGGGTGGGTACCATGGCACAGCCACCCTGCAGGATCACTTTAGATTCACAGACTGATGGCCAGCAGGGAATAAAGAAAGGAAATTTCCAACCCGCTGGCGCTGGAAAAGATCTGTGGATCCTCTGTGGACCCTCACTGCCCTTCCCTCCGTGGGTTTTCAGCTCTGGGAGCCCAAGTGGAAGTGCCTGAACCTGTGGGGTTTGGGGCTGAGCGCTGCAGCTTCCCCCAGCTCCCTGCTGCCTTCCCGGAATTCCAGCCCGGGCTGAGCTCAGGGTTTGCAGCTAAACCCGAGCCTGGGTGCTCTGGTTTGGATTTAGCCAGAGCTCCTCTCGGGGAGCTGGAAGAGTAAAGGGAAAAATTTAAAAAAAAAAAAAGGGAGGGAGCCAAGAAGGGAGATGTGAATCATGGCACTGGGGATGGTGAGGCAGAGGGGGAAATGAAATATATAAGTATGTGTATATATGGTTTAGTGTGAGGTTCCAAAAGCTGTCAGATCTCCAGCCAGGAGCTGACAGATGCTGACAGAGTTGTACCGAAATCCACAATGCATCAAATCCCTTTCAGCAGCGCTCAGGGGGATCAGGGAGCACTGGGCAGGAGGGAGGTGTTAATCCAGCCCCAGCCTTCCCGGGGTCAGGATCCTCCTGGATGTGCCTGTCCTGCAGAAACCCGGGCTGAGGGGGGACAAACTCCATGGCACAGCCAGGGACAAAGGCGGCAGGGGGGAATGTCACCATGGAAGAGGATGGGGGCACTCCAAGGAGCGCTGGCACTGCCCCCACTGCCCCTTTTGCTGGGTTACAGCCACCCTGCAGGGCCAAACTGACCTAAATCCCTGCCCAAGCCAGGCAAGGACCTCCACCTGCCCGCTGTGGCCCTGCAGCCCTCCAGGATCCATCCCTGGAGGCAGCACCTGGGATGCTCTGCCAGGTACAGCTCCAGCCTTTCCCATTTCCCTTTCCTTTCCCATTCCTTTCCTTTCCTTTCCCATTTCCCTTCCCATTTCCCTTTCCTTTCCTTTCCTTTCCTTTCCTTTCCTTTCCTTTCCTTTCCTTTCCTTTCCTTTCCTTTCCTTTCCTTTCCTTTCCTTTCCTTTCCTTTCCTTTCCTTTCCTTTCCTTTCCTTTCCTTTCCTTTCCTTTCCTTTCCTTTCCCTCCCCATTCCCATTCCCTTTCCTTTCCCGTTCCCTTTCCCTTTCCCTTCCCATTCCTTTCCTATTCCTATTCCCATTCCCTTTCTTTCCCCATTCCCATTCCCATTCCCATTCCCTTCCCCGGGCTGGCTTTTTCCCCGCAGCAGGAGCCCGCAGCCCCATTAGCCAAGGCCCGATTGCTCCTCCTCACCTCCCCCGTGACACAACCCGAGCGCGCACACAAGGCACAACAAAGCGGTGACAATTGGTGACAAATGGACTGCACAGCATCCCGTGGCCCCGTCGCCAGGGAGACCCTGGCCAAGCATGGGCGGCCGGGGAGATGCGGGATGGCAGAGGGGACCCAGGTGCTGGCAGGACCCGCCTGCTGCCGGGGGGGACAGGACGGAGCTGTCCCAGCCCCGGGTGGGACCCAGGACTGCGGCACATCAGGCCCGGCCAGCTCTGCCTCGCCCCCCTCTAATAGGGGTAATTTTCCACAAGTATTTTCCCAGGTCGCGGCAGCGCTTTGACAACAAACAGAGAGGGGAGAGGAAGGGTTTAACTGTTGCGAGCCCCATGCCCGGCTCTGGAGCGCACGGAGCACAAGCCCGGCTTTGCCAGGGGAGGAAAGGAGGCCAACACAGCCAGAAGGACGCTGGCTGCCGAGCTCGGGGCTGGCAGGGCCGGGAGGCTCTTCCGGGAACATCTTGGAATGACTCAATGCCTTTTGCTTTCAATGCGGGTGATGTCAGTGCCCCGCAGCCGCCCCTCACCCTCAGCGGGGCTGCAGCGCCCAGCGCACGGCAAAAACCTCATGGGCAGAGCCCAAAACCCGGCCTTACCTCCTCCAAAACCCGGGATAAACCTCACTGCAGAGCCCAAAACCCGGCATCGCTCCTCCAAAACTCGGGTTAAACCCATCTGCAGAGCCCAAAACCTGGCATCCCTCCTCCAAAGCTCGGGAGAAACCCATCTGCAGAGCCCAAAACCCGGCCTTACTTCCTCCAAAATTCGGGATAAACAGAGCTGCAGAGCCCAAAACCCGGCATCCCTCCTCCAAAACTCGGGTTAAACCAAGCTGCCTCCCAAGGGACACCTGCAGCACCTCACTACTTTACTGGGCACGGTGGGATTCAATTAAAAGTTGGACTTGATGAACTTGGAGATTTTTTTCCAATTTCCTCCAAAACTCGGGATAAACCAAGTTGCCTCTCAAGGGACACCCACAGCACATCGCTGCTTTACTGGCCATGCTGGAATCCAATTAAAAGTTGTACTTAATGAACTTGGAGATTTTTTTTTCCCAACCTTAATGAGTCTAAAAACTCTGGGAAACTTTGCTGCGTACATTCAGAGCCGAACCCACAGCTCGGTGCTCTCCATGGCCAGGGGTGAAGCCGAGCATCCCTCAGGGGCTCTGCCCTCCTGCTGTCCGGGCAGGTGGGCAAGAAGGGGTTAAGGCTGCAGCTGCCAGTGCGGAGTTATGCTCAAACTGTTCCCACTGCCGCATGAAGTCAGCTGTCATTAGGGAACAAAGGCGCCCCGGAGCAGCTCGAGTTGTGTCACACTCGGGAGGCGCAGAGGCTGCTCCCTGATTAGGATTTCTAAATCCGTCCCATCGAGGCCACCGCATAAAGCCGCGGAACAATGAGCGGGGGCACATTCACACAAGCGGCAGCCCCTGCGTCCCCCCCGCCTCCCTCCCCACCCCCTCGCACGCTTCTCCTGCCGCCCGAGCCTGCGGCACTTCAGCCCGCACCCCGCATCCCGCGGGAGAGCGCGGCCGGTGGCGCGGCCCCTGCTGCTCCCGAGCCCGCTCCTCATCCCCTTCAGCTCCACATCCCACTGGGCACGGCCCCTGCTGCTCCCGAGCCCGCTCCTCATCCCCTTCAGCTCCACATCCCACAGGAGAGCGCGGCCGGCAGTGCGGCCCCTCCAGAGCCGGCTCCTCATCCCCCTCCACATCCCCATCCCCATCCCCATCCCCTGCACATCCCACGGGGCGCAGCCCCTGCTGCTCCAGAGCCGGCTCCACATCCACATCCCCTCATCCGCATTCGCATTTCCATCCTCATCCCCATCCCCATTCGTCACTCCCATTCCCCATTCCCAATCTCATCCTCATCCCAATCCTATCCCCATTCCCAATCTCATCCTCATCCCAATCCTATCCCCATCCCCATTTCCCACTCCCATTCCCATCCCCTGCACATTCCCATCCCCATTCCCCCTCTCCAGCTGGGGACTCCAGCTGCACAAATCCCGAGCATCCCCGACAAGCACGGTGGCACTGCCACTGTCTCCCCAGAGCTGCGCCCTACTGAGGGACCTGGGGGGCTGCACTGAGGCTGGGCTGGGTCAGAGAGCATCCCAAATCCACACCTAAACCCAGAGCTGTGCCCTCATCCCAATCCCACACCTGTGCCCTCATCCCAAACCCACAGCTGTGCCCTCATCCCAATCCCAAATCTACAGCTGTTCCCTCATCCCAATCCCACACCTGTGCCCTATCCCAAACCACCTCTGGCCTCATCCCAAACCCACAGCTGTGCCCTCATCCCAATCCCAAACCCACAGCTGCTCCCTCATCCCAAATCTACAGCTGTTCCCTCATCCCAAATCTACAGCTGCCCCCCCCAAACTGCAACTGCCTCATCCCAACACAGCTGTGCCACCCAAACCCACAGTGTGCCTCATCCCAAACCACCTCTGGCCTCATCCCAATCCCACAGCTGTGCCTTCATCCCAAACCCACAGCTGTGCCCTCATCCCAAACCCAATCCCACACCTGTGCCCTCATCCCAATCCCACAGCTGTGCCTCATCCCAAACCACCTCTGACCTCATCCCAATCCCACACCTGTGCCCTATCCCAAACCACCTCTGGCCTCATCCCAAACCCACAGCTGTGCCCTCATCCCAATCCCACAGCTGTGCCCTCATCCCAAACCACCTCTGGCCTCATCCCAATCCCACAGCTGTGCCCTCATCCCAAACCACCTCTGGCCTCATCCCAATCCCGCACCTGTGGCCTCATCCCAATCCCAATCCCACACCTGTGCCTCATCCCAGTCCCACACCTGTGCCTCATCCCAAACCCAATCCCACACCTGTGCCTCATCCCAATCTCCATCCAAGCTCCGAGATCCCTCCAGCGCCAGAACCTCGGCGCCTTTCTCCCACCTCGCTTGGGATTTGGGAAAACACAGGAGAGAGGGGGGAAAAAAAGTCGGGAATTGGGGAATTTACTGCTCTGCCCTTGCCCCAGGGTTGCATCTTGAAGGCAGCCAGCAGGTGCAATGAATAAATATCCCGGGAGAAATCCCTGCGGAGAGGGGAGGAAGGGCAGGAATACGGGAATATAGATATCGGGATCCCCACACACACACACACTAATCCCGGGGATTTGGCCGTCATATGACATCCCGGGCCGGCCGAGGGAGGGGATTTAAGGCACGCCTCTCCTTTCACGCCAGGAAAGGATTTTCATCTCTCAAGAGCACAATGAGAGGGGGAAGGAAGGAGGAGAAAAAAAAAATAGAGAGGGAGAGGGGAGGAAAAAAAAAAAAAAGGAAAAAAAAAAGCCAATCAAGCCGGGATCAGCTGTGGGCTGGGCTGCTGCAGGTCTGCTTGTCGCAGAGGGGGGTGTGGGGACACATATTGGGCCGTGTGGGAAACCCACAGGCTCAGCTTCTCACACATTGTTCTCCAATGGGGCTCCCCCCAGCCCCCAGCCAAAGCCGTTAATGCCACAAAAGATACTTCGCCCATTGTGCCGGGGACAGCTGAGAGGATAGAGAGCAGAGAGTTAGCCTTGCCCAGCTTCCCTGCCTCCCTCTCCCGCTGGAGAGGGGAGCAGGGGACGGGGCAATCCAAATGGAGAGTTTGATGCTGGCCATACAAAAGAATTAAATCCACTTAGGCCCCTTTCTCGCTAATCTCGGACTGTGGGGGGTTAAATATGGTTACATTTTCATTAGGTACTAATAGCAAAAGGGCAGCTAATGGTAGCACAGCCCGCCGCATTGTCATGCAGATGCTCCCCGAAGGGCTCCCCGAAGGGCCGCGGGGCGATGGCATGCTCGCAGCGAGGGAGGGAGGGAGGGAGGGAGGGGGAAATTGTGTCACTCGCCATTGTCGCCGCTCAATTCCCTCAATGGGAAAAGTCATGTTTCCTCGCCGAGGAGGAAACAAGTTAAAACCTCCGCCGAGGGATGGACGTGGCGGGGAGGCACCTGGGCTCGGGGGGGATCAACCGAGCGGTGCCCGGGGCAGGGGATGCTGGCACGGGTGGGCACCGGCTGGGCAGGGGATGCTGGCACGGTGGGCACTGACCCGGCTGTCCTGGGCAGGGGATGTTGGCACGGGTGGGCACTCCTAGAGAGGGGATGCTGTCCCGGGTGGGCAGTGCTGGACAGGGGATGCTGGCACGGGTGGGCACCGGGTGGGCACAGACCCGGCTGTCCCGGACAGGGGATGCTGGCCCGGGTGGGCACTCCTAGAGGGGGGATGCTGGCACGGGTGGGCACTGACCCGGCTGTCCTGGACAGGGGATGCTGGCCCGGGTGGGCACTCCTAGAGGGGGGATGCTGGCACGGGTGGGCACTGCTGGGCAGGGGATGCAGGCCCGGGTGGGCACTGACCCAGTTGTCCCTGCCCCAGCGGGGTTTGGAGCTCCTGGCACAGGGCCTGAGGCTCCTCCAGCCCCTTCCCCAACAAACAAACTGAGATGGTGGTGGTGGCCCCAAGGAGAGCAGGGAGGGGACACCAAGGGACACCAAGGGACACGTTTGCTGTCACATTGCTGCTCCAGGGCAGAGCTGGGAGGAGGCTCCGGGTCTCTGAGGGGTTGTAGGTGCCTGAACTCTGGCTGTGGCAGCGATTTCCTCCTCCCTGCAGTTATTGGCTGCTCCATCCGAGCGCTGACCTTGCTCTTGTTTAACTTGGCCGTGCCTGGGGCTGCTGCCTGTTCCCAGCCATGGAGTCTTTACCTTCGTGCCAGTTGCTTTGGGGGAAAGGACAGAACTTCCCTGACTTGTTTGGGTTGTGGGTCTCCAAACACCCCCGAGAAAAAATATCCCAGAGCGCTGTCACCTTATAAAACTCACCCTGGCAGAGACATTGTGTCTGCTCTCTCTCCATGGCAGCGTTCAGCCCGCGCTCCCAGATGAGGGATTTTCCTTTTTGCTGGTGGTACTTGCAAGGCACCAAAATCCAAAGGGTTTGGGATCCCTTTGGAGCTGCTGGTCCCTGGGGGATGCTGGGGGTGGTTTGCCAGCAAGGAGAATTTGGTTTGGCAGGTTGTGACCCCGGGGATGCCGATGTGGGGTGGCACCGGTGCTTTCCTGGGAATGCCAACTGCTCCAGGGACATCCCAGCAGGGTGACAACCACATCGTGGCCCTTTGATGCCACCTGTGCCAGGAGAGGGGGAACGAGGGGAAAGCAGTGGCTGGGCCTACTGGGATGCTGTGGAGAGGCTGAAAGGGCAGCAGGGCCATCGTGGTGGGGGAATGGGGATGTAAAATAAGTGGGGGTATAAAAACAAGAAGGGATATAAAAATAAATGGGGGTATAAAAACAAGAGGGGATGTAAAAATAGGTGGGGATATAAAATAAGTGGGGGTACAAAAACAATAGGGGATAAAAAAAATAGGGGGTATAAAACAAGAGGGGGTACCAAAAGAAGAGGGGATAAAAAATAAGAGGGGGTACAAAAACAATAGGGGATACCAAAAATAAGTGGGGGTACAAAAAGAAGAGGGGATAAAAAATAAGAGGGGGTACAAAGACAATATGGGATACAAAAATAGTGGGGGTACAAAAAGAAGAGGGGATATAAAAATAAGTGGGGGTACAAAAGAGGGGATACCCAATAAGTGGGGGTACAAAACCAACAGGGGATAAAAAATAGGTGGGGGTATAAAAAGAAGAGGGAATGCAAGAATTGGGAGCACAAAAACAATAGGGGATACAAAAATAAGAGGGGGTATAAAGACAATAGGCGATGTAAAAATAAGTGGGGGTATAAAAACAAGAGGGGATACAAAAATAAGAGGGGTATAAAAACAAGAGGGGATACAAAAATAAGCGGAGCTATAAAAATGAGGGGCACGTCCTCTCAAACCCTCCCCAGTTTCTGCGGGAAGGCTTTCCAAGCACAGAGCCCCCCAGCCCTGCCTGCTGCCCCAGCCCGGTCCCCTGCAAGCCGGGCTGGGCTTTGCAAGCCCCGACTCCTCTGAGAGCGGCGTTTGCTGCTTCCCTCCGCAGCCTGCGGAGCCACAGCTGGGCTGGGGCTGAGAGCTGAGACTGCTGGAGCTCCGGAGCCAGGCACAGAGCAGGAGAAGGGGAGCCCAGGGCTGGCTGAGTGGGGCACGGGAGGAGAAATGGGGCTCAGCAGCAGCTCGAGGAGGAGCTGCTCCTCTCCCTCCATCCCTCCGCACACACCTGGGATTGAATCTGACACCTCGGGCACATTTTCCGGAGAGGTGTCCTGCTGGTGGCACAGCTGGAGGGATGGAGGGACAGCACGTCCCAAACCCCGCGAGCCCCCGTGGAGCAGCTCGGAATAACTGGTTGTGCAAGAGGCGCGATAACATCTCCGCGGCCCGCACCGAGCCGCTCTCCCCGCTTTTCGGGGGAGCCGCGGTGTCGCAATCCGGGCTCAGGGTGAAGGGCTGGGGTTTTGGAAACTCATCCATCCCCACGAGGAGAGAGAGCCCAGGAGGGGCAGGAGCAGCGCTGGAGCTGCTCCAGGGGCTGACGCAGCCGCCGCTGCCTCCTGGCCCCAAATGGGGATTGTTTCCCAGCAAAGTCGGCCTAAAAACACAACAAAATCAAACAACACAGCCCTCCAAGGTTACCACGTGTTATTTTTCACCCCTGCGCCTCAGGACTTTCCGGCACTAACGAGAGCCAGGGCGGCTCCTTTGCTTCCTCCAACCTGAGACACCTGAAAACAAAACAAAACCAACCAAAAAAAAAAAAACCAAAAAATGGTTGGGCAGAAATCAGAAATCCCAAATCTCCCCGGCAATGGGAAGCGCTTTCAAGGGGAAGCTGCTTTCGGCAAGCCAGCCACGTCCCAAAATTACAACCGGTCCCGGCAATTAGGAGAAGTAAAACATTAAAAAGCAGGAGGGAAAGTGCATTTGCATCTAAATTCGGTGGGGCTGGGAGGCTCAGCCCGACAACAGAGCGGAAAAATTCCCTCGCCAAGAAAAGTTCCACGGCATCTCACGAACGTGAGGGTTTCATAGGGTTGGCTGTGGGTTTCAGCGCAGTCTTGATGCCTGAATTAATAAGCATTCTCAGTTAAAAAATTACTCAAGTTTTTTTTTTTAAACTAATACCTCCTTGAATAATGCTTTTTATCTACTTCACTGAAATGGAATTTCAAATTCGAACAACTGTTGTGCGCTATCAGCAAGATTCTCACTGTTATAATCACGTAACATCCCCCTCTTCCATTTTACACCCCAAAAGCGGCGCTGGGGTGCAGATCCAGGGCTGGATCCCCAAAGCTGAGAGCGGGAAGGGTTAACCCGTGCTCAGCCATGACCATCCCAGCGCAGCCCCGGGCGGGAGGGGGCACCGGGGCATTTCCATCAAGGATTTGTTGGAAAGAGGCTCCTGCAAACCCACAAACCCAGCCCAGCTCCGCACAAGCTTTTTTTTTCTTTTTTTTTTTTTTTTTTTTTTTCCCTGCTGCACAAACAGGTTTGGGTTTAACTCCGGGCCCGCAGGTGGGTGAGTTACCTGAAGGCCTCCAGGAGGAGGAAACTCCCACATCCGCTCCCAAAGCAGGGGGAGGCTCCCGGCGTTGGGTTTCACCTGCAAACACAGCTTTGTGCTCCAAAAAACAGGAGCTGCGGGCGGCTCCGAGCCAAACGCGGGGAGAGGCAAACGGAAAATCCCAGGCAGAGATTGCTGAGGCTCTCCCGAGGAGCAGGAGCAGAGCAGGGCACTCTGAGCTCCTCCTCCTCTCCTTCCTCACCCCACAAGCAGCAGGGTGACCCCAGTCCCAGCAGCGCTGCAGGGAAGAGGGAGCTGGCTGGAAAACCCACAGGGATGGAGCCCAGCACGGGAATCTGGGGGGAAAGAGACCCTCAGAGACCTCCCAGAGCACCCTGGGCTTGGGGAGAGTCTGAGAGCAAGAGGGGATGTAGAAATAGGAGGGGGGATAAAAACAAGAGGGGATACAAAAATAACTGGGGGTGGAATCACCAGAGAGGTGATGGGGTCACAAAACCTCATCCACTCCAGGTAACCCTGATGGACCAGTTCATTTCCAGTCCTTCCCAGCTCTACTGACCCCATTGAACCATTCCCAGCCCCAGTGACCCCCTCCAGCCATTCCCAGTGACCCTATCCAGCCATTCCCAGTGACCCTATCCAGCCATTCCCATTCCCAGTGACCCTATCCAGCCATTCCCAGTGACCCTATCCAGCCATTCCCATCCCCAGTGACCCCATCCAGCCATTCCCATCCCCAGTGACCCCATCCAGCCATTCCAGTGACCCCATCCAGCCATTCCCATCTCCAGTGACCCCATCCAGCCATTCCCATCTCCAGTGACCCCATCCAGCCATTCCTAGCTCCAGGTGACCCCATCCAGCCATTCCCATCTCCAGTGACCCCATCCAGCCATTCCCATCTCCAGTGACCCCATCCAGCTATTCCTAGCTCCAGGTGACCCCATCCAGCCATTCCAGTGACCCCATCCAGCCATTCCTACTGACCCCATCCAGCCATTCCCACCTCCAATGACCTCATCCAGTTCTCCCCAGTGACCCCATTGAACCATTCCCATCTCCAGTGACCCCATCCAGCCATTCCCAGTGACCCCATCCAGCCATTCCCATTCCCAGTGACCCCATCTAGCCATTCCCATCCCCAGTGACCCCATCCAGCCATTCCAGTGACCCCATCCAGCCATTCCCATCTCCAATGACCCCCTCCAGCCATGCCCATTCCCAGTGACCCCATCCAGTTCTCCCCAGCAACCCCATCCAGCCCTCCCCAGCAATCCGAGGCCATCACTGACGAGCTCATTAACACCTCATGCTCACAAAGAGCTCATCACATCCATTCCCAGCCAGGGAATCCTTCATTTGGATCCCAGCCAGGCTGGGGATCTCCAGGGAAAGCTGGGAAACGCGCGGGGACTCATCCTGCCCCAAACTCTGGGTGCCCCTGGTGTGTTTTGCTGCTCTGAGTGCGGGGCCCAGGAGAGAAGGGCAATCCCTGCCCCCAGAGCTCTCCCAAAGGCAGCAGACAAGATGTAACACGAGGAGGAAACGGGCTGCAGGCCAGAGGGGATGCCATAAAATCAGGATGTTTTGGAACCTCTGCCGTGGGCATAAATCACCTCGCCCAAACCAGAGCCGCCTCCCACAGCCCAGCCAGGGCCAAACTGCACCAAAAATTTGCCCAAATGGGACTAAAAATTGACCAAAATGAGTCTCTGAGTGTTGCAGGCAAAGGGGTTTGGCTGTGCCAGGCCAGAGGGGATGCCATAAAATCAGGATGTTTTGGAACCTCTGCCGTGGGCATAAATCACTGCCTGCCTCTGCACCTCACCCAAACCAGAGCCGCCTCCCACAGCCCAGCCAGGGCCAAACTGCACAAAAAAATTTGCCTAAAAGGACCAAAAATTGACCAAAATGAGTCTCTGAGTGCTGCAGGCAAAGGGGTTTGGCTGTGCCAGGCCAGAGGGGCCCCTGGCAGAGCCAGGAATGGGCTCCTGCCCTCCCAGGGGGTATAAAAAGAAGAGGGGATAGAAAAATAGGTGGGAGCACAAAAACAACAGAGGATACAAAAATAAGAGGGGGTATGAAAACAATAGGGGATACCAGAGCCTCGGTGGTGTCGAAACCAAAACTTTGTTTTTGGTGGTGTCAAAATCAAAATTTTCCTCTGCTCTGCACTCCTGCCAAGGAAGGGCAGGTCCTTAAGGCTTCAATCAGCCCGGCTGCACCCCAAAACACTTCTGCCACCTCTCCAGCCCACCCTCCTCACTCCACTCACAAACCAGCTGTGCCAAAAAAGCGATTTTTCTCCTTTTTTTGTCTCCTCAAGAAAGAAGCCGAACTGGGGTGTCGAAACCAAAACTTTGGGGTTGGCGGTGTCAAAATCAAAATTTTCCTCTGCTCTGCCCTCCTGCCAAGGAGGGGCAGATCCTTAAGGCTTCAATCAGCCCAGCTGCACCCCAAAACACTTCTGCCACCTCTCCTGCCCCTCTCCACCCCACCCTCTTCACTCCACTCACAAACCAGCTGTGCCAAAAAAGGGATTTTTCTCCTTTTTTTGTCTCCTCAAAACTGGGGGGAGGGAGTGGCACCTAATTTGCAATAAACACCCCGAATTTCCCGCCGGCCACATCCCCAGGGCTGTGCCAGGCTGGCAAGCCCAGCAGGCTGTGAGGAGCTCACGGCTGGAGCTGCAGCCCCCGGCTGACCCGGCAGTGCCCGGGGCAGGGGCAGATCCTGGCATTAGTATGCGCAGCACATCCCAGCCCTGTCTGCGCCTCGTTCCCAGCCCACTCGGCTCTGTAAATCCCACAAAAGGCATCCCCCGGGGCTGGGGCAGCGGGGCCAGGGGGATGGGAACGGGGATCCTGGGGCAGCGCAGGAATTTCGCTCTGCCGATGGAAGGGAAGGATGGGAGATGCTGCAGAACGGGATGGAAGCAGGGCTGGGGGGTCAGCACAGAGATTCCCTCTCGTTTCTAAGTTTATAACCTTGATTTCAGCTCTAAAATGGTTTTTTTGATGGAGAAGGGGGGGACAGGGCAGCTCTCAGCAGGGACCTCCTTGGTCTCCAGGGCAGGAACCTCCCCAGGTGCTCCAGGCTCAGCTGGGAGGGGCACAAACAGCTCGGAGAAGGAATTCCATCCTATTTCCCTTTTTTAGGCGCTGCTGTGAATCACTGCTCACCTTCCAGACCCTCTCAGGGACAGGGAACCCCATTCCCCAAATTCCCCTGGCCCTGCTCACCTCGGGCTGTGGTTTCACCGAGGCTCTGCTGACTCAGGGGAACGAGAGTGGGGAACGGTCCTGCCTGGAGCAGCATCTCCCTCTCCTTCAGCATCCCAATCCAAAGGGGGAGAGGTCTCCCTCCCACACTGCAGCAGCAGGGATGCTTCGGGTTGGGAGGGACCTTAAACCTCATCCCGTTCCAACCCCAGCTCTCCCCAGGTGAGTTATTGCAGGTTTGGGAAAAGGCAGAACCAAACCCACTCCCTTTTCTGCGTTAAATACATCCCAAAAACCCTGACCTTCAGAAATCACCTTTTCATGGGGTGCCTCAAGAAAGACAGAGCCATGTGCTCTTTTAGGTCCCAAATACTTTGATTTTTTTTCCCCTTTATTTCTTCAATAATTAAGTTTGCATTCAGTTCCCATGTCTTGGAATTCTCCCAGCACTTGAACCCACCTGAGACGTGGCTAATTCCTCAGCCTCGAAAATAAGGAAGAAATAAGACCCATCTTGAAGAGGAGATTTAAGGGCAGGGACTAAACCGAAGAATATTTGAACGGCAGCTCGGAGCTGACTTGCAAATTCCAGCCCAGGTGTTGTAACCCTGTTCCCTGGATGCCTCAAAATTCCCTTTTGAGCAGCTGAATCAGCGAATCCCAGAGTTCCCAGAGCCTTCCTGGCAGGCTGGCAGCGAGGAGCCGGAATCCAGCACCACCTTGGCGTTTGCTGGGAGCTGGGTGAAGCCTGGGAACATTTCTGGTGGAGGCAGAAGCAACCAGGAGGTGCTGGAAGGTTCCACAGAGACCCAAATAGTGATGAAACCACCAGAGATTTCACCTCCCATCTGTGATGGTGTTCACAGGGGTGTTGGGACGAGGGAAGAGACGAGGATCTGACTCCGTGTTTCAGAAGGCTTGATTTATTATTTTATGATATATATTACATTAAAACTATACTAAAACAATAGAAGGAAAGGTTCTCATCAGAAGGCTGGCTAAGAATAGAAAGGAATGATAACAAAGCTTCTCAGACAGAGTCCGAGCCAGCTGGACTGTGATTGGCCATTAATTAGAAAAAACCACACGAGACCAATCACAGACGCACCTGTTGCATTCCACAGCAGCAGATAACCATTGGTTACATTTTGTTCCTGAGGCCTCTCAGCTTCTCAGGAGGAAAAATCCTAAAGAAAGGATTTTTCATGAAAAGATGTCAGCGACACTCATCCCACTGCAGGGTTTCGCTACATACCCTGGCAGCCCCGCGGTGTCAAAACCAAAATTTTTGGGGTGAAATTCTATTTATAGTGGGCAAGAGCCATTGGATCCCGGTGCTGGGAGTCAGGTGAGCTCGCTGCCCTCGGTGGAACCGGCAGGTCCGGCCCGTGAGGCATCCCGCAGATATTGCGGTGCGGGGTGAGAAGCGACGGGCAATAAAGCCGCGCTTAACTCCCGTCATTACGTGACAGGCGATAAAGCCGGGCTTAACTCCCGTAATTACCCCGGAGCGGCCCTGACTAATCCATCCCGCGGCGTCCGAGGCGGGGCTCGGTCTCCGGGACAGAGCCCGGGCTGCAGCAATTCCGTGGGAAGAGTTTGCTGCTGGATGGGACAGGGGAGAGCTCCAGAGATTCCCAACCCCAAAGAGCCTCCAAATCCCAAAGAGCCTCCAAATCCCAAACAGCCTCCAAACAACCTCCAAATCCAAAACAGTCTCCAAACCCCAAACAGCCTCCTAACCCCAAAACACCTCCAAACACCATTCCAAACCCCAAACAGCCTCAACCTTCCAAACAGCTTCCTAACCCCCCCTCCAAAACCCAAACAGCCTCAAACCCCAAAGAAATTCCCAACCTCAAAGAGCCTCCCAATCCCAAACAACCTCCAACCCCCAAACAGCCTCCAACCTCACTCCAAACCCCAAATTGCCTCTAAACCCCAAAGAGCCTCCAACCCCTAAGAACCTCCAAATCCCAAACAGTCTCCAATCTCCAAACAGCCTCCTAACCCCAAAACACCCTCCAAACCCCATTCTAAACCCTAAACAGCCTCCAAACCCCAAAATAGCCTCAAACCCCAAACAGCCTCCAAACCCCAAAGGGCCTCCTAACCCCAAACAGCTTTCTAACCCCAAAACACCCTCCAAACCCCGCTCCAAACCCCAAAGAGCCTCCAAACCCTAAGACAGCCTCCTAACCCCAAAACAGCCTCAAACCCCAAACAGTCTCCAACCCCAAACAACCTCCAAATCCCCAACAGCCTGCAACCCCCAAACATCTCCCTAAGCCCCCTCCAAAACCCAAACAGCCTCAAACCCCAAAGTGCCTCCTAACCCCAAAACATCCTCCAAACCCCACTCCAAAACCCAGAGAGACTCAAGCCCCAAAGAGATTCCTAACCCCAAATAGCCTCCAAATCCCATAGAGCCTCCAAACCCCAAACAACCTCTAACTCCAAACACCCTCCAAACCCCAAACAGCCTCCAAATCTCAAAATAACCCCTCAACCCCAAACAGCCTCCCAAACCCAAAACACCCTCCAAACCCCAAACAAACTCAAACTCCAAACACCTTCCTAACCCCAAAACACCCTCCTAACCCCAAACAACCTCCAAACCCCAAACAGCCTCACAACCCCAAAACACCCTCCAATCCCCCCTGCAAACCCCAAACAGCCTCCACCCTTCACCCCAGGTGCTGCTGCTCCAGGGCACAGCCCAGGTCACCCCGAGTCCCGTGCCAGAGTGGAATTGACTTTGGATCAATTCCATTTTTCTCCAGTATTTTCTTCCCCCTCCACGACCCCGTGGCACCTGCATCAGCGGGATTGACAGTACCAGATGGATTGGAGGTGCTGTGCCTAAAAAAACAAGGAAGGGAATAATGGGATGGAGCCAAAAGGTTCAGCTGGGGGAATGGAGCCGGGAATTGCTGGGTGGGTTTGGGTCCGTTCCATGGAGCAGCAGAGCTGGAGGTTCTGGGACAGGGAAAAGCAGAGCCCCAGGAGCAGGGACAGCACAGATTGTGGGAAGGGCGCTGTCCCCATCCCAGAGCTCACGCAAGGTGTTGAGATTCCAGCAGAGCAGAACTCCTGGTGGTGCCTCAGGTTGGAGCTTTTCTATTTTTCAGGTTCTGTGCTGCTTCAGTGTGTGGCTCTGGGCTCACATCAGGGGATGCTGAGCTCTGTGCACAGAGCAGGGAGACAAAACAATTCCTGCTCCAGCTGGGCACCAAGGACAAATGATCCAAATCTCAGCCCAGGAGCACAAACCCCGTGGGCTGCAGAGAGAAAAACAAGCAGGGTGGGACTGGATGGGCTAAAGCTGGAATGGGACAATGAACTGCAAGATGCAAATGGAGCAGAACTGATCCCAGGGAGAGACCCCGTGCCCGGCCGTGCATTTTGGGGCCATTTTGGTTCATCTTGGGTGCAGCCCTGGCTGGGCTCTGGTTCTGCCCAAGGTGGACCCATGGAGGAGATGCTTTGAATAAATCCCTGCTTTATTCTGTAACTCTGCCCAGCCTCTGCTCCAGCTCAGCCTTCTCAAGGCATCCCTGGAATCAAAGCTGGTTCCCACTGAAAGGGCTGCTTTTCCAAATTACCCTTTGCTTTTCCAAAATATCCCATTGCAGGTGGGTTTGGTGGGATTTGCATCAAAGTTCACGACAGGGAACTTTTCCTCAACACCAACCAAGAGGAAAAAATCTCCCATGGTGCCCAAAAATATCCATGAAGGATTTTGTACATGGATGAGGGAAGGGAAGGGAAGGGAAGGGAAGGGAAGGGAAGGGAAGGGAAGGGAAGGGAAGGGAAGGGAAGGGAAGGGAAGGGAAGGGAAGGGAAGGGAAGGGAAGGGATCAATCCTGGCTTTATGGAAAGGCAGCAGCAGCCTGGGAGCCCCAGGGGTGACCCGGGCAGGTCAGAGCTGCTGTCCCTGCAAAGCTCAGCCTCTCCCAGCACAGCCCAAAATACCAAAACCTCATTTCCAGCCCACCAGGGAAATGTTTGGGAGTTGTCGGGAGTTCCCCAGGTTTAAACCCACAATAACCAGTGGATTTTGTGGAAGTGTTTTCCTCCTCATATTGGAGCCGTTCACCCCCAGGACAGCATTTTTAGGCTGGGCTGCCTAAAACCCTTCCCAACTCTCCCACCAAGAAAGATCCAGCCCCAAACTCCTCCTCGCCTCCCCTGCCTTCCAGCTGGCAGCGTTCAGCCCCGAAAAAGACAGGAGATGGAGTGGGAAAAAAAAAATCAAATCCCTGCAGATTCTCATCTTCCTCCTGTCGTCTCCTCGAGTCATTGTTTGGCAGGACGAGAATTTCAGCTCTGGCTGTGCCGGGGAGCAGGATTAGACAGGTCACCGGGGATCGGGTTTCACGTTTTACCTTTTTAACTCCCCGGCTCTGCACGTAGGCTGGGAACTGGCAGAGCCGGGAGCAGGCGGGGGACAGGCGGGGGACAACCAGGGCACAGCCAGGGGACAGCCAGGGGACAGCAGGGGCAGGGATGGCACCTGGGGATTCCCTTCCCAGATTCTCTCCTTTCCCAGATTTATTCCCTTCCCAGATTCTCTCCTTTCCCAGATTCCCTCCTTTCCCAGATTCCCTCCTCTCCCACATTCATTCCCTTCCCAGATTCTCTCCTTTCCCAGATTTATTCCTTTCCCAGATTCCCTCCTTTCCCACATTTATTCCCTTCCCAGATTCTCTCCTTTCCGAGATTTATTCCTTTCCCAGATTCTCTCCTTTCCCAGATTCCCTCCTTTCCCAGATTCCCTCCTTTCCCAGATTTATTCCCTTCCCAGATTCCCTCCTTTCCCAGATTTATTCTCTCCCCAGATTCCCTCCTCTCCCAGATTCATTCCCTTCCCAGATTCCCTCCTTTCCCAGATTTATTCTCTCCCCAGATTCCCTCCTCTCCCAGATTTATTCTCTCCCCAGATTCCCTCCTCTCCCAGATTCATTCCCTTCCCAGATTCCCTCCTTTCCCAGATTCCTTCCTCTCCCGGAGCTGCCAAACCCGGGCACCTCTCACAGGTCCAGCCTCAAAGCAGGGGGAAAATTAAAGGGTAAAGAAGGGGAGGGGTTTTGCTCCAAAAAGAGTAAAAATTTAAAGAAAGGGTCCTGCTGGAATTTTGTCCTAGAAGGTTCCGTTGTCTCTGGAATTCAGAATTCCGGCAGAGCCAGAAGCTCTTGGGCATCTGGGTTTGGGAGGATGCAAATGCTGGGATTTGGGAAGTTCTGGCACCTTGCAGGGCGCTCAGGGTGGTTCTGGAGCCCTGCGATTTCAGCAGTGTAAAAATCTCCTTTTCACCTCCTTTCCCTCGGGCACAAAGCACATTTCTCCTGCCTTTACACCCCCTGTGACTTCTTCGGGGTCAGCATCCCTCAAGGAGCCCTGAACACCAAGATGGTCCCAGGCTGGATTGGGAGGCACCAAAAAACAGAAAAGACAAAGATTCAATTCCTCAAGGTGATAATTCTGATAAAAACGTGTTGAACTTGTGAGAGTTTATAAATTGGAGCTGTTAATGCTCATTGGGACCTTTGTGTTCCAGCCTGGCCCTCTCCCCCTGCACAGCAGCACCACAAATCATAAATTCGAGCTGGAAGTGTCTTAAACATCCATTTAAACAGAACCTTTTGTGTCCCTTCAGTGCAGGATATTCTCTAATTCCATTATTTCCCTGTAGCCAGCATTATTTATATATTTCTATATTTCTATATTATTTCTATATTTCTATATTTCTATATTTCTATATTTCTATATTTCTATATTTCTATATTTCTATATTATATTTAGCCAGCATTGTTCCTGCTCCAATTGATTCCTAATATGATCAATATTCACCTTGGAGCATAACAAGGTATTTTCTTCCCCATGGGACACTCTATTAATATTTTCATTCATTAATATTTATAATAATTCCATTATTATATTTAAAAAAATTTTTTTTTTGATAATTCCATTATTTCCCTGTAGCCAGCATTATTTATATATTTATATATTTATATATTTATATATTTATATATTTATATATTTATATATTTATATATTTATATATTTATATATTTATATATTTTATATTTATATATTTATATATTCATATATTCATATATTTATATATTCTTTGCTCCATATTTGATTCCTAATATGATCAATATTCACCTTGGAGCATAACAAGGTATTTTCTTCCCCATGGGACACTCCCATTACTGAATTTATTATAATTACATCGTAATAATGATAATAATTCCATGATAATTCCATTATTTCCATGCAGCCAGCATTATTTATATTTTTATATATTTCTATATTTCTATATTTATTTATATTTATATATTACATATTTATATATTTTATATTTATATATTTATATATTACATATTTATATATTTATATATTTAGCCAGCATTATTCTTGCTCCAATTGATTCCTAATATGATCAATATTCACCTTGGAGCATAACAAGGTATTTTCTTCCCCGTGAGACGCTCACGTTACTGAATTCATTACAATTACATCATTATCATTTATTCTAATTAGCCCCCAAGCACCAGGAGCATGAAGAGATGGAATGACTTTCCCAGATTCCTTTTCCAGGGCAGTGCCCTAATCAATGACCCCTTCTTCCTCCCTTAACGCCTTGAACGACAGGGCAAAAATAATTAATTACTGATCAATTATTTACCCAGCCTGGCTTCTTTCCCTCGTTCACATTTATCCACCTGGGCACCACCTCGTTGTGCCAAGGTTTAGGATGCCCAGGGGTTCACAGGACACCTGAAATCACCCATGGGTGACACCTGGGACATCAGTGGGACCTGGAGGGGAAATCTCACCCCATTTTCAGCTGAATCCTGCATCCAGCCCGAATCCTGCATCCAGCCCGAATCCTTATCCCATTTACAGGTGAATTCTGCATCCAGCCCGAATTCTTATCCCATTTACAGGTGAATTCTGCATCCAGCCCGAATCCTTATCCCATTTTCAGCTGAATCCTGCATCCAGCCCAAATCCTGCATCCAGCCCGAATTCTTATCCCATTTACAGGTGAATCCTGCATCCAGCCCCAATTCTCACCCCATTTTCAGCTGAATCCTGCATCCAGCCCAAATTCTGCATCCCACCTGAATTCTTATCCCATTTTCAGCTGAATCCTGCATCCAGCCCGAATTCTCGCCCCAATCCAGCCCAAATTCTGCATCCAACCTGAATTCTCACCCCATTTTCAGCTGAATCCTCCAGCCCAACTTGAATTCTTGTGCTGCACCTGAATCCCACATCCAGCCTGCCCAGAGCCTTTCAGGATCCCCAAAAAGTCCTGGGCTCAGACACAAATCCCAACGTCCCAAATTTCCAAGAATTCCAGGACAATTCTAAGGGATCCCCAAGATCCACCTCAAGCAAACCCCCAAGAGGGAAATTCAATAATTCTGTTTTCCAAGCTGTGCCCCATGTCCCAGCTCAGCCTGCCTACAAATCCAAGGGGAAACTTCTCCTGGGATGCAGAGAGCAAATATAGGGCAGGAATTCCTCAAATAACATCAACCCAGGCTCTAACCCCCTCCAAGGACACCTTGGAGGGTTTTATTTGTCCCAAACCATCTGAAAAAGGTTCTGAGCTGTTTCCTTTTGACCAATTCAATTCCTGTTTCCCATCAGAGGAAAAACAAAGTGGTGAGAGTTGAACACCAAAAATCCCAGAACCTCCAAATTTATTGCCCCAAACCCCTCATTTCTATAATGTTCTTACACAATGCACAGTGCAAATCCTAAATCTGGGATGGTTCCATCACACCCAGGCAGGAGAAGCCTCAGTTACCAATTTCCAGGGCTGAGCTGGTGTTCCCCACCTTGGAGGTGGTTTAGGAGATTTTTTCCTACACAGCCACCACGAGTTGAGCACAATTTCCTCCGACCCACCCTTCCAATGCCTCCTAAAACCACAAAAAATTGGGAAAATCCCAGAGTTGTGAGGAAGGATGAGAAGGGTGGGGTTGTCCCTGTCCCCCATCTGCTCCTTGCAGGGCTCCAGACATTTCAACACATCCCAAAATGATCCCAAACCTCGTGGTTAATAAAGTTCCTGACATAAAGATAAGCCCAATCCTCCTCCGGGGTAATTACAAGCCTATCACTCCCCAGTTAATTACACACAGCTAAAGATCTGATTAGGTGGAGATGGAAAAAAATCCGAGGCACTGGGAACAAATCCGTCTGCCCTGAGCGGGCTGAGAGGGAAACATTCCCAGGGAAAAGGCGGGGATTCTCCTTTTTACCAAAATATTCCCAGGGAAAAGATGGGAATTCTCCTTTGGACCAAAATATTCCCAAAGAAAAGGTGGGAACTCTCCTTTTAAATGAAACATTCCCAGGGAAAAGGTGGGAATTCTCCTTTGAACCAAAATATTCCCAAAGAAAAGGTGGGAATTCTCCTTTGAACCAAAACATTCCCAGGGAAAAGATGGGAATTCTCCTTTTAACCAAAATATTTCCAGGGAAAAGATGGGAATTCTCCTTTTAATCAAAATATTCCCAGGGAAAAGGTGGCAATTCTCCTTTGAACCAAAACATTCCCAGGGAAAAGGTGGGAATTCTCCTTTTAACCAAAATATTCCCAGGGAAAAGGTGGGAATTCACCTTTGAACCAAAACATTCCCAAAGAAAAGGTGGGAATTCTGCTCTTAATCAAAATATTCCCAGGGAAAAGGTGGGAATTCAAATTTTAACCAAAACATTCCCAGGGAATTCGCCTTTTAACCACGGAATGTGTTGGGAAACTCTTCCAAAATCATCGATTTCAGCCCTTGGGCTCTCCCCACCTTGTCCCCAGCCCAAAGCCAAGTGACAAATCCTTGGACACCTCCAGGGTTGGGGACTCCAAACCTCCCTGGGCAGATGTTTGAAAATCCTGTCCATGGAGAAATTCCCCCCTTTAAAATCCTTTCCATTAAGAAATTCGTCCCTTGAAAATCCTTTCCATGGAGAAATTTCTCCCTTTAAAATCCTGTCCATGGAGAAATTCCTCCCTTTAAAATCCTGTCCATGGAGAAATTCCTCCCTTGAAAATCCTTTCCATGGAGAAATTCCTCCCTTGAAAATCCTTTCCATGGAGAAATTCCTCCCCACATCCAACCTGAACCTGCCCTGGGGTAGTCTGAGGCTCATTTTCAGCGGATAAATAAAGACAGACAAACACCCAGCGCCACACAAACCCCACCTGCAGCCCTGCAAATCCTAAAAACCCAAGGAGGATTTTAGGGTGTGCACCCAAGGAGTCCCCACAAGGGCACCTAGAACATCATTCCCCCGCTCATCCCCCTGTTATTTGAAGCTGCTAATTTTGGAAAAGGAGGCAGGAGGAGCAGGAGGAAGCTCTGTCAAGCCGCGACGATCCCTGGATGCCAAAGAGATGCACGCACCATCCCCTGGGTGATGAGCGGGACAGGCCGGGGCAAACCCCAGCGAATGCATTTCCGAGCTCGCTGCCTGAGGGCTGGGACAGGTAACAACAGCCAGGGTGGGAAGGGAGGAGGGAAAAAAAAAATCCCAATTATAACAAGCAACTGTCGGAGAAAACACTTGGGGAAAAGTGACGGGGGTGGGGGAAGGAGCTGGGAGCTGGGAGCTAGCTGTTCCTGGAGAGCCAGCACCAGGAACGGCCCAGAATATCAGGATTTCCCCCCAGGATGGACCCCAGGCTCCCTGGGAGCTGCTTTTCCAGGGATTCCCGTGGCCAGGAGGGCTGGGAGCTGGATCAGCTCCATGGGCAGTGACAGCAGGGATTTCAGGAAGCTGCTCCCTCTCAATGCTCCAAGGGTTGGAGAATTTACTCTGTCCCTCTTCAGGGCATTTAAAATTTAAATTAAACCCCCAAGTTTTCCTTCCCAGTGGGGATTTGGGTGTCTCTGGGAGTGGTGGGAAGGGGCATCACCTCACCCTGAGCGCTCACCCTGCTCAGCTGCTGCCTCTGCACCGAGCCAAGCCCTCAGCCAGCTGCCAGCCCTGTGGCAGGCCTGGCAATCGGGGTTTGTGCCCAATTAAAGGCTCAGCCTGCAGCCAGGAGCCGCTCCCAGGCTGTGGCTCGGTGAGAAATTCACCCCTTTCCACAATTCCTGCTGGAAATCAGAGCAGCGTGAGTGTCCATACAATCCTGGGCTCAGACACAAACCCCGGCATCCCAATGCCCAAGATCTCCCAGCTCAAACCACCAGGACAATTCCAAATTATCACCTCAAGAGGAAAAGCCAATAATTCAGTTTTCCAATCCCCAAGAGGAAAAGTCAATAATTCTGTTTCCCAAGCCGTGCCCCATGTCCCAGCTCAGCCTGCAAAGCCAGAGGTTCCCCATGGGCACACAGGGAAGCTCAGACACAAACCCCAATGCCCCAATGTCCAAGATCTCCCAGCTCAAACCACCAGGACAACTCTAAATGATCACCTCAGGCCAATCCCCAAGAGGAAAAGTGAATAATTCCGTTTCCCAATCCCCAAGAGCAAAAGTGAATAATTCCGTTTTCCAATCCCCAAGAGGAAAAGTCAATAATTCCGTTTTCCAATCCCCAAGAGGAAAAGTCAATAATTTTAATCCCCAAGAGCAAAAGTGAATAATTCCGTTTTCCAATCCCCAAGAGGAAAAGTGAATAATTCCATTTTCCAATCCCCAAGAGGAAAAGTCAATAATTCCGTTTTTCCCCCAAGAGCAAAGTGAATAATTGTTCTTCCAATCCCCAAGAGCAAAAGTGAATAATTCCGTTTTCCAATCCCCAAGAGGAAAAGTGAATAATTCCGTTTTCCAATCCCCAAGAGGAAAAGTCAATAATTCCGTTTTCTAATCCCCAAGAGCAAAAGTGAATAATTCCGTTTTCCAATCCCCAAGAGGAAAAGTGAATAATTCCGTTTTCCAATCCCCAAGAGAAAAAGTCAATAATTCTGTTTCCCAAGCCATGCCCCATGTCCCAGCCCAGCCTGCAAAGCCAGAGGTTCCCCGTGGGCACACAGGGAAGGACAGGAGCGTCCGTGGGTCTGTCCATCACCAGCTGGAGCTGTGCAGGGCTCAGGAATTCCCATCCCAGGGGCTCCCCGGGGGCATTTTCACCTTTGGGAACCCCCCTGGCACCCACAGGCAGAGGAAAGTGCCAGGGGCACTCCTGGCTGCCCATGGAAACCTCTGGCTTTGCACCAAATTCCGAACTGAAACCATTCCCTGGCCACTTTCTGCCCCTCCACGCCGCGGGAGGCCAATCGTTATTTACTCAGCGTTCTGTTAAATAAAGAGAGTGGGGGGGAAAAAAAAATAAATAAAAGCGGGGTTTTAGGACAAGGAGAGCTGCTTATCGTTTCCTCCAATCTAGGGCTGGGTTTTGGAGAGTCACTCGCCTACAGGTGACTGACAGCAGGGCTTGTGATGAAATCCTGGGCGCAAAAACATCTCCCTCCAAAAGGCTCCAGCAGAGCCAACAAATTCCATCAGCTGAGCTGGCACTGCCACACCAACCCGCTGCTGGTGGAGGCAGCTGGACAAAGCCAGGGTGGGGAGCTGATTTCATGGCTCTCCTCCAAAATCCTGCCTCTTTGCAAGGGCAAAAATCTGATTTTTCTGATTTCTTTTTCCCAAATTATTCTGATTTTTCTGATTTTTTTCCCCAAATTATTCTGATTTTTCAGATTTTTTTTTCAGATTTTTTTCCCAGATTTTTCTGATTTTTCTGATTTCTTTTTCCCAGATTATTCTGATTTTTCAGAATTTTTCCAGATTTTTTTCCAGATTTTTTCCCAGATTTTTCTGATTTTTACTCTTTTTTTCAGATTTTTCTTCCAGTTTTTTCAAATTATTTTTCAGATTTTTTCCCAGACTTTTCTGATTTTTTCAGATTTTTTCAGATTTTTTTCTCAGATTCTTCTGATTTTTCAGATTTCTTTTTCCAGACTTTTCCACTTTTTCAAAATATTTTTTCCCGATTTTCCCGGATTTTTCTGATTTCTCAGATTTTTTTTTTTCAGATATTTTTCAGATTTTTTTTTCAGATATTTTTCAGATTTTTTTTCCCAGATTTTCTGATTTTCCAGATTTTTTTTTTCAGATTTTTTTCCCCAGACTTTTCTAATTTTTCAGATATTTTTCCCCCCTTACTTTTCTATTTTCCAGATTTTTTTCCCCCAGATTTTTCCCATTTTCCAGATTTTTGATTTTTATGATTTCTCCAGATTTTTTTTTTTTTTTGTGGAATCTGGAGCTGTTTTGTCCCTGGAACCTGGCCAGGAATGGCAGGGCAGGGCAAGCCCTGGTCCGGCCCTGCATGCCCAGGCTGGGATCCCGCGGTGCCCGGTGGCCCTGGGCACGCTGCCCCTGCCAGGGACAGGACTGGACACGCTGTTCCCTCTCTGAGCTGGCTCTGGATGCTGCCAGGCAGCTCCTGGGAAAAATCCCTGCTCCAAGTGTCCCAGAAAACACAATGCAAAGGCTCAGGGGGATTTATTCACTCCCTTCCCAGATTCCCTCCTTTCCCAAAATTATCCCTCTCCCAGATCCATTTCTTTCCCAGATTCATTCCTTTCACAGATTCATTTCCTTCCCAGATTCCCTCTTTTCCCAAAATTGTTCCTCTCCCAGAGTCATTCCTTTCCCAGATTCACCTCTTTCCCAGATTTATTCCCTTCCCAGATTCACTCCTCTCCAAGATTCATTCCTTTCCCAAATCCACTCGTCTCCCAAATTCATTCATCTCACAGATTCTCTCGTCTCCCAGATTCTCTCATTTTCCAGATTCTCTCCTTTCCCAGACTCCCTCCGTACCCAAATTCATTCTTTTCCCAGATTCACTTCCCTCCCAAATTCCCTCCTCTCCCAGATTCATTCCCCTCACAAATTCCCTCCTTTCCCAGATTCCTTCCTCTCCCAGATTAATTTCTTTCCTAGATTCCCTCCTTTCCCAAATTCCTTCCTTTCCCAAATTCATTCCTTTCCAAGATTCCCTCCTTTCTCAGATTCCTTCCTTTCCCAGATTAATTTCTTTCCTAGGTTTCCTCCTTTCCCAAATTCACTCCCTTCCCAGATTCCCTCCCAGACTCTCTCCTTTCCTAAAATTTCTTTCCTAAATCCACTCCTTTCCCAAATTCCCTCCTCTCCCAGATTCCCACCTCTCCGAACAGAAGTGACATTGAACACCCTATGCAATGTTGTGGCAAAAGGAAAATCCCAGTTGTGCACAGGGAAAAGAGGGACACAGAGAGGAAAAGGGACGAGCCCAGGGGTTCTGGAGATCTCCAGCAGCAAAACTCAGGAGTTTCTGCATTCCAGGGCACTTTTAAAGACCAGAGTGTTTCAAGCCTGAGGTTCACCTCAGAAAGCAGCACAAAAGGACATCCCTGAAGTTCATCATTCCAGCAGCACACTGAGATTGGGGTTTGGGGAAATTAATCTCAAATTCTTTGAGAATTCCCAGAGAAGAGCAGATCAGTAAAACACATTTTTAACCTCAGTGAGCCACGAGCTCGGCCTTGCTACACCCAGCACCCACTAGGTGTGAAATCACAAAATCCCTGACTGGTTTAGGTTTGAAAGGACCTTAAATCCCATCTCATCCCCATCCCATCCCATCCCATCCCATCCCATCCCATCCCATCCCAGTCCCAATCTTAATCCCATCCCATCCCATCTCAATCCCATCCCATCCCACCCCCCATCCCCCCACCCCCCATCCCTCCCCCCATCCCTCCCATCCCATCACATCCCATCCCAATCCCAATCTTAATCCCATCCCATCCCATCTCAATCCCATCCCATCCCATCCCATCCCAATCCCAATCTTAATCCCATCCCATCCCAATCCCAATCCCAGTCTCAATCCCATCCTATCCCACATCATCCCATCTCATCATCCCATCCCATCCCATCTCAATCCCAATCTCAATCCCATCCCATCCCATCCCATCCCATCCTATCCCATCCCATACCAATCCCAATCTCAATCCCAATCCCAATCCCAATCCCATCCCATCCCACCCCTGCCATCATCAGGGACACCTCCACCACCCCAGCTCGCTCCAAGCCTCATCTTGAAAAGCCTCTTTAAAAATGAGTTTTTAAAGGGGGATTTTAAACCCTGTTCTTGATGGGGCTTTGCTCTTTCAAAGCCTCGCTGAACATCCAGAAATCCTCCTCAAAAATGAGGATAAGAGCAGAGAAATAAGCCAGGGAGTGTCACAGCTGCCTGGGAGGGAAATGTCACCTCCTGCAGCTCCTGCTGCTCCCTCGGGAGCCCGAGGAGAGCTGGCAGCTCTCAAATCCAGGTCCAGCCTGGTGGTTTGGCTTATCCCCTCAGCTCAGCTCGGCTCCCTCAGTGCTGCGTGCCCAAATCACTTGTGACAAGTTTGGCGGCGGCCGTCGGCAGCAGCTCGGCCGGATTAACCCCGCTGCGGATGCGCTCCTAAATCCCGGGGCCACCCAGAGCCCCGGGGCACTCTGAGTCAGCCGCGGGCAGGGCCACCCTGCTCACACCCCTGAGACATCTCAGAGAGCTGCAGAGCTGAGAAAACTAAAAAAAAAAATTTAAAAACCCACAAAAACAAAGGAAAAAACTCCCTCCCCCCTAAAAAAAAACCAAAAAAACCAAACAAACAAAAAAAACCCCCACAAAAGACCAAACCAAACCAAAAAAAAACAAAAACAAACAAAATAATTCCCCCAAACAAAAAAAAAGCCAAAAACACAAAAAACCCACAAAACACCAAACAAAAAAAACCCAAACCAAAACAAAACCAAACAAAAACTCGTCCCCCCCAAAAAAACCGACCAATCAAAAAAACCCACAAAAGAACCCACAAAACACCAAACCAAAAACAAAACAAAACAAACAAAATAACTCCCCCCAAAACAACCAAACAAAAAAAAAACCACAAAAAAACACAAAACACCAAACAAAAAAACCCAAACCAAAACAGTAATGAACACAAACTCATTCCCCCTCCCAAAAACCAACCAAACAAAAAAAAACCACAAAAGAACCCAGAAAACACCAAACTAAAACCAAAACAAGCAAAAAACAACCACAAAACACCAAACCAAAACCAAAACCAAAACAAAAATAATCCCTCCCCCGCCAAAAAAACCCAACAAAAAAACCACAAAACAGCAAACCAAAACCAAAACAAACAAACAAAAAAAAAAAAAAAAAAAAGACCACAAAAAACCACAAAAAAAAACAAAAGAACCCAGAAAACACCAAACCAAAACCAAAACCAACAAAAAATAATCCCTCCCCTGCCAAAAAAAAACCAAAAAAACAACAAAAAAACCACAAAACACCAAACCAAAAACCCAAAACCAAAACAAAACAAAAACAAACAGGAAACAGCTATAAAATACCAAAAAAAAAAAAAACCAAACCAAACCAAAAACAAAACCTCAAACAAATAAAACCCCACAAAAACCCCTTTTAAAAACCCACAAAAAAACCCCAAAACAAACAAGAAGCAAACAATCAAACATAAAACCAAACCAAACAAATAAAAAAGCAATAATTGAGGAGGAAAGCTGCGCGAGGCGGAGATTTCGAGGCGACTGAGGCAGGGCAGTGTTCCCTGCACTGGGGCTGGTGTGGGGACGCAGGAGGGAAGGGAACAGCCCATAATATGCAGGCGGTGATTCTGAAGGGTTTTCACCCAAATGTCTCTGGGGTGGTGAGGACACGGAGCTGTCCTGGCGAGGAGACACACCCCAGCCTGGAGGGAACAGCCACTGCAACCCCAGAGTGGGAATAACGGGAATAATGGGAATAATGGGAATAATGGGAATAATGGGAATAATGGGAATAATGGGAATGGGAACAGGAATGGGGAATGGGAATGGGGAAATGGGAATGGGAAGAATGGGAATAATGGGAATGGGGAAATGGGAACGGGAATAATGGGATGGAAATGGGGATGGGAATGGGAGTAATGGGAATGGGAATAATGGGATGGAAATGGGGATGGGGATAGGGATGGGGAATGGGAAATGGGAATGGGAAGAATGGGATGTAAATGGGGATGGGGTATGGGGAATGGGAATGGGAAGAATGGGAAGAATGGGAAGAATGGGAAGAATGGGAAGAATGGGAATGGGAAATGGGAACAGGAGTAATGGGAATGGGAATAATGGGATGGAAATGGGGATGGGGATGGGGATGGGGAATGGGAATGGGGAAATGGGAATGGGAAGAATGGGAAGAATGGGAATGGGGAAATAGGAACGGGAGTAATGGGAATGGGAATGGGAATAATGGGATGGGGATGGGGATGGGGATGGGGAATGGGAATGGGGATGGGAAGAATGGGAAGAATGGGAAGAATGGGAATAATGGGAATGGGGAAATGGTAATGGGAATGGGGATGGGGTAATGGGGAATGGGGGATGGGGAATGGGGAATGGGGAATGGGAATGGGAGTGGGAATGTGGATGGGGATGGGAATAATGGGAATAATGGGAATAATAGGAATAATGGGAATAATGGGAATGGGGATGGGGATAATGGGAATGGAAATAACAGGAATGAGGATGGGAATGGGAATGAGGATGGGGATGGAGATGGGGATGGGGAATGGGGACAAGAACGGGAACAGGTGTGGGGATGAGCAATCAAAATGGGGAATGGGAATGGGGATGGGGAATGAAAATGGAGATGGGAATGGCAATGGGCAAGGAATGGGGATGGGCAGGGAATGGGAATGGGAATGGGAATGGGAACCACAATGGGAATGGCGATGGGAAGCACAGCCAGGGTTTAGGGGTTAGCACCTGAGAGGTCCCAGGGGCTCCCCGTGAGTGCTGCTCCCCCTCATCCCCCTGGGAATGCTGCAAACACGGGAAAACCGAGCTGGTGGGCCAGGGGGAGCAGCAGAGCCCAAACCCTGCCAGCGTGGCAATGGGCAGGGAAGGGATCCTGGGGGGTTAAAGATTTCCTCAAAAGGTGATTGACAACACCCAGGCAGGAACTCGGGGAGGTGGGGAGGGGTCCCTGGGGTCACCAGCAGGGTCAGGCTTGAGCGGGAGTCACTCCCAGCTCTGGTGGGATGAGTTTGGGACAGCATTCCAAGGAATCCTGAGGACCAAGCCCAGCATAACCCAGCAGAGCTCCCTGATCCCGCAGCTGAGCAAGGAGAAACCTCCAGGAACAGGCTGGGAAAACACCAGGACAGAACAGACCTGCACCACTCCTGATGCCAAAACTCCTTAACACCTCCCCTGCGCACAACTGCACCGCCAGGACCTGGCTCGTATGGAAAACCTCCCTGTCAGGACCCTGCACCCCTGCAGGGACGTCCCCAAACAGCCAGCAAATCACCAAAACCACTGGGAAATATTCCTCCTTTTCCTACAATTCCCAGGAGCTGGGGACATCTGAGCCCTGCTGCTGCTTGAGGAGGATGCTCCAGAAGGATCTGGAATGGGTCCCTTTGGAAAGGATTTTCCATCAGCCTGGGATCCCATGGATCTGAAACGGTTTTGTTGAAACTGGCAATTTAATTAGTGAGGGGGGGCAATCTCCAGCATAATTCAGGAAGAAACATAATTTCCAAGTTAATGAGAGAAATATTTTAATTACGGCACTTAACAAGTTATGACTTTGCCAAGAGGTTCTCTTGGGGAGGCTGCACATTTTTTTCCATGGATTTCAAGCAAGGGAGAGTGGGAGAGGAGAGGGGAGGAAGCAGAGGAGGAAAACCATGGAAAGGAAGACAGGCAGCAGGAAAGGCTTTGGTGACAGCAAAAAAAAGGAGATTTTTCAAAATGAAGAGAGACGGGGGGCTCTGGTGACACAGGAGAAGGATTTAGGTTGGGTTTAGGTTGAGTTCTCCCCGGTGAGGGTGGGAAAACCCTGGAATGGAACTCCCAGAGCAGCTGTGGCTGCCCCTGGATCCCAAGGCCAGGTTGGACCGAGCTTGGAGCAGCCTGGGACAGTGGGAGGTGGAACTGGACGAGCTTTGGGGTCCCTCCCAACCCAAACCCTTCCCTGAGTCCCTCCAGGCTCTGCCCAGGCCCGTGGGTGCCAGGGGCCGAGCCCTTGGCAGCTCCCAGGGCAGGAAGTTTTTCCCTTTGAAGGCGGCTCCTGGGGGTGAGATTTGTTTTCTCTGCACGGCTCAACAGAAACAGCAATTTCCTCCTCCGAGCTGCAGCCCCGGCTCCTGGCAGCTCAGGTTTCCTTCCTGGTGAAGTCCCTCCGTGGCAGCCAGGTCTCTGCTCCTCCTGGGGACACCTGGGACTCGTTCAGTGTCCCCAGTGCCACCAGCCACCACCATAAAACCAGTTTGATATGAGCTGAGCTTGATAAATGCACCGTCTCTGGCAGATGATTCATTGATGCCCATGAGCTCCTGACAGGTTCTCAGGTCTTTATTAGTCCTGAATCACATCTGCTCATAAATACCAGAGGGGTTTTTCACACCTTGGGTTATTATTGAAGGAGGACTCGTTTCGGCTGCCTTAGAAAAATATTTCCTGCTCTTTTCGGCTTCTGCAGGATTCCAGGAAGGGCTCGGCAGCAGAGGCTCCCCCAAACACATCCTCACATCTGCTGCAGCCACGCTTGGAGCAACTGAGAAGTTAAATAAGAGGAGAAGGAGAAAGGACTCAAAGCAAAGCAGAGTCATTGTTTACCTGCCGTGTTGGTTTTGAGATGATATCGAGCTGCAGAGCAGGAACTCAAACAGCAGGGACTGACTTTGATAAAACACATCCTTCCTTCCTTCCTTCCCTCCTGCACCTGGGGAGGAGCTCCTGCAGGCCGGGATCCCCTGAGAGGGACAGGGGCACTGCCAGCCCTGCAGAGGTGCCAAACACCTCCCAGGAGCTGCCAGCAGGGAGCCAAGAAAATTCCATGTTCTCCTCGGGATCCCACAACAGCTGGAATAAAAGAGGAGCTGGGATCTGATCCCACCACAGCTGGAATAAAAGAGGAGCTGGGATCAGAATGAAACAAGGTGGGCACTGGGCTGCTCCCAGAGGGGCATGCAGAGCCTGGGGTTTTCCAGGAAAACATGAAAATCCAAGTTTCAGCACAGAAAGTGTTCTCCCAGCCCTCACCTAAAGGTACAGACTGGCGACAGCCCAGGGAAATTTCTCCCCTGTTCCTTTGTGGGAAGCAATGGAGTGATTTCCCCTCTGCCTGGGGGAATGACTGGGCCAGGGAGGAAAAATAATTCCCTGGGGAGAACTGAATTCCCTTGGAGGAATCTGAATTCCTTGTAGGAATCTGAATTCCCTAGAGGGAACTAAATTCCCTTGGAGGGAACTGAATTAGCTTGGAGGAATCTGAATTCTCTGGGGGAAACTGAATTCCCTGGAGGAATCTGAATTCCTTGGAGGGAATTAAATTCCCTTGGAAGACGCTGAATTTCCTGAAGGAATCTGAATTCCTTGGGGAAAACTGAATTCCCTGGAGGAAACTGAATTCCCTTGGAGAGAAGCGAATTCCCTGGAGGAAATTTAATTCCCTGGAGGAAACTGAATTCCTGGGGGAAACGGAATTCCCTGGAGGAAACCAAATTCCCTTGGAGGAAACTGAATTCCCTGGAGGAATCTGAATTTCCTTGGAGGAATCTGAATTCCCTGGAGGCAATTGAATTTCCTGGAGCCAGCCTGGCAAGTTCACCCACAAGCAGTGCTGGCTGCAAGTCCAGGAGCCCAGAAAGTCCCAAATCCCTGCCCAACCCACCTTGAGCAATCCCGCAGCACAACCTGCCCAGGTGAGTGCCGCTGCCAGCCAGGGCTGGCCTTGGCTGCAGCCTCTCACCTGTGTCACCTGTGTCACCTGTGTCACCCGTCCTGTTAAACCACAGCTCCCAGCTTCCTGAAACTGGAGAGGGTTGTTGGCTTTGGCCTGGCTGCAATGTGCTCCAGGCTTTACCTGGGATTTACCAGGAGCCCCTAAACCCCTCTCCAGGCAGGAAGGAGGCTCCAGCTGCCTTCCCCAAGCTGTATTTTCCATGGAATGCTGCTCCCTCCTGCCCCAGAGCAGCAGCCAAAGCTCCAGGCAGGAACTGGGAGCTGGGACAAAGGCACTGGTGCTGCTGGTGCAGCCCCACATTTTGTGTGTGCAGCCCTGCCTGGCTTTTTCCAGCTCTCCCCAGCCCAGAAAACCCCTGAGCTTCAGAAACCAAAGGGAAAACCTTGGGAATACATCCAGGATCCAGCATTGGGAATATATCCAGGATCCAGCATTTGGGAAAACCTCCCTGTAAAACTCCCAGACAGAATCCAGGGCCCTCAAGGGCAGGAACAAGGCTGCTCAAATTTGGGGGTTTTTTAATCCCTCCAAGTGGCTATGGGGAAAATTTCCCTTATTTTAGAAGGCCTAAGGCTTCTCCATCCAGGATCCAGCATTTGGGAAAACCCCCCTGTAAAAACTCCCAGACAGAATCCAGAGGCCTCAAGGCCAGGCACCAAGCTGCTTAAATTTGGGGGTTTTTTTTATCCCTCCAAGTTTGTATCCCTCCAAGAGAAAATATCCCTTATTTTAGAAGGCCACTAGGATCCAGCATTTGGGAATACATCCAGGATCCAGCATTTAGGAAAATCTCCTTGTAAAACTCCCAGACAGAATCCAGATGCCTCAAGGGCGGGCACTGGGATGCTCAATTTTGGGGGTTTTTATCCCTCCAAGTGTTGGCTTTTGGGGAAAATTTCCCTTATTTTAGAAGGCCCGAAGCTCCAGGCATGGTGTGGGCAGCTCTGAGTGGATGTACACAAGCAATGAAGGAGAGGAGTTCCCAAAAGTGCACCAAAACCAGCTCCAAGCTGGAGCCAGGCCCGGGCAGGAGGCCTCAGGGCACAGGCCTGGTTATTTATTCCAGAATTTGCCTTTTCCCAGGTGACATTTTGCAGGTTGGGCAGGCCCAGCTCCCTGGGAAGATACACAGGGATGGGATGGGATGAAACAAGAAGAAAGGAAATCATCTTTTTTTCCCCCATGGGAGACTCCTCCCAGGAAGATGGGATGGGATGGGATGGGATGGGATGGGATGGGATGGGATGGGATGGGATGGGACGGGATGGGATGGGACGGGATGAAACAAGGAGAAAGGAAATAATAATTTTCTCCATGAGAGACTGCTCCACTCAGCAAAAATGACCCCAACCTCCCTCTTTTTGTGCAGCCACAGCCTGGGGGATGTTGCTCCTTTTGTCCTGTGTCACATCCCCCATGAGCAGGGACACCTTCCACCACCCCAGCTCGCTCCAAGCCTCATCTTGAAAAGCCCCTTTAAAAACGGGTCTTTCGAGGGGATTTTTAAAACCTACTCTTGATGGGGCTTTGCTCTTTCAAAGCCTCGCTGAACATCCAGAAATCCTCCTCAAAAATGAGGATCCGAGCAGAGAAATAAGCCAGGGAGTGTCACAGCTGCCTGGGAGGGAAATGTCACCTCCTGCAGCTCCTGCTGCTCCCTCGGGAGCCCGAGGAGAGCTGGCAGCTCTCAAATCAAGGAAACGTGGAGATGGGACAAAGCAGTGCTGCCAGGAAGGTGCAGGACACCTGCAGCTGGCACTGGGGACACTGTGTCCAGGGTGTCCCCAGGGTGTCCCCCCAGGCAGGACACGGCTCCTGAAAACCCCCGGAGCTGGAAGGAGTTAAACTCCTCATTTCTGAGGGATTTCTCCCTAATCTGCGCACATGGCCCGAGGGATCAGGGCTGTGGGTGGTGGTGCAAGCCTGTGGCAGCGCTCAGGCCCTGGGCCCAGCACCTGACTGCTCTGCAAACCCTCTTAGCCCAGCACTTTTCAAATTTAATTAAGAGGCTCCTCTGAAGGGCTTAAAGCTGCTGCTGTGCCAGCCCCAAAGCGCTCCCAGGAGCCTGACAAGGGCAGCAGGGAGCAGGGACACTCAATTTGCAGAGTTTGACCCAAATCACAAAGCCAAAAGCGCTCCCAGGAGCCTGACAAGGGCAGGAGGGAGCAGGGACACTCAATTTGCAGAGTTTGACCCAAATCACAAAGCCAAAAGCGCTCCCAGGAGCCTGACAAGGGCAGGAGGGAGCAGGGACACTCAATTTGCAGAGTTTCACCCAAATCACAAAGCCACAGCAGGAAGAGGAGGTGGGGGAAATAAAATTTAAAAAAAATTAAAAACCAAACCCTGAAGGTGATGCTGAGAGCCCGGGGTCAGATTCTTTTCTGCAGAGGTAATGGGGGAAGAGGGAGGAAATTCAGGTTAATAAAAAACGGGCTCTGGTGGTTAAAGTTTGCCAGCCCCGAGGATGTGCTCAGCCTGAGCCGTGGGGCTCCCAGGGCAGGGCTGGCACTGCCAGGGCACAGGGCAGCCCTGCAGGAGGCAAATCTGCTGGAAATCCCCGTCCCTCCTCACCTCCTCAGCCATCCTGGGAAAAATCACAGCAGCAGCATGCCCTGGGTTAACTGTGTAATACTTAATACAAGAATTATACAGTTATAAATCAAGTATTATGCAGTTATACATATGTGTATATATATAAAAATACAAGTATAATATATAAAAATACTATTCTATAGTTATGTATATATATATATATATAAAAATACAAGTATAATACATAAAAATACAAATATTATATAGTTATGCATATATATATAAAAAATACAACTATAGTACTTATATACATATATATAAATACATATATATACATAGAGAAATACAAATATAATCGATAGAAATACAAGTATTATATCTTTATAGATATAGTTACAAATATAAATATATAAAAATACGATTATAATATATAGAAATATAAGTATTACATGGTTATAAATCAAGTATTATATAGCTATATATATATATACACAAGTATAATACATATATATACATATAGAAATACAAGTATAATATATAAAAAGACAAGTATTATATAGTTATAAATATATATAAAAATCCAAGTATAATATACAAAATATAAGTATTATAAATATATATATTTAAAAATAGAAGTATAATACATATATATATAAATATATATATAAAAACATATATATACATACATAAATACAAATATATAGAAATTTAAGTATTATATCTTTATAGTTATAAATATATAAAAATACAAGTATAATATATAGAAATATAGGTATTGTATGGTTATAAATCAAGTATTATATAGTTATATATATATTTATACACAAGTATAATATACAAGTATAATACATATATATACATATAGAAATACAAGTATAATATATAAAAAGACAAGTATTATATAGTTATAAATATACATAAAAATCCAAGTATAATATACAAAATATAAGTATTATAAATATATATATTTAAAAATAGAAGTATAATACATATATATATAAATATATATATAAAACATATATATACATACATAAATACAAATATATAGAAATTTAAGTATTATATCTTTATAGTTATAAATATATAAAAATACAAGTATAATATATAGAAATATAGGTATTGTATGGTTATAAATCAAGTATTATATAGTTATATATATATTTATACACAAGTATAATATACAAGTATAATACATATATATACATATAAAATACAAATATAATATATAAAAAGACAAGTATTATATAGTTATAAATATATATAAAAACAAGTATAATATACAAAATATAATATTATAAATATATATATTTAAAAATAGAAGTATAATACATATATATAAATATATATATAAAAACATATATATACATACATAAATACAAATATATAGAAATTTAAGTATTATATCTTTATAGTTATAAATATATAAAAATACAAGTATAATATATAGAAATATAAGTATTACATGGTTATAAATCAAGTATTACATAGTTATATATATACACACACAAATATAATACATATATATACATATAGAAATACAAGTATAATATATAGAAATACAAGTGTAATATATAGAAATACAAGTATTATTAATCCAGGGAAGTTTTGCATCACTTCCCCAGATTTCTCCCCATTCCAAACCACGACCCAGCACTATTCTCCTATTTCTCCAGGAGAATTTCTCCCAGGAAAACCAGCTCGATGCGGGCAGGGAGCCCGGTTTGGCAGTGTAAAGGTGAGAAGCTCCAAGCACCACCCAGGAGGAAGATCCCAGCTAGCCCAAACAGCCTCTCCCTTCCCAAAATTAGCTCCAGACCAAGCTCCCACCTGGAAGTTCTGCCAGGAGCTGCAAACTCAATTACCTGCATGACAGCACCTCCATGCCCTGACTTGAAATTTGAAGTTTGGGGTTGAGGAGTTTGGGTTCCCGCCCCCCCATTTTTGGCTTCTTGGCAAAGTTCCCCCAAGCAGGAAATTCGGAAGAGAAACAGTCTCAGTGTCAATAGTGCCCCGAGCTTATTTACCCAGGGCTATTTGCACGAGATAATCGCTCACAAGTGTCTCACCTCCTCCACTCCAAGTGATGTCATGGAAGTGGCATCCAGGGCAGGAGCCAAAGTGAACCAACGTAACCCAGGCCCAGCAGGAAACGGCTCAGGAGCCTCTCCACGTGCAGGGAATGGAGCTCCCCTTCTCCCCAGGGCTGGCCAGGACATGGAACCTGCTCCCCTTCACGTGGAATAGAATTTCCTTTCCCCAGAACTCCCCTTCACAAGGAATCTGCTCCCCTTTTCCTTTGGGACTGTCCAGGAATGGAATCTGCTCCCCTGGGACTGTCCAGGACATGGAATCTGCTCCAGCTTTCCTTTAGGACTGTCCAAGACATAGAACCTGCTCCCCTTTTCCTTTAGGACTGTCCAGGACATGAAATCTGTTCCCCTTTTCCCCAGGGCTGTCCAGGACATGGAATCTGCTCCAGCTTTCCTTTAGGACTGTCCAGGACATGAAATCTGTTCCCCTTTTCCCCAGGGCTGTCCAGGACTTGGAATCAGCTCCCCTTCACGTGGAATAGAATTTCCTTTCCCCAGAACTCCCCTTCACAAGGAATCTGCTCCCCTTTTCCTTTGGACTGTCCAGGAATGGAATCTGCTCCCCTGGGACTGTCCAGGACATGGAATCTGCTCCAGCTTTCCTTTAGGACTGTCCAAGACATAGAACCTGCTCCCCTTTTCCTTTGGGACTGTCCAGGACATGAAATCTGTTCCCCTTTTCCCCAGGGCTGTCCAGGACATGGAGTCAGATCCCCAGGGCTGTCCAGGACTTGGAATCAGCTCCCCTTCACCTGGAATAGAATTTCCTTTCCCTAGAACTCCCCTTCACAAGGAATCTGCTCCCCTTTTTCCCCAGGGCTGTCCAGGACTTGGAATCTGCTCCCCTTCACCTGGCATAGAAGTTCCTTACCCCCAGAACTCCCCTCCACATGGAATCTTCTCCCCTTTTCCTTTGGGACTGTCCAAGACATGGAATCAACTCCCCTTTTCTTTTAGGACTGCCCAGGACGTGGAACCTGCTCCCCTTTTCCCCTGGGACTGTCCAGGACATGGAATCTTCTCCCCTTTTCCCATGGACTGTTCAGGATGTGGAATCTGCTCCCCTACACCTGGAATAGAAATTCCTTTCCCCCAGAACTCCCCTCCACATGGAATCAGCTTCCTTTTTCCTTTGGGACTGTCCAGGACATGTAATCTGCTCCCCTTCACCTGGAATAGAAATTCCTTTCCCACAGAACTCCCCTCCACATGGAATCAGCTCCCCTTTTCCTTTGGGACTGTCCAGTACATGGAATCTGCTCCCCTACACCTGGAATAGAAATTCCTTTCCCACAGAACTCCCCTTCACAAGGAATCTGCTCCCCTTTTCCTTTGGGATTGCCCAGGACACAGAATCTGCTCCCCTTTTCCTTTGGGATTGCCCAGGACATGGAATCTGCTCCCCCTTTCCCCTGGCACCCACAGCAGCAGAGCACTGCTTTGTACATAGCTGAACACAGCTTTTGTAGGAGAAAAAAAAAAAAAACAAATTTATAAAAAAAAAACATTAAAACTTTGTATCATTTCCAACAAGCACAGCCAGCAGGGTCCTGCTTGGAGGGGACTCCTGCACCTGGGTGGATTTCCAGAGCTCATTAGAACAAGAACGAGTGGGAAGCTGACGTTCCCTGCAGCTCCTTTCAGCTCTCCGTGTTCCCAAAAGCTCAGGGACCACAGGGACAGCCCTGCTTGGCAGCCCTCAAAAAGAACCCTCTTGCCATTTTATCCCATTCTTTAAACAACTAAAAGCCAAGAGGGAGGTGGAGCCCGGGGGGGTATCAGACGATTAAATATCCCCAGCAGCCCAGAGAGAGAAGAGCACAGGAACAAAGGGGTGGAGAGGGGAAAAAAAAAATCTGCTTTTTATTATTAAACTATTCTCTCAAATTTCTAATAAGCAGGTTGAAGTTTAAATTACCAGATCTCTGACAAAGTCAGGATCCAAACAGCTCAGGAGCCCGCAGATAACAATCGCCTTTCCCCAGATCGCTTTCAAGGCCCTGTCTGCCGAGACAAAGCTCCCATTCAGAGGGGCACAGGCACCTCGGGGCTTCGGTTTCCCGCAGCCCTGGAGCCCCAAAGGCTCGGCCAGGGACAGAGGCAGGTCCTGCACCTGCAGCAGGACGGCACAGAAAGCACCAGGAATGCTGGAAAACCCAGGAGCCACGGCAGCTTCAAATCTGCCCGATTTGGGGGGAAAAACGAGGGAATGAGGAGCCCCGGGTGCTCACAGAGCTGCCGCGCACTTTGGGTGCTGGGGAGGGTAAGGCAGAGCCAGAGGATGTGCTGCAGCTTGTCCCGGGTGGGATTAAAGCTGGAAACGTTCCTGGCCTGGGAATGTGGCAGGAAGGATGTACCGAATCCCTGAGCATCCAAGTTCTGAGGGAATGGGAGGAAAAGAGACATTTGATAGTGGATCAGGAAGGTGAGACCGGCCTGGGAGAAGGGGCAGGTGATAAGCACAGAGCACCTGGGCAAAGAGCAGTGAAATCTCCACTCCCAGCACCACAAACACGTCCAGATCCCAAATGCATGGAAGGATCTGCAGCTCCCACAGCTTCCAACTCCCGCGCCACACTTCCTCTGGTGTGGTACAAGAATGTGCGGCACAAGCTACAAGAACGTAACATTTGGCTGATGATTTATGATCATGGTTTGGATTTTTGGTTGGTTTTTTTTTTTTTTTTTTGGGGGGTTAATTCTATGTTTGTTTGGGGGTGGTTATGGAGGGATGATGACAGTTGGCACGGGGTGACACAGACACAGACACCCAGCCCCACTTCCAGCTGGGGCTTTGCATGTGCCAAACCCATCTGCAGCTCAAACCCACGGGTTGTGTCACCCCCGAGGTGCCACCAGCTGCTGGGCAGGGCTGTGCCCCAGCTCCCCTCACCCTGCGCCCCCTGAAGCACCAGCAGCGGCGCTAATTGGGGTTAATTAAGCAGGAGCCAGCTGGGGGACCCTGGCTCATGCCTCGGGATCAGCTGGCAAACAGCATCCCCATTCCTCAGCACGGGAATTGAGCATTCTCCAGGAAATGCCGTCCCTTGCACCTCCCCTCGCCCCCGGGCTGCTCCTTCCTGAGTGCTGAGGATAATCTGCTTCCCCTGGCTGCTCCCCCTGCTCGGCTTTGGGGCCGATAATTCCGATAATTCCGGCTGGAAAGGCTCCACATTCCCGTGCTGCCCTCCCTTCGCTCTGCCCCTGAAGCAGGAGGAACCTGGGGCAGGTGAGTTCCCCAGGGACAGCCAAAACCTGCAGGAATTCCCCTCATCCTTCCCGGGAATGTTTAGTCCCACCTGCCCGGCAGCTCAGAAAGGTGCCAGAGAGGTGAAGGACAAGAACAAACCAACATCCCCTAAACCCTCTTCTCCTCTGGGGCCTGGAATTGAGGCTGAATTCCCTCCCCCACGTAGAGCCCAGCACTGCTCAGCCTCAGGGTGCTGTGCCCCACCTCCTCTGCTTCAGTATGCACCAAAACTCCCAAAAAAGAGGGGAAATGCTCTGAAGCAGCATTTGGGATTTGGGACAGCTTCCCCAGGTTCAAGCAGTGCCCGGCACCTTTCCCCCTGCCCACCCCAGTCGTGGCTGAGAGCGGCTCCAGAACCAGCCTGGGAAGGCAGAGGAAGGAGATTTAATTCCTGCTCTGCCAACAACCCATAGATCACCCTGGAAAAACTCCCCCCACACCTTCCCAGCCCGGCCCGCCGTCACAATTCCTCTAATTAATTCAGGAGAAAATTAATTACGGCGGGATTTGCGGCAGCACAGCATCTAATGACCGACTCCTGCGCTCCAAAGCAGATCATCCCAGCTCCCGTCTGCGCTGCCAAACCCAGCCCTGCCTCCTCCCCCTTCCCAGCCCAGCACAAAGCCCTGCTCTAAATTAGGCAGGGAAAGAGTGGCTTGGCAAAAACGAGGCCGAGCACCGAGGTCAGGCCCTGAAAAACAACGGCGGTGCCTAAAGAAACGCCGGCCTTAATCCCGTCATGCTTCCGCCAAAGATTCCCCTTTTCAAGGGTTTTCTTCCTGGTAAACAAAGTCCTCTCCACTGGGCTGTGAATTTTAGGACATGGTTGCTTGGTAATGCCAGGCTGCGAAGCAGGAGGTTCGTGCTGCAGAGGATGGCTCGGGGTTCAGGGAGGAAATTCAAAAGGAGTTGGAATCTCAGGGGTGGCAGAGCTGATCTGCACCACAGTTACTCCAAACTGAACCCAAGTTCTGCTCCTGGTAATTTGGATTTTTGTGAAGACGCTCTCCCCATCCCTGCCCTGCAGCTGGCTCTGCCCATCTCCCCTTTGCTCCTGAGGAAATTCCCAAAACTTTGTGATGCTGAGTGCCCAAAATCCAAGATTCATCTCTCCCACCAAAGCCCTGGCACTGCCCCAGGGCCCTGCCCTGCATCTGCTCCCCCTCACCCAGGGGCTGGAGGTGTCACCGCCCTGTCCCTGGGGTCACTGCACCATGTCAGCTCCCTCCACACCCACACGGGCACCCGCATCCCCCAGTGCCATCCCCGTGTCCCTGAGCACCCCCCCAGTGCCATCCCAGTGTCCCTGGGCACCCCCAGTGCCACCCCAGTGTCCCTGAGCACCCCCAGTGCCATCCCCGTGTCCCTGAGCACCCCCAGTGCCACCCCAATGTCCCTGAACACCCCCCAGTGCCACCCCAGTGTCCCTGAGCATCCCCCAGTGCCACCCCAGTGTCCCTGAGCACCCCCCAGTGCCATCCCAGTGGGATGAAGGGGTCACTGAGGGCACTGCACCAACAGGAACAGAACTTTGGGAATACTGAAGCCATCCCAGTGTCCCTGAGCATCTCTCAGTGCCACCCCAGTGTCCCTGAGCATCCCCCAATGCCATCCCCAGCAGGGTGAGGGAGTCACTGAGGGCACTGCACCCACTAGAGCAGAACTTTGGGAATGCTAGAGCAATCCCAGTGTCCCTGAGCACCCCCAGTGCCATCCCTGTGTCCCTGAGCATCCCCCAGCTCCTGTCCTGGCAGGAGCAGCCCAGCCCGGGCACAGGGCTGGCACAGCCTCCACTCCCAAACCCCAATCCCCCATTGATTCAAAGGCAGCTCCGTGCCCAAATCCAGCTGGCCCCAACTCCAGAGCATCCCCCGGGTCTGAGCGGCTCCTGGAGCCCCCAGCCCCGCAAACAGCACCCTGAGCACCCTGAGCACCCTGGCAGGAGCAGCCCAGCCCGGGCACAGGGCTGGCACAGCCTCCACTCCCAAACCCCAATCCCCCACTGATTCAAAGGCAGCTCCGTGCCCAAATCCAGCTGGCCCCAACTCCAGAGCATCCCCCGGGTCTGAGCGGCTCCTGGAGCTGCCACATCTGCTCCCAGCACCCTGGGCACCCTGAGCACCCAGCTCCTGTCCTGGCAGGAGCAGCCCAGCCCGGGCACAGGGCTGGCACAGCCTGCAGCTGCCCCGGGGAGCCTTTTGGGGTTTGTTGAGCTCCCGGCTGGCCCTGGCAGCCCCGCTCGCTGTTATATAACGGGTGAGCAGCGCCAGCGCCCGAGCGGCACTGCCAGCAGCCAGCCTGGGGAGGGCACAGAGCTCAGCTCCAGGGCAGCCCCCGCAGCAGCAAAATTACATTTTCAGCCCTAATTTATCCCCTGCTCGTGGCACGGGTGAAATCTGAGGAGATCAAAGCGGGCTCGCGCTTCTTGCAGCCTCTGAAAGCTCCAGTAAATTTCTGATGGAGTGACTTTGCCCACGGTGGGGAGACACCCAGCTGGGGCAGAGGGGTTCAGGGCATCCTGCTCCCACCTCCCCTCCTCCCTCAAATCCATTTTTCCCAGATTTCTGCCGGAGGGAGCAGAACCAGGAGTGGGAGCCCCGAGCAGAGCTCAGGAAATTTGCATTTTATCGATATTCCCACTCCAGGGAAACCGGCCAAGGAAACTGCACAAAGTTCCAGAAAGGGCCAGGGGATGTTACAAAGTTACCTTTAAAGTTGCTTGGAATTTTGGGCGGTGGGGGTGTTTTTCATTAAAAACAAAAAGAAAAAAACCAAACCCAAAGCAAACTTAACTTGTGCACAACTCAGCTCTTCACCCAAACAATTTCTAAGCCTGGATTTGAATAAAAGCCTGATAAGATTTATAGGGAAAACAGAAGGGATTATAGCAGGACAAGCCTCTCTCCCCTGAGAAAACGAGGGCTGAGGGTGCTCCCACAGCCTCCAGGCAGCCCTGTCCTGCTCCAAAAGCAGGGAGTGAACCCCAACACGGCAGTGGGGAGCCCCGAACGCGGCAGGGAGAAGATCAAACCCCAGCTGTGCCTCCTGCAGCCCCTCCAGCACCCCCCAGCTCCCCTGGCTGTTTGTTTTCCCAATTTCTCCGCAGCAAACCAGGCCAGTTGGAAAGAAAAGGAGCGAAAAAAACAGAGAGGAGGGGCAGGGGGGGAGGGAAGGAGGGCGAATTAACTCTTTGCCACCGCGCTGTCCATCTCCAGCAGGTTTTAATCCTGCCACAGCAAGGTCAGAGTTGAAGCCTGGGCTAAAGGGCTTTGTTTTGTCCTTGGGAATCGCGTGTGACCAGCGGCAGGCCGGGGCCGCGGGCTGGAGGAGGCAGAGCCGCAGCCCCTGCTCCGAGCACCAGCTGCTTGCACCTCCCACATCTCCAGCACCTCCTCACCCTTGAAAAACTGCGGCGTTTTCGCTAAACTGTTTCTTTTGTTGCGTTTGAAAGTTTCTTTTCAGCTTTCTCCTTCGGCGGCCGGGGATTTCAGAAGCGTTATTTGGGGGCTGGGGAGAGATTAAACCGCGCTGGAGGAGCTGAACGCGGCTCGTTTGACTCCCAAAGGAGGCTGAGCTGGAAAAGGCTCCCCCCGAGCTGCTGGGGGCCTCAGGAGGAGGCCAGAGGAGGAGGAGGAGGCCAGAGGAGCCTCTCCCACCCCGAATTCCATCAGGATAAGCCCGAATTCCAGCAGGATCAGCCCCGAGTGCCGTCACCGATGGCACAGCAGCGGATCCCCGCCGGTCCCACGCTCCCCGCGGGCACAGCGCGCATCCCGTTCCCATGGCAACGCTGCATCCCGCCGGGATGGGAGGGATGGCGTCATCGGCCCGGCAGCCAATGGGAAGCCGCCGAGGTGATGTCATGGCCGCGCCCCGCCCGGCGGGAGCGACCCCCGGGCCCCGCTGGGGTGGCACCGACCGGGGACAGCGACACCGGCGACACCCCAGGGACAAATCCACCCGGCCCGCCGCGACTCTGCACCCGCAGCGCTTCGGCCCTTCCAGATTTTTTGGCCAAATTTTTGTTTTTTCCTTTTCCCCCGAGCTCGGCCAGAGGTTGCGAGCGCCCCAGGCTGGGCCCTGCCCGAGGCGATGCTCAGGGACAGGCCGGGAGCTGGAGCTGAACAGGAGCAGGGAGAGGCTCGGTGGCACCAGGAGGGACATGAAGGTCCCCTCGGGGCCCCGCAGGGAGGAGAGAACGGGAAAACGAGCAGGGACACTGCCAGGGAGCGATGGGAGCACACTGGGGAGGGGCTCAGCAGGGCCAGGAGGGTTTGGGATGGCACAGTGGGTGACAGCAATGTCCCCTCTCTGCTCCAGTGTCCCCTCTTTGCTCCAGCGTCTCCTCTCTGCTCCAGTGCACAGCTGGATGACAGCAGTGTCCCCTCTCCGCTCCCCTGCCTGCCGAGGACACGGGTGACTCCAAGGCTCCACCGGGCTCCCCATTAACTCTGCCTCCTAAACGCCTCTCCGGGGAGGGCCCCGTGCCCCTCTGCAGCCCCCGGGTGGCCGTGGCGCGGTGCCAGCAGCGCTGTCACCGCTGTCCTTGCCCGGCTCACCTGCCCCAACGCCCCGCGCCGCTCCCGCCCCGCGCTGTTGCCAAAACTGCGGCTCGGCCGCTCCCAAAGGAGAGAGCAGCAAAACCCGGCCGGGCACACGGTGGGGATGGTGGCACCCGGCCCCTTCAGCCACCCCGGGGCACAGAAAGGTGGCACTGCCGTGTTGGGGGTCACTGCCTGCCCTCGGAGCTGCCTGGAGGCTGTGGGAGCACCCTCAGCCCTCGTTTTGTCAGGGGAGAGAGGCTTGTCCTGCTATAATCCCTTCTGTTTTCCCTATAAATCTTATCAGGCTTTTATTCAAATCCGGGTTTAGGAACGGTTTGGGTGAAGAGGAAGGGGCTCAGAGCCCAGCTCAGCCCCAGGAAGCGCCGCTAATCAGAGAATCGGCAGCGCAGGAATTTTATCACCTGGGGACAGCTCCGGGCACGTTTCTCCTCGTCGGCCCCGGTTTGATAAACACCGGCCCGGGCGGCACGGCACCGGCACGGCACGGCACGGGCGGCTCCGCTCGGCTCCGGGGCACCGAGGGGGGGACTGGATGCTGGGCTGTGTCCACCTGGCTGAGCCTGAGCAGAGCCTGAGCCGAGCCAGAGCTTGAGACTGAACCTGAGCAGAGCCTGAGCCAAGCCAGAGCTTGAGACTGAGCCTGAGCCTGAGCCAAGCCAGAGCTTGAGACTGAACCTGAGCAGAGCCTGAGCCTGAGCCAAGCCAGAGCTTGAGACTGAGCCTGAGCCAAGCCAGAGCTTGAGACTGAGCCTGAGCCTGAGCCAAGCCAGAGCTTGAGACTGAACCTGAGCCTGAGCCAAGCCAGAGCTTGAGACTGAGCCTGAGCCTGAGCCAAGCCAGAGCTTGAGACTGAGCCTGAGCCTGAGCACAGCCTGAGCCAAGCCAGAGCTTGAGACTGAGCCTGAGCCTGAGGGGAACCCCAGCACCCCGGGCCCTGGAGCTCAGCCGTGGTTCCCCAACCCTCGGGGAGGAGAGGCAGCTCCTCTCCCAGCCATGAGTCACCTCCTGCCGGCATCGATGATCAGGAATTCCTAAAAATAACCCCAGATAAGGATCTCGGGCTCAGGTGCTGGCTCTGGGAGGCAGAGCCAGGGCTGAGCTCCAGAACATCACCCCACGTTTGACTCAGGGCTTGGGCATGGCATGGCAGCCCCAGACACCCCCGGCACGGGGATTTCCTGCACGGGAGCTGGGGGAAGAACAAAATAATCCCAAAAAATGAATAATCCCAAAAAGAAGAACAAAATAATCCCAAAAACCAAATAATCCCAAGAGGAAGAACAAAATAATCCAAAAAAAATATAATCCCCAAAACCAAATAATCCCAAAAAGAAGAAAATAATCCCAAAAACCAAATAATCCCAAGAAGAAGAAAATAATCCCAAAAAACCAAATAATCCCAAGAAGAACAAAATAATCCAAAAACCAAAATAATCCTAAAAAGAAGAAGGAAATAATCCAAAGAAGAACAAAATAATCCCAAGTAGAAGAACAAAAAATAAGAGGAAGAACAAAATAATCCCAGTAAAAGAAGCAAAATATTCCCAAGAAGAAGAACAAAAAATAAGAGGAAGAACAAAATAATCCCCAGAAGAAGAACATAATAATTCCAAAACCAAAATAATCCCAAGAAGAAGAACAAAATAATCCAAAAAACAAAATAATCCCAAAAAAGAAGAACAAAAAAAGAAGAGAAAGAACAAAATAATCCCAAAAACAAAATAATCCCAAAAGAAGAACACAAAATAAAAGGAGGAACAAAATAATCCCAAGAAAAATAACAAAATAATCCAAAGAACAAAATAATCCCAAAAGAGAAGAGGAAGGACAAAATAATCCCAAGAAGAAGAACAGGACGCAACCAGGGAGGCACCAGAGCCTCACCCGAGGGCAAACAGGAGCTGGGGGAGCTGGGATTGGCCCAGGAGCTCCCTGGCTGTGCCATCCTCAGCTTCACCCACGGGCAAATAAATCCCTGCTGCTCATCTGGGGCTCCCCTTCCACCTCTCTGTGGTGCCAGGGGCCGTTCCCCACCAAGTGAAAACAATTCCACGTGCTGGCAAAACAGTTCTCCAAATCACATTCCAAAGCAGCAAAACACGGAGAAGCTGAAGGAGAAAAGATCCTGGCAAAAGGATTTTTCATAAAATGTGTCTGTGACAGAGCAGGAAGAGGTTTCTCCACCAGGATCCACACGAGAGGCACGAGGTCCTGCGATGGGTTGGGTTGAGTTGGGTGAGCCTCAAGCTCAGCTGCTCCCACAGTCAGGGACATTTCCACTTCTCCCAGGCTGCTCCAAGCCCATCCAACCCCAAACACGCCAGGGATCCCAAACACATCCAACCCCCAAACACTCCAGGGATCCCAACCCCAAACACGCCAGGGATCCAACCCCAAACACTCCAGTGGTCCAACCCCATCCAACCCCAAACACTCCAGGGATCCAAACCCATCCAACCCCAAACACTCCAGGGATCCCAAGCCCATCCAACCCCAAACACTCCAGGGATCCCAAGCCCATCCAACCCCAAACACTCCCAGGGGCAGGGACATTTCCACTTCTCCCCGGCTGCTCCAAGCCCATCCAGGCATGGCCATTCCCACCAAACCCTCCCTTTGTCCAGATCCCAGCACCTCCAGTGGGAAAAGCAGAGCCTTCCCAAAAACTCGGGGGTGTTTTTTTTAGAGCTGAGGACCCCCAGGCCTCTCCTTTTCCCTTTCCCTGGCTGGGGAGTGCCCGCGCCTGGCACTGCCCTAAACCCAGGGCAGATTAATCCCCCCAGGCCGTGTCACCGTGATTAAATCAGATTCACTGCCCCCCTCCCCTGCTCCCTGCCCTGTCCCGACAGGAATTCTACCGGCTGGGCAAGGGGAAGGGCTCTTCTGGTCACCGAGAGGAGGAAAATCAGGAAATGTTTCATTCTCCATTTGGAATAATCCTCCCCATGAGCCAAAAACCCTCGGCTGGGTTTTGGATACCCCCTGAGCATCCCTGGGGCTCCTTTGGGTGATCTCTGATCCAAACCCCTGGGAATCACCACCCTCGCCTGGGGCTCTGCTTAATTAGCAGGCACTAATTACCATTTGAATCCCCGCTGGCATGTATTTTTAGCCCAAACCGAGGAGATCCGTTTGGGTTTCTCGGGCCGTTCTTTCAGCACCTGAGCCCAAAGCCACAACCCCATCCCCGCCGCAATAACCACGGCAGAACATTCCTGCACTTCCCACGCCCACATCATCCCCGGCAGGGGCAGCCAGCGCCTCCCAATTACAGCAATTAACATCACGGGTGTTAATAAACCAGCCCGGGTTTCCTAACAGGAAAACCTGCAGGGGCTTGTCGGAGGAACGAGGCGATTTCGGGAATAATTGGAATTACGGGATGACACCGTGGGGTCTCTCCAGAGGTTTTGGAAGCACGTCCTGCTGTGGGGAGAGCACGAGTGTCCTGCCCATCCCTAAAGCTCCTGCAGAGCCTGGAACCAGGAAGGTGAAGCTGCATTTCCACGCAGGAAGGTGAAGCTGCATTTCCATGCAGGAAGGTGAAGCTGCATTTCCATGCAGGAAGGTGAAGCTGCATTTCCATGCAGGAAGGTGATAGCTGCATTTCCATGCAGGAAGGTGATAGCTGCATTTCCATGGAATGATCCAAGGAGATTTCTGTGTCTGCACCCCCCAGGATTTACGGGCCACCCATTCCCTGCAGGAATGCACTCCAGGAGGAGCGCAGGGAGACAGGAAAATTGAATATTTCCTCCTCCTGGGCCCAAGAGCAGCTCCTCACCCTCTCCTTCCAGCCTGGGAAGGTTTATCCCACTTTATGGGGTTTTTTTTTTAAGGCTCCAAGCCCTGCCCTGCCTCCCCTCTTTCCCAACACCTCGGTGCCTGTTTTCCTTTTCCAAGCACCGGAGAAAACGCTCGGGAGCAAGACCAGACACAGAGAGAGGAAGCAGCAGCTTCCTTCCCCATCCAAACCAATTATCCCAGAGTTACACAAGGCACCATCCCCACCCCAAACTTTGGGATTGGGATCCTCCACCTTCCCCGGGGCAGCCTGGAAATGCCCATCCCAAAGGAGTTTTCCTGCAGCCACCACTGCAAATTCCCCAGGTGGGATTCCCTGTAAATCCCCCGGAGCCCAGGCATTTACATCCCATTTTATATGGAAAACACTAAAAACGGGATCACACCTTTTAAAACAGATATTTCCACCTCGCTGAAGCCCAGGCCCTGCCTCTGCCATCGGGCCTCGGATTTTAATTGAAAAAACGTGATTTAGGTTAATTGGCTGCAGATGAGTTACAGGGGAACATTTGATGCAGATTTGCAGATTTATGGCAGCAGGGACTCGACCATCCCAGGTTTTGCATTCCCCTCACAGCCCCAGTGCCAGAACAGCTCAGCTGGCCAAAAAAAAAGAAAAAAAAAAGTAATTAGTGTTTAATTTCTTAACAATTTTTTTTTACCTTCCTTTTAATTGCTCCACATAAAACTGTCCTAGAATTTTACAGCCTGGCCCAGTCCCCATTGCTGGTTTTAATTAGGCTGAGGCAGGGCTGGCACTTCATTTGGAGAGGGGGAGGACATCAGACCAGGCCTGGGGAAGGTTTGGCCTTCCAAGCACCCAGAAAACATCAGCAGGGAGCAGGAGCAGGGCTCCCAGAGCCGGGGTGTCCCTCTGTCCTTCTGTCCCATCCTGCTCATGGTTCCATGGAATCTCTGGTGGAAGGGAGCAGAGCTCTCTGCCAGCAGAATTTCCTCTCCTTGAGGGCGACCAAAGCACATTTTAGAGGGAAAATGAGCTTAGCTCAGAGCAGCTTCGGGGTAATTCCCATTCCTGGGGGATTGGGGCTCCCAGCACTTCCTCAGAGAGGAGCTCTGGCATCCTACAGAGATCCCAAACCTCTCCCAGCCCGGAGGAGCAGCCAAGGAATTCCCTGCAGGACACCAGAATTCCAGCCCAGCAAGGGTTAATGTTTGCATTTGGGAAAGCAAACCCATAAATCCACAGATTCCCCCTGCAGGACACCAGAATTCCTGCCCAGCAAGGGTTAATGTTTGCATTTGGGGAAGCAAACCCATAAATCCACGGATTCCCCCTGCAGGACACCAGAATTCCAGCCCAGCAAGGGTTAATGTTTGCATTTGGGAAAGCAAACCCATAAATCCACGGATTCCCCCTGCAGGACACCAGAATTCCAGCCCAGCAAGGGTTAATGTTTGCATTTGGGGAAGCAAACCCATAAATCCACGGATTCCCCCTGCAGCCAGGCCGGGTTTCCTTCCCGCTGCTCACCCAGGAAGGTCCCACCCTTCCCAGGCCGTGTTTGCTGGGGGATCCAAAGGGGAATATTCCTTAGGAACGCCAAAAATGCCAAATCCCACATCCCTGGGTCTGTCCCTGTGCCCACCCGTGGATCCATGCAGGATTCTGTGTAGGGAAAGGATGGCACAGGGGGAGCAGGACCTTGGTTTAAAGGACAAGGTGGGGATCAGCCAGAGCTTGGACTCAACCTTGGAAACTTTTCCCAACCTAAATAATCCTGGAAGAAGCTTCCAGTCACCGTGGCTGCTCCCAAATCATCATTCTGAACCCATCCTCATCAGGCCACTGCGCTTTTCTTATGACAGGACCTCTTTTTTTGGTTAAACAATGTTCAAAATCCTAAAAAAATAATGATCATAAATGGATATTTCCGCTACCTAAACATCCCTCTCACGTTCTGTTCCCCCAGGGCACCTTCTGGTGCTCACAGGGTGGGAGGGAACAGGATCCAGGCACAATTAACAACGGGATTTTAGGGGAAATAATTTGCATTTCAGTGGCTTTTGGAGCAGGAGGGATGGCAGTGGTGGTTAAAGGCTGGAAAGGGCAGAGGGAAAGGACAGGGGAGAACTTTCCTGCAAAATGAAGGTGCTTGTTCATTTGAGTTTGTCATTCTCAAGGTTTCCTGGAGAACCCAAAGCATCCCCAAAACCCCCTGGAAACGTGGGAAAACAGCATCCAGCACTCACAGAGCCCATGGGGTTTATTAAATGCAGTTTAATTGTCTCTGAGGGTGACACTCCTTCCCCTCACTGTGACATTCCCCATGCTGGGTTTGGCTTCCCCCAATTCCTGCCCTGGGATCCTCTGGGATGCTCCAGCTGTGGCACCAGGACCCTCCTGAGCCCCCCCAGCCCAGGATGAGCTCTGCCAGCCTGGAACCCCAGCACCAGCTCAGCTCCCAAAGGCTCCAGTCCCCACCAGGGGATCCACTGCAGCTCCAGCATCCTCAGGAAACACCCAAACCCCCCAAAACCAGCAAAAACAAAGACCAAAAATATCCACTGGAAAGCAGGCGAGTGCTTGGTCCTTGCCAGAGCAAAGCACTGAGCTCTTCACCATCCGTCCACGGCCAGGATCCACAGGGAAATTCCCAAATTCCCAAAGCCCGGCAGAAATTGCTCCTGAGCGCTGTCAGTCCCACGGGGAGGAGCTCAGCTCCTGCAGGGATGTGCAGCCCAGCACTGTCTGTCCTGGCTGTCCCTCTGTCCTTCTGCTCCAGCTGCAGTGTCCATGCTGGCCTCAGGAGCTGCTCCTGGCTGTCCTGGCTGTCCCTCTGTCCTTCTGCTCCAGCTGCAGTCTGTCCTGGCCTCAGGAGCTGCTCCTGGCTGTCCTTCTGTCCTTCTGTCCCTCTGTCCCTCACCCCGAGCCTCCAGCAGGGACCCTGCGAAGGAAAAGCAGCGTTAATGGAAGGGCCGGGCTGGGCTGGAGCAGGGGCCGATCCTCCCCCAGCACCAGTTCCGGGGTTAGCAGCGATGTGGGAAGGAGCAGCAGCCCCAAACCTTCTCCTCCTTTCCCCCGACCTCTCCTGTGCACTCCCAGAGCTGCTGGGGAGCTGAGAGTGCAAATCCTCCTGCCTGCCCCGAGCTCCTCCTGCCTGCCCTGAGCCTCTCCTGGCAGCCCTGAGCTTCTCCTGCCAGCCCTGAGCATCCCTGAGCTTCTCCTGCCTGCCCCGAGCTCCTCCTGCCTGCCCTGAGCTTCTCCTGCCTGCCCTGAGCATCCCTGAGCTTCTCCTGCCTGCCCTGAGCTTCCCTGAGCTCCTCCTGCCAGCCCTGAGCTTCTCCTGCCAGCCCTGAGCATCCCTGAGCTTCTCCTGCCTGCCCCGAGCTCCTCCTGCCCCCTGGGCACCCTGGAGCTCTGCAGGGCACTGACCCCAAACTCCCAGGGGATGGGCATCACTGCCCAGTGGGATCTGGGATGGGCAGGGAGCTCAAACATGGGTGGTGACACCCCAGAGGCACCCAGTGCCCCCTAAGAAGGTCCAGAGGCACCCAGTGAGCATCAACCCTGAACCCCCAGGCTCTGGGGACCTGAGCACAGCGGGATGTGGGACAGGCAGAGACACTGGTGACACCCCAGGGGCACCTCGTGAGCATCATTGGGTTTGCAGGGCACCAACCCCAAACCCCCAGGCTCTGTGCACAGCGGGATGTGGGACAGGCGGGGGCACCCCAGAGGCATCCAGTGCCCCCTAAGAAGGTCCAGAGGGACCTCATGAGCATCACTGGGGTTTGAAGGATACCAACCCCAATCTTCCAGGCTCTGGGGACCTGTGCACAGCGGGATGTGGGACAGGCAGGGACACTGGTGACACCCCAGGGGCACCCAGTGCCCGAGGAGAACATGCAGAGGGTCCAACCCCTGGGCTGGAAGCTCACACGGCCTCAGGGGGTTCAGGGTGGGTGCAGGGTGGGTGCAGGTTTGTGCCCCCAGCCCAGCCCAGCCCAGCGCAGGGAGTGCCCGGGCACAGCCGCGTTTGAAGGCGCCGCGGCCGGGAGCGATCAGAGGCCGCGGGGCGATAGCGCAGCCCCGGGGCTGCTCTGATCTCCTGATCTCTTATCTCGGGCTCCAGCGCGGGCAACACCCGCACTTCAAAGCGCTTCCTGCCCAGCCCAGCCCGGAGGGGCCCTCGGGCAGCTCGGGATGCGGCCGGGGCTCGGGGAGAGAGGCACGGGAGCGATGTCCCCTGTCTGTCCTGTCCGTCCTGCGGACATCACAGCACTGGACACACCAGGAGCAATGTCCCCTGTCTGTCCTGGGGACACCACAGTCTGTCCTGGGGACACACCAGGAGCAATGTCCCCTCCCTGTCCCCTGCCCGTCCTGGGGACATCACAGCCCTGGACACACCAGCCGTGATGTCCCCTGCCCATCCTGGGGACACCAGCACATCCTGAGTGTGTGAATGCAGTTCAGTGCCCAGTTGAACCCACAGGACAGAGCCCTCTGCTCTCCCCCAGGGAAAACCCACCCAGCCCCCCCTGCCCTACAAACCCCCCCAAACCAGGCAGATTCCAGGCGCAGTTTTCTCCATTTTCCTCCCCCATTCCCCAGGAGGGCCCATCTGCTCCGCTGAGCCCCAGCAGCACAGCCAGGCCACACTGAGAGCCACCAGCAGCTCCTGGCCACCAGCCCCGGGGTTTTGGTCCTTTCCAGGAGCCCCCAAACTCCCAGGAGAGCAGGGATGGAACAAGAGCTCAGCAGCATCCCACAGGGGAGAGGATCCACCCCGAGCCAACAGAGCAGGTGCTGGGTCTGCAGCAGATGGGATTTGCCTCCTGCCCATTTTGGGATGGGATTTGGGATGGGATCTGCCTCCTGCCCTCCCCTGTTCTCCGGGGGCAGAGCAAAGAGCAGGAATAAAACGGGAATTTTGGCTGTGGAGGGTGGGAGCATCCACAGAGAGAGTATGAACTGTGTGGGCAGCAAAGCCAAACAGGAAAAGGATCCAAGAGGCAGGAACAGGATTCTGGCAGCTCCCAGCTCCCTGCTGCTCCCTCAGACCCCTGGCCCTGCTCAGACATGTCCCAATTCCGCTTTCACTGCTGCAATTCTTCCATCCAAAGGGCTGGATTGACAAAAATGCAGCTGGAGAGCCACAGCCCCACTGCAGGAGCTGCTCCCAGCAGAGCTGCCTCAGCACCCCGGCCCTGCACCCACACCCAGGCTGGGCTCAGCCTGGCCCCCAAAAATGGGAGAAGGGAACTCCTGGCATGGCTGTGTCCAACCCTCTCTCCCTGTTTCCATCCCTATTTTCACCCCCTTCTCCCTGTTTCCATCTTTCTCTTCCTGTGTCCGCCCCTCTCTCTCTATTTCCATCTCTCTCTCCCTATTTCCATCTTTCTCTCCCTGCATCCATTCCTCTCTCCCTGTGTCCGCCCCTCTCTCTCTATTTCCATCTCTCTCTCTATTTCCATCTCTCTCCCTATTTCCATCCCTCTCTCCCTACTTCCATCCACCTTTCCCTATTTCCATCCCCCTCTCTCCCTATTTCCACCCCTCTCTCCCCATTTCCACCCCTCTCTCCCCATTTCCATCCCTCTCTCCCTGTTTCCACCTCTCTCTCCCTACTTCCATCCACCTTTCCCTATTTCCACCCCTCTCTCCCCATTCCCACCCCTCTCCCCGTATTCCCACCCCTCTCTCCCTCTGTCCATCCCTCCCTCAGCGTCCCACATGTCCCATCTCACAAGGGGACCCTCGCAGCTCCTTCCTCCCTGCTCCCCCACGGGCAGAGCCCCCCAGGCTGGGTCACCTCACACCCCCAACCCGCCCAGGAGGTGACCTGGGCTGGGAATTTGGGATCCTGGGGAAGAAATCCTCTCCAAGCTGCCTCCTCCACCACCAGCACTGCGGGATGCGGAGTCATGGAATGGTTTGGGGGGGGAAAAGGGACTTTAAAATTCCCCCAGTGGCACCTCCTGCCACATCCCACTGTCCCAGGCTGCTCCAAGCTCCCTTGAGACCCCCAGGGATGGATGGAGCAGCTTCTCTGTGGGTTCCTCAGGGCTGTGCCAGGCCTGCAGCAGCGCAGGAGGATCTGAAGCAGCCCAGAAGGAGCAGCCAGGCTCGGGGAGCTCCTCAGCACAGCCAGAGCAGCGCCAGCCCCATTCGCAGAGGGATTAAACCCAAAGGCAGAGGTGCGGTCACAGCTCGGGGCGGGAGCAGAGCTCGGCTCCCGGGTGGGAAGGTGTCAATGAGTAACCCTGACCCAGACAGCGCCTGAGTCACCCGGAGCCGCCTCTGACTCACGGACACGGGAGCGCGGGAGGATGCTCAGTGCTGGGGGGCAGGATGGATGAGAACTCCCAAACTCTGCCTCTCGAACCCCAAAATATCCCTCCCAAACGCTGCCTCTTTAACCCCAAAATATCCCTCCTAACCCCAAAATATCCCTCCCAAACTCTGCCTCTTTAACCCCAAAATATCCCTCCTAACCCCAAAATATCCCCCCCAAACTCTGCCTCTTGAACCCCAAAATATCCCTCCCAAACGCTGCCTCTTGAACCCCAAAATATCCCTCCTAACCCCAAAATATCCCTCCCAAACGCTGCCTCTTGAACCCCAAAATATCCCTCCTAACCCCAAAATATCCTCCCCAAACTCTGCCTCTTGAACCCCAAAATATCCCTCCCAAACGCTGCCTCTTGAACCCCAAAATATCCCCCCCAAACTCCGCTTCTTTAACCCCAAAATATCCCTCCCAAACTCCGCTTCTTTAACCCCAAAATATCCCCCCAAACCCTGCCTCTTTGACCCCAAAATATCCCTCCTAACCCCAAAATATCCCCCCCAAACTCTGCCTCTAACCCCAAAATATCTTTGGAATGTGGCTGGAGATTGTTTATCCAACATGTGAATTGTTTTAACTTAATGACCAATCAGGGCCAAGCTGTGTCAGGACTCTGGAAGGAGTCACGAATTTTTCATTATTATCTTTTTAGCCTTCTGTCTGTATCCTTTCTGTATTCTTCAGTGCAGTTTAGTACAGCATTCTTTAATATAATGTAAATATTAAATTATAATAAATAAATACCAAATTATAATAAATACTAAATTATAATAAATACTAAATTATAATAAATAATTAATAAATAACAATAAAATATTATTTATTATATAAAACAAATAATTATAATAAATAATTCTATTAATAAATGAATATATTAATAAATCAATATAGTAATATATATTATATCAATAATAAACTCTACTATTTAGTAATAATTATTAATAATAATTAATCAATATATTATAAATGAATATATTAATAAATGATTATAACAATTATAATAAATAAAAATATTAGTTAATTATTATTTATTATTTTATATAACAAAAAAATACATAATAAATTATATTATAATGTAATATATAATATATAATATAGTATAATAAAATAATAAATTATTATTTATTACTTATTATGTCCTTCTAAGAGCATGGAGTCAGATTCATCATTTCTCCCTCCTGCCATGGGGGACCCCAAAAATACGACAGAGAAAACACCCCGTGGGTGAGTCCTGGCTCATTCCCAGAGGATGCACCCAGAGCATGGCAGCGCCCGCTCCCAGCTCCATCCGCAGCTCCCTCCCCAAATTCCAGCCCTGGCCAAGCCCCCAAACCCGAGCACAGGTGGAAGGCTAAAAATGGAACCCCTCACCTTCCCCCCAGGCACAGCCTGAGGACTTTCTCACTGACACACGGCAACCTGTTCTGCCTCCTGCTCTTTGCAGCAATCTCCCCTCCCTCCCTCGCCTCAGGAGGGGCCACCCTGGCCCTGCAGAGCCCCAGAGCTGTCACAGGGCCAGCAATGAGCAAAGTCCCATTCCCCTTCATTTCTGACAAGGGTGACAAGCACAGCTGACATCAGCCCAGGCCAGCCCGCGCTGCCCCAGGTCTCAGGAAGGTTCTGGCACCTGCAGACAGTTCTGGGTCATTTATTCAAATGTCCCCACAGTGACAAAGCCCTGCCAGGCTGAGGGATGGGCCTGACCCTGCAGGGACATTCCCTGAGCAGCAGTTTTGCTGATTTCCCAGCATTTTCCTGCTGGAGCCCCTGGGCAGGCTGGAGCTGGGCAGCTCCCCTTGGTTTCTGCCAGCAGCTCCTGTGGATCCCTGGATGTTCCAAAGGAGCTGGAGGGCTCTGCTCCTCCTCACCAACAGGAGATCTCCATGGGCTGCAGGGGATGGCTCAGGTTGGAGCTTTTCTATTTTTCAGGTTCTGTGCTGCTTCAGTGTGTGGCTCTGGGCTCACATCAGGGGATGCTGAGCTCTGTGCACAGAGCAGGGAGACAAAACAATTCCTGCTCCAGCTGGGCACCAAGGACAAATGATCCAAATCTCAGCCCAGGAGCACAAACACCGTGGGCTGGAGAGAGAAAAACAAGCAGGGTGGGACTGGATGGGCTAAAGCTGGAATGGGACAATGAACTGCAAGGTGCAAATGGAGCAGAGCTGATCCCAGGGAGAGACCCCGTGCCCGGCCCTGCATTTTGGGGCCATTTTGGTTCATCTTGGGTGCAGCCCTGGCTGGGCTCTGGTGCTGCCCAAGGTGGATCCATGGAGGAGATGCTTTGGATAAATCCCTGCTTTATTCTGTAACTCTGCCCAGCCTCTGCTCCAGCTCAGCCTTCCCATTTCATCCCAGGGATGCTCTGAGGTACCTCCCGCACCCACAGAGGTGAGCAGGGGCTGGATCCCCAGGATAAAAGGGATTTCAGGGGGTCCCCTCCTCATTCCCACTCCTGTCTCCCATTCCAGGGCACAATGAACTCCTCCCAGGGTGGGCAGAGCTGCAAACCCCCCGTGTTTGCCCCCATGGGTTTGGCTGTGCCTCCCACAGGATCCCACCCCAGGCACCAGCCCTGCTCCCCACGGCCTGGGGGTGCCCCAGATCCACACACCTGGGGCCAGGTGATCCCTGGAAAGCTTTGGGTCAGCGAGTGACACCAAACAAGGGTGTCCTGGCCCATCCCCACCCCTGTCCTTGGAGCTGGGAGGGAGGGAAGGAGGAAAACCCATCCGGTGATTTCGCAGCTCTGAGCTGATTTCCAGCCCGGGGATTACCCATTTAAGCAGAGGTTTTTCCTGTGCTGACCCTAAGCTGATTAATCCTCTGTGCCCTCCTCTTCTCCGTTCCTCCTTTCCATGGAAAACGAAGGAATGCAATCCCTGGAATGAGGCGAGGCAGAGCTGGATGCAGCGTGAGCAGGGGATCCTGCCTCCCTGCAGAGCTCCCAAGCACCCCAATCTTCATCTCCTTATCACAAAGGATCTGATATCCCCGAGGGAAGGGAGAAATCCCCCTGCCCACCACCCCAGCAGGTCATGGTGGGGCCCAGCAGCGCCAATTCCCTCCCAGTGCAATGGGAATTATTGGTCATGGAGGTGCTGCTGGCACGGTGAGCAGGGGGATTAATTAATTAATTAATTAATTAATTATTAACAACTCGACAATTAATTAATAAATAATTGGCTAATTATTAATAATTAAATAATTGTTAATAATTATTAATTATTATTAATAAACAATAATAATTAATCACCAATTAACTAATAATAATTCACCAATAAATAGATTAATTAATTAATCAGCTGCTGCAGCCACTCCCTGCTCCTGCTGCTCCCCCGGCACTTTGTTCTCCCCCTTTATTTTTGTTCTGGGCGGGACAAAAATAAATTGAAATAAATAAAATAGATTTAAATAATTATTCACAAATTAATAATTAATTAATAAAATTAATTAATAATAATTCACAGTTTAATTAATTATCAATAATTCACCGATTAATTAACAAGTCACAAATTAATTAATTAATAATAATTCACCAATTAATTAATTAATCAGCTGCTGCAGCCACTCCCTGCTCCTGCTGCTCCCCTGGCACATTGTTCTCCCCCTTTATTTTTGTTGTGGGCGGGACAAAAATAAATTGAAATAAATAAAATACAATTGAAATCAATTGAAATCAATTGAGATCGATTGCCCTGGCACGGAGCAGGAGCAGGGTGGTTATCCCAGATCCAAGGAACAACACCCCCCTGTCCCAAACTGCTCTGGGAGCCAGGGAATTCTGCATTCCGGGATAACAGGAGCCCCAAAGCCAAGCTGCTTCTTGCAGCTGGAGCCTCGGGAGCCCCAAATCCAGGCAGGAAGCTGGAGAGGACGGAGGGGACGTTTGTGGTGCTGGAACATCTGCTCTGCAACACCCAGGAGCCCCTTCTGGCCTAAAGCCTCGGGGCTGGAGCACGGCGCGTCTGAGAGATGCTGCAGCTGCTGGAAGGGCCTGGCTGAGCTCCTGGCATCCCACAGATCCCGAAAATGCCAGGAATCGCAAGAAATCAGCCCAGGGTGCCATCCCAGGCACAGCCAGGTCCTGTTTGCCGGGAAGAGCAGGGAGAGCCGCAATCCTGCCTGGGAATTGCCCAGAGCCGGCTGTGCGCCCGGGGGGCAGCAGGAACACGGGGCTCACACCCAGCCCCGCGTCCAGGGAGCCTCACCGCGGCAAAAACACCTGCCAGCCCTGCCGGAGCCCCTGAGCTGCTGCTGCCAGCAGGAGCTGCCGCCCTGCAGGCAGGGCAAGGGCAGGAACCTCGCTGCCACGAGGCACAAATCACCCAGAGGTGTCACTGGCCCTGTCCCTCAGGCTGAGGGAGTTCACCAGGGATGGATCTGCAGATCCAGGCCCTTTCCCTCCCCTCCTCACACGGATTTTAACATTTCCTGCCAAGCAGTTGTGCAGATGTTGGGTTCCTGGCAGGGACCTTGTGTGCGCTCCCTGAGGAGCTCAGGAAAAGCCTTGGGAGTGCAGGGACACGTCCCTGTGCCCACACCCATGGGGACAATTCCCTGTGCCCACTGACCCACGGGGACACGTCCCTGTGCCCACAGTGACCCATAGGGACACTTCCCTGTGCCCACAGTGACCCATGGGGACACTTCCCTGTGCCCACAGTGATCCATGGGGACAATTCCCTGTGCCCACTGACCCATAGGGACACTTCCCTGTGCCCACAGTGACCCATAGGGACACTTCCCTGTGCCCACAGTGACCCATGGGACAATTCCCTGTGCCCACAGATCCATGGGGACACTCCCTGGCCCCCAATGACCCATGGGGACATTCCGTCCACAGTACCCATGGGGACACGTTGTCCCACAGATCCATGGGGACACTTCCCTGTGCCCACAGTGACCCATGGGGACAATTCCCCGTGCCCACAGATCCATGGGGACACTTCCCTGTGCCCACACTGATCATGGGGACAATTCCCTGTGCCCACAGTGACCCATGGGGACACGTCCCTGTGCCCACTGACCCATGGGGACACTGTGAGCACAGTGACTGAGGAGACACTGGGGGGACATTGAGAGGACCCTGAGGGGACACTGGGGGACACTGGAGGGACATTGGGAGGACATTGAGAGGACACTGAGAGGAAACTTGAGGGGACACTGGGAGGACACTGAGGGGACCCTGAGAGGACACTGGGGGGACACTGGGGGGACACTGGGGGGACACTGAGGGGACACTGGGGGGACACTTTTCCTGCTGGGCCTCCCCCCCTGAGCCCAGCGTACCCAGGGGGAGTTCCTGTGCCTACAAGGGTTAAATCCCTGCCCTGTGTTCGCTCTCCTGGCTGCCTGGGTGCTTGAGGAGCTGTCAGCACCTCAGCTTTGGATTTATTTGGGCATTAAAAAGGGCCCGGGGCGGGCGGATGCAAACACTCGCTGGAAAATGTGCCTGCAGCACAACCCCAGCCCCTGCACACAGGCCAGCCTTTAATAAGGGCATTTAATTAAAGTCATATAACTTGGTTTTTAGTATTATTATTATTATTATTATTGAAAAAGGAGGGGAGGGATAATAAAATAAATAAAGAAGTGGGGCCTGCTGAGCTGCAAGCAAAGGTTGGGACACAAAGAGGGGGTTTGGAGTGGGGGCTTAATGGAAAAGTCATCAACAGTGTGTTGTGTTGCTCCTTATTTCCCAGCCTTGCGTGGGCTTGGGCAGAGAATTTGAAGGGATTCCTCAATTTCCAGGCTGCCTTTTCCCCCCTCTCCCCATCCTCTTCCCCGCTGCTGAAATTTTGCAGAATGATGAATTTTTCCAAACCCCGTTGCCAAAGGCCGCTGCTGTTGGATGGGGCTGCTGTCGCTCTCTGTGCTTGTTTAACCTTTCCCTCCTTTCCCTTCCTTGGATCTGGGGCATGCTGGAGCCCCCAGGTTTGGTGTGAGCCCCTCGAGGGCTGCACTGTGGGGCCGAGAGGGGAGCAGGACGAGCTTTGGGAAGGGGCTGTGGGGTGGGTGAGGTTTTGGGATCCTTTATCCGTGTGCTGAGCCCTGCTGGGCCCGGGGGAGCAGCCACGAGGTCCTGGTGGCCACCTTGAGGTGCTGCTCATCCCTGGGGCCCTGCCTTGCCCTCGATCAAGCGTTTAAACCAGGTTTAATTCTCCTGAGCCCTTTCCCGAGGGGTTTTTTCTTGGATTACCCACAGTGCTGAACATGGGATGGATTTCACCCCTGCAGGTGATGCTGCGGCTCTGGCTCATCCCTGCTCCTGTGGGCCAGGAGCAAATTCACTGGAAAGCAAAAGTGCAGGAATTGGGGACGCCATGGATGGGAGGATTTGTTCTGCCTCACGCCAGGGTATCGTTCCCGTGCTCCCATTCCTTGCTGGGATCACTGTGGGCACAGGGAGGGCAGGACAGCCCTGGAATGGAATCCCAAGAGCAGCTGTGGCTGTCCCCAGATCCCTGGAAGTGTCCCAGGCAGGGACAGGCGGGATCTTGGGGAGCAATTCCCACCTGGGAGGGTGAAACAGAATCCCAAGAGCAGCTCGGGCTGTCCCTGAAGTGTCCCAGGCCAGGCTGGGGCAGTGGGAGGGTCCCTGCCCATGGCAGGGGGATGGATCCACGGCCTGGATGGGATTTCAGGTCCTTTCCAAGCCAAGCCATCCCATACCTCTGTGATAGCAGGAGAGCTCTGCCCGTCCCAGCTGGAGTGCCAGGCTGGAGAGGTGCCAAGGGATGGGAAACATGCTCTCCTCCCCAAGGGCTGGGGTTCTGGGGTGCCAGGCTGGGCCTGACTCCACAACACCCCCACATCCCCGGGATTTGCATCCCTGTTTCCAAAACCCAGCCTGGGGTTTGCAAATTGGCACTGGGGGAGCAAAGACGGAGCAGATAATGAACCCCAAACTCCCAACAGACCCAGGAGGGAAGCAGAGGAAGCAAAGCTGCGAAGTGCGGCTTTTTCCCTGGGCAAATCGTGGCGCTCCCCTTCTCCAGCGCTGGACAGGAGTTTCACCCCAGCTGCCACACTTGGAAACAGCAACTCTGAATTCCAAACGTGTCCAATTCCCAGCTCCCAGCGCAATTAACAGCCGCTAATTAACTCCGTGTGCTCAGGGCCTGCCAAAGCCAGGCTGGGCTCCTCGGAGCTGCCAAGAGCAGCAGCTCCCAAAGCCTGGACGCAGGAAACTCCTCCCGGGGATCCCAGGGTGCTGCAGCCCCTCCCTGGCCAAAAAGCAGGAGATTCCAGCAGCCCCAGCTCCTGGGTGAGGGATTGTCTGGGAAAAGAGGAAGGAGGGATGGGATGGGATGGGATGGGATGGGATGGGATGGGATGGGATGGGATGGGATTGGGATGGGATTGGGATGGGATGGGATGGGATTGGGATGGGATTGGGATGATGGGGATAGGATTGGGATGGGATGGGATGATTGGGATTGGGATGATGGGGATGGGATCCATGGGATGGGATGATGGGATTGGGATCCATGAGATGAGATCCATGGGATGGGATCCATGGATGATGGGATGGGATTATGGGATTGGGATGATGGGATTGGGATGATGGGATTGGGATGATTGGGATGGGATTAGGATGATGGGATTGGGATCCATGAGATGAGATCCATGGGATGGGATCCATGGGATGGGATCCGTGAGATCCATGGGATGGGATCGTGGGATCCATTGGATGATGAGGGATGGGATCCATGGGATTGGGATGATTGGGATTGGGATGATGGGATGTAGGATGGGAAGGGATGGGATGGCACTGCTTCCCCTCCTGCAGCACACACAGATCCCTGGGAGCCAGGGAGCCTCAGCCCCTGCTCCAAAGGGAAAAGCTGGGATCCTTTGGGATGTCCTGCAGAGCACCAAGAGCTGGGTGCACCTCGTGAGCCCCTTCCAACCGCCATCCAAATATTCTGGGATGCTCTGGCACCTCCCGTCCCAGCCACAAGTGGAAACCAGCGGGATCCTCCATCCTGCCAGCAACAACGCTCCGCACTGCCACTTTTAAGGACTCTTTTGGGAATTTGCAGCAGCCCAGCCCTCAGTGGGTCACTGGGGCAGCGCGTGGCAGGGCTGGGCTCCAGCAGGAACCTCCTCCCTTGTCTGGAAAAATTACAGCCCCGGCCGCTGCTCCCACATCTGACAAGACGCCGCATGCTCGGCTAATCCTGCTGGAGATTAACTCTGCCCTTGGAATTCCTGCCTCTGCAGCAGGCAACCCGCAGAGCTGCTGCTGGGGGGGCTCCTCCCTGCTCGAGAGCACTTTCTGCAGGCTGGCTGGGAAGGGCTGGCCCAGGGTGGATCTGGGGTCACTTCTCCTCCGGGAGCCCTCAGGGTGTCCCTTGTCCCGTCTGCCACCCCAAAGGTGCGGCCTGATTGTGGGGAGAGGAAAGGAGAAGATTTGGGATGGATTTGCTGCCAACAGATCCTCACCCAAATCTGCTCCTCCTCCTCTTCTGGCTCAGGAGCCCCCAAAGTGCCACATTTCACCCCAAAACAGCTGAGATCCAACAGGGGATCCAACAGGGGCAGGAAAGGGATCAGCTGCTCCAAGGAATCCCAAAAGCTCGAGGCCTTCAGGAACAATCCAACCTCAACCAAGACTTAAGAGAGGAAATCATTCCAAAAACATGAGGACAGGATTTTTTTATGGAAGCCCCAGCCTGGTGCCGTGCAGATCCCAATCCCACGCCCACCCCACAGGCAATGAGTGACTCCAGCAGCACTGGGGCAGCTTGTGGGAAACTCAGGAAAGGATTCCCTGAACAGAGCCAACACAACTCCTACTGTACGCTGAGAAAAAGGCAAAAAAATGGGAAAAAAAAGAAGAAAAAAAAAATGTATCAAGTGCCTGGAGCTGTCAGAAAGATTTCTGCAGCTCTGGCAAGACAGACACAACTAATTTAGCACAGCCTGGCTGAGGAATATTAAGGAATATTAAGCTGTCAGTCTGGATGATAGGAATTTAATCACTGGGAGCAGATCAAAGCTCAGCAGCACCATCAGTGTGGGCTGGACACGCAGGGATCAGAGTGGGATGGGCAGGAAAAGCCTGTCCTGCAGGGACAGCCCCCTCTGGGATGTCACCACCACAGGGACTGTCACCTTGGGGTGCTGCATCCCTTAGGGAATGCCATGGAGAGGGAGGATGAGGCCCTGGATCCCACAGAAATCCCTCCCTGAGCGTGGCGAGGCTGGCACAGCTGGGACTGGGCTGATCCCAACTTCCATCCCCCTCTGCAGGAGGAGCAGCTCAGCCTCCCCCTGGGATCCCCCAGATCCAACAACGGCACCACAGAGCCAACAATGTCCCTGTGTGCCACCTCCCTGCCTGTCCCTGTGTGCCACCTCCCTGCCTGTCCCCCTGTGCCACCTCCCTCTCTGTCCCTCTGTGCCACCTCCCTCTGTGTCCCTGCGTGCCACCTCCCTCGCAGGCAGAGGAAGGGGAACAGCAGCTGGGGAGGGAAAATCCCCAAAATTCCCAACCAGACCCCAAACCTGGGATGTTCCAGCCTACAGCTGCCCCAGTCATTTTTCCTGGGGGCAGGAAACAGAATTCCCAAAATTCTCAACCAGACCCCAAACCTTTGGCTGCCCCCCTCATTTTTCCTGGGTTTTTTTGGGGGGGCAGGAAACAGAATTCCCATAAATTTTTCCCACATCTGCACCTGGGAAAACCCAGAGGTCACTCGTGGGGGGACAAACCCCTCTGGCTGGCACTGGGTCAGCCCAACCCATCCTGGTGCAGACAATTCCTGGGAGCCTCAGCCCCTGCTCCAGAGGGAAAAGCTGTGATCCTGCTACAGGATTTGTGAATGCTGTAGGATTTGTGAATGCTGTAGGATTTGTGAATGCTGTAGGATTTGTGAATGCTGTAGGATTTGTGAATGTTGTAGGATTTGTGAATGCTGTAGGATTTGTGAATGTTGTAGGATTTGTGAATGCTGTAGGATTTGTGAATGCTGTAGGATTTGTGAATGTTGTAGGATTTGTGAATGCTGTAGGATTTGTGAATGCTGTAGGATTTGTGAATGCTGTAGGATTTGTGAATGCTGTAGGATTTGTGAATGCTGTAGGATTTGTATCTTGGACTAGACTGGTTAGAGACAATTGGAATATTCAACACAGAGGAAAATTTATGGTATTGTAACAGGAACCTTGCTCCTTACCCTCTTATCCTCTCATCCTCTTTCCCACTCTCTTTACTGCCCTGAGCTGTGTTTGGCAGCTCCCAGCAGGTCCCTGCACTTGGCCCTTTGCAACAAATCCCAAATTTCACAGCCTGGCTTCAGAGATCTATCTCCAACCATCCCGACCATCCTACCCCCGCCAATCCTACCCCAGCCCAGCCTCCAGCAGCTCAGAGCCCCCATCCTGCTCCCCAATTAAGCCCTGCCTGGTTACATAACCCTAATTAGCAGGGCTCCACTTGCAGCAGGGCCACTGGCTCTGCTAATCCAGGATTTGTCCCCCAGGAGGTGACGGGAGCTGGCAGTGCCAGCCAGGCTGCTCACGTGGGCCAGCACAGCACGGGGAGCTGGGCAGAAAAACTCCCAAAAGCTGGGGAGGAAGGTGAGGATTAGGGGAGGAAGGTCAGCCCCAGACAGGTTGGACTGCTGCAAAAAAACTCCCAAAAATTGGGGAGGAAGGTGAGGATTAGAGGAGGAAGGTCAGCCCCAGACAGGCTGGACTGCTGAATAAAAAAACCAAAAAAAAAACAAAAAACAAAATCTGGGGAGGAAGGTGAAGATTAGGGGAGGATGGAATGCTGCAAAAAAATCTCCCAAAAACTGGGGAGGAAGGTGAGGGTTAGGGGAGGAAGGTCAGCCCCAGACAGGTTGAACTGATGAAAAACCAAAAGAAAAAAAAAGAGGGCTAGGGAAGGATGGAAGCGTAAAAAAACAAAATCTGGGGGGAAGGAAGGGAGGAAGATTAGCCCCAGGCAGGATAGACTGCTGCAAAAAAACTCCCAAAAAATTGGGGAGGAAGGTGAGGATTGAGGAGGAAGGTCAGCCCCAGACAGGTTGAAATGCTGCAAAAATCTTCCCAAAAAAGCTGGGGAGGAACGTGAGGGAGGATGGATTGCTGCAAAAACCTCCCAAAAATTGGGGAGGAAGGTGAGGATTGGAGGAGGAAGGTCAGCTCCAGACAGGTTGAACTGATGCAAAAAAAAACCCAAAATCTGGGGAGGAAGGTGAGGGTCAGGGGAGGAAGGTCAGCCCCAGACAGGTTGAACTGATGCAAAAAGCCTCCCAAAACTGGGGAGGAAGGTGAGGGCTAGGGGAGGATGGAATGCTGTAAAAAAAACTCCCCAAAATTGGGGAGGAAGGTGAGGATTAGGGGAGGAAGGTCAGCCCCAGACAGGTTAGACTGCTGCAAAAAAACTCCCAAAAAATTGGGGAGGAAGGTGAGGATTGGAGGAGGAAGGTCAGCCCCAGACAGGTTGGACTGCTGCAAAAATCTTCCCAAAAATTGGGGAGGAACGTGAGGATTAGAGGAGGATGGATTGCTGCAAAAAACCTCCCAAAAATTGGGGAGGAAGGTGAGGATCAGGGGAGGAAGGTCAGCCCCAGACAGGTTGAACTGATGCAAAAAACCTCCCAAAAACTGGGGAGGAAGGTCAGGATTGGGCTGGAGCAAAGCTGGATCATTCCAAGCTGACCCAGCTCCAACTTTTGGAGTTTTTTGGGGCGGGGGAGAGGCTGCAGGCGCCCTGCTGGAGCCCAGAATGTGCATCCCCAGAAGTTCCTTCCCGAGGAGTCTGGAGCCAGGGAGGCTCCTGTGCTGCCAAGCTGAGCAGAAGCAGCTCTGGGTTAAGCTCATCTTAATTAGGGATCTCCAGGCTAACCCCACAGCAACTGCAGGATGGCACCAGCTCGTGGTAATTGGATCACTCCAGCTTTGAAAATCAGGATTATTCCAAGTGAAATGAATCCCCAGATCTGACCACAGAGAAAATTCAGATTATATTCCTTTTTTTTTTTTGGTTTTTTCTTTCCTTCCTGCCTTTCCAGACTTCGGGGCCGTGTTATCTAACTCCATTTACAAACAGAAAAGCTGCAAAAGTTGCTCAATAAAACAGAAAAACGAGGTTGCAGAGCCCTCGGCCGACAGCAGATCTCAAATTTTAAGCAAAACCATCACTCCAGAGCCAGGGGAGCTCCCAGCTCCGGCTGTTTTCACCAAGGGAGCAGAGCAGGGCCCAGCTGGGATGGATTTCATGGGTTTTCCTGCTCGCACTCCAAGTTTATTCCCTGCATTGTGGGGAGGTGAGGCCAGGACAGCCCCCAGAGCTCCGGCAGCAGCGTTTCCCTGCAGCAATCTGGATTTATAACACGTTGGTGGCAGCTCGGAGAAAGGCAGGCACTGGGTTCCTCATCCCTGAAATTAAAGGGGACCCAGAAAAACCAAAATTTGGGAGTTTCGTCCCTCCTGAGCTTCGCACAGACCACGTGGCTGCTGCCTTGCCAAAGGCAGATTTCACACACAGCGTGGGATTGAGTCGTTATTTAAGGCTGACACATCCCAGAGCATCCCAAAAATCCTCTGGGATGATGGAATTTCCCCTCCTGGAGCTCAGAACTGCAGGAATTCCAGGACAATTCCGGCCCTCACTCAGAGCTGGGTCCTTAGGGCTGCTCCAGCCTCCAGGGCGATGCTCCCTGGAGCAGCTCTGGGGCACAGGGAAGGGACCCACCCCAGCCTCCACCTTCCCTCAGGTGAGTCCTTATCAAACAGCCCCACCCCCGCTCCAGGTGAGCCCTTATCAGCCCCGCGGCACCACAAAGGGCCATAAAGGGCCGGGAGGTGACAGCTGTGCTCCAGGTGTGCCCCAGGTGGGGCAGGGCCCTTTCATCTCACCCCGAACCAGGAAAAACCCAGCAGGATGGGCTGGGGGAGAGCTTGGGAATTTGTTATTGCCAGGAAAAACCCAGCAGGATGGGCCTGGGGCTTGGGGAGAGCTTGGGAATTTGTTATTCCCAAAAACCCAGCTGGATGGGCTTGGGGAGAACTTGGGAATTTGTTATTCCCAAAAACCCAGCAGGATGGGTTTGGGGAGAGCTTGGGAATTTGTTATTCCCAGGAAAATCCAGCAGGATGGGCTTGGGGCTTGGGAATTTGTTATTCCCTGAAAAAAGCCAGCTGGATGGGCTTGGGGAGAACTTGGCAATTTGTTATTCCCAAAAAAACCCAGCAGGATGGGCTTGGGAATTTGTTATTCCCTGAAAAAAGCCCAGCTGGATGGGTTTGGGGAGAGCTTGGGAATTTGTTATTCCCAGAAAAAGCCCAGCAGGATGGGCCTGGGCCTTGGGAATTTGTTATTCCCAAAAACCCAGCAGGATGGGCCTGGGGCGAGCTCGGGAATTTGTTATTGCCTGGCATGCACGCATTGGGAGCAGCAGCAGGAGCTGGGCTGTGCTGGCACCGCCCCAGCCTGAGGGATTTAGGGGGGACATTCAGCAAGGAGAGGGAAGGGTGGGGCTGTGGGGACAGCAAAATCCGGGGAAAACAGCAAGTGGGAACTGCATTTGGGACCAGAGCTCTCCTGTGGCCAAACTGCCTGAGGGCACAGCACAGCGGGACTCTAACCACAGTGGGGTTTTAACAACAGTGGGATCCCAACCACACTGGGATCCCAACCACACTGGGATCCCAACCACACTGGGATCCTAACCACACTGGGATTTCAGCACCAGCAGGGTTTTAATTTTAACCCCAGTGGGATTCTAACCACAGTGGGAATTTCTATTTTTTCTATTTCTAATTTAACCCCAGTGGGATTTCTATTTCAATCCCAATGGGATTTTAACCCCAGTGGGATTTCAATTTTAACCCCAGTGGGATTTTGATTTTAACCTCAGTGGGATTCTAACACTGGGATTTTAACCACACTGGGATTTTAACCCCAGCAGGATTTTAATTTTAACCCTGGGGGATTTTAACCACACTGGGATTTTAACAACAGTGAGATTTTAATTTTAACCCCAGTGGGATTTTAATTTTAACCCCAGTGGGATTTCTATTTCAATCCAAATGGGATTTTAACCCCAGTGGGATTTTGATTTTAACCCCAGGGGGATTCTAACAGTGGGATTTTAACCACACTGGGAATTTAACCCCAGTGGGATTTTAATTTTAACCCCACTGGGATTTTACCCACACTGGGATTTTAACAACAGTGGGGATTTAACCACACTGGGATTTCTATTTCAACCCCAGTGGGATTTTAACCCTAGTGGGATTTCAACACCAGTGGGATTTTAGTTTTAACCCCAGTGGGATTTTAACCACACTGGGATTTCAACCACACTGGGATTTTAACTTCAACCCCAGTGGGATTTTGATTTTAACCCCAGTGGGATTTTGATTTTAACCCCAGTGGGATTCTAACACTGGGATTTTAACCACACTGGGAATTTAACCCCAGTGGGATTTTAACAACAGTGGGACTTAAACCACAGCGGGATTTTAATTTTAACCCTAGGGGGATTTTAACCACACCGGGATTTTAACCCCAGCAGGATTTTAACAGTGGGATTTTAATTGTAACCCTACTGGGATTTTAACCACACTAGGTACTGGGATTTTAACCCCATTACACAGGATTAAAAAAGGGAACCTTTCAACCCCAGTGGGAATTTTAACCCCAGTGGAATTCTAACCCCAGCCAGGCACATGCCAAGGGCAGAGGTGGCTCCTCCTTTCTCCCTTTCCAGCTCCAGGTGCCAGCCGTGCCCATGGGAAGAGCAGTGCCAGCCCTGCCAGATGTCACCCCAGGGCTGGGGACCTGTCCTGCCCGGGCAGGGGCTGGCCCTGGCCTTGGGCTGGCAGCAAACACCTCCTTATCTGCCGTCCCTTATCTCCTGGGCAAACAGCGGGGTCGCTCCGTGCCCTGCCCGGACAATGTTTCATTACCCCGGTGTTTAATTACCCCGGTGTTTAATTACCCCGATCCTCCTCGTGGGAAGGGGCACCGGGGGGCGGGGTGGGAACTGCAGGGGAATTCCACAACGGGAGATGAAACGGAGCTGGAAAAGCAACGGGTAAACAGCCAGGGAATGTCCCTGCTCAGCCTGCAGGATGGGCTCACAACCATTCCCAAATCCCAGCCAGGGAATGTCCCACTGCGATCTCCTCATTCCCAAATTCCAGCCAGGAAATGTCCCTGCTCATCCTGATAGAAGGGCTCACACCATTCCCAAATTCCAGCCAGGAATGTCCCACTGGGATCTGCTCAGCTCCCTGCAGGACAGGCTCACACCATTCCCAAATTCCAGCCTGGAAATGTCCCAGTGGGATCTGTTCAGTTCCCTGCAGGAAGGGCTCACACAGATCCCAAATTCCAGCCAGGGAATGTCCCACTGGGATCTGCTCATTCCCAAATTCCAGCCAGGGAATGTCCCAGGATCTGCTCAGCCTGAGGGAAGGGCTCACACCAGATCCCAAATTACAGCCAGGGAATGTCCCACTGGGATCTGCTCAATTGCCTGCAGGACAGGCTCACACCATTCCCAAATTCCAGCCGGGAATGTCCCACTGCGATCTCCTCATTCCCAAATTCCAGCCGGGAATGTCCCAGCCTGCAGGAAGGGCTCACACCACATCCCAAACACCACAAGCCCCAATCCCAGGATGTTCCCCCCGCGATGTGTGAGGAGTTCCCTTCTCCCAGCTGCAGCAGGGGCTGCTCTCCCAGCAGCTCCATCCCAGCGCATTCCCAGGGCTCATCCAGAGCCAGGAACGCGGGGGAAGGGCAGGGAGCGCATCAGGGAAGGTGTTAAAGAGCCGCGAGTTGTTTACAACCCCGATTAGCCCTTAATCCTCTCTGAGCGCCGCTTTACGAGCCCGGCCTCCCGCGGAGCTGCAAAACACCTGGGCAAGGAACCCCGGAGCACAAAAACCTCATCCTCACCTGGGCAAGGAACCCCGGAGCACAAAAACCTCCTCCTCACCTGCGCAAGGAACCCCGGAGCACAAAAATCCCCCATCCTCATCTGCCCAAAAAACCCTGGAGCACAAAAATCCCCCATTCACACCTGGGCAAGGAACCCTGGAGCACAAAAACCTCATCCTCACCTGGGCAAGGAACCCTGGAGTACCAAATTCCCCATCCTCACCTGCCCAAAAAACCCTGGAGCACAAAAAACCTCATCCTCATCTGCCCAAGGAAATTTAGAGCAAAAAATCCCCCCCATTCTCACCTGGGCAAGGAACCCTGGAGCACAAAAACCTCTGTCCTCACCTGCCCAAAAAACCCTGGAGCACAAAAATCTGTTCTCACCTGGGGAAGGAACTCTAGACCACAAAATCCCCCCGTCCTCACCTGGGCAAGGAACCCTGGAGCACCAAAATCCCGTGTGCTCACCTGGGCAAGGAACCCCGGAGCACAAAAACCTCATCCTCACCTGGGCAAGGAACTCTAGAGCACAAAATCCACCCGTCCTCACCTGGGCAAGGAACCCTGGAGCACAAAAATCCCCCATCCTCATCTGCCCAAAAAACCCTGGAGCACAAAAAATTCCCATCTTCACCTGGGCAAGGAACCCCGGAGCACAAAAAACCTCATCCTCACCTGCCCAAAAAACCCTGGAGCACAAAAAACTCCCATCTTCACCTGCCCAAGGAACCCTGGAGAACAAAATCCCACATCCTCACCTGGGCAAGGAAGCCTGGAGCCCAAAAATCCCCCATTCACACCTGGGTAAGGAACACTGAAGCACAAAAATCTTTGTCCTCACCTGCCCAAAAAACCCTGGAGCACAAAATCCCACATCCTCACCTGGGCAAGGAACCCTGGGCAGTTTGAACACCGAGCAGATGTGGAAAACACAATCCAACACTCCTGCCAGGGAAAAGGGGCATTTTCACAAGGAAAAGGGACATTTCCCCCCAGGGAAAAGGGCATTATCCACAGGGAAAAGGGGCATTTCCCCCCAGGGAAAAGGGGCATTTATTTTCCCAGGGAATGCAAAAGCAGCACCCACAAAACTCCAACCTGCAGAGAAGAGCTGAGCAGCAGCTCCAAGAGAACAAGAAGTGCCTCCCCTGTGCAGGTGTCCCCCCAAAATCCCCCAAACCCAGAGCTGCTCCTTCCCCTCCCAGATGCGTCCCCACCCAGAGGAAGCTGCTCTCCACCTGCCCGTGGATTTGCCTGAACTTTGTTTTCCAAGATTTGCTTATCACCCCATCCCAGATCTCTCCCACCCACGGGGGGAAAACATCAGGAAAATTAGGAAAAAATAAGGTGGGAATGACTCAAAGGAAAACTCCAAGAGGAAGGACTTCGACTTTCTATTTTAAAATTTTAAAGTTACTTAAATTTTTTTCAAGTTTAAGTTAGTTAATTTTGAAGTTATTTAATTTTAAAATTTTAAGGGATTTCCAACCACTGTGGTTTTCTCCTGGAGAGTTGGGATGCACTGGATGTGACAGATCCTGACTCGAATATTCCATCCCAGCCAGGAATTTCACACAGGGGCTCCCGAGGAATTCAAGGACTTGCAACTCCCATTCTCCTTAAGCAGGAGGAAATCCCAACCCTAATCCCTGTGTGCCTGCTGTAAAAATGGGATAATCTCTCTTATCCCAAAGGAATATCAGCCTGGAGCTGCTCAGAGCCTGGAGGCAGCTGGGCATGGAATTTCTGCCCAAACTCAGCTCCTTTTCCTTGGGATCCCTCTCCCCACAGCTCAGCTCAGCCATTCCCAGAGCCAAGGATCCAAACCCGTCAGATCCCACCATTCCCACTTTGGATTGGTTATTTCACCCCTCACAGGCTCAGTTTTTCCCCTGGATCAAGGAATAGGACACAACCACTCCTCCACCTGCCTGGCCACAGGGCTTTCCAGCCCCAGGGGATTCCAAAATCCTTGGAAAAGAGGCAGGAAAAGCGTGAGAACAGCCAGAGCCCCCGTGGTTGTTCATGGGAGGATGAAGAAATCGAGGCTGAGTCACGGAGCCAGAGCTCAGCATTCCCGGGAGAGCAGCAGATCCCAACAAACTGAGAGGATTCCAGAGCTGGTCCCACAACAGCGTCCCAAGGTCCCAGTGCCAGGGATTCAGCAGGGCAGGAGCAGCTGGGAGGGGATTTGGGGCCATCGCTTGCAGGGGAGGTGGGAAAAACACTCCACATGCTCCCAGAACTTCCCAGAGGAGCATTCCCAACCACCCCAGGTGAGCTCTTTCATCCCACAGGTGCCATCCTGCATAAAAAGGGGAAGAGCTGGGGTTATCCTGGGAAAAAGAGGAGGGAAGAGCTGGGGTTATGCCTGCAAAAAGAGGAAGGAAAAGCTGGGATCATCCTGGGAAAAAGAGGAAAGGAAAGCTGGAGTTATCTGTGCAAAAAGAGGAGGGAAGAGCTGGGGTTATCCCATCAAAAATAGGAGGGAAAATCTGGGCTCATCCTGGGAAAAAGAGGAAGGAAAAGCTGGGATCATCCTGGCAAAAAGAGGAGGGAAAACTGGGGTTATTCTGGCAAAAAAAAAAGGAGGGAAAAGCTGGCCTCATCCTGGGAAAAAGAGGAAAGGAAAGCTGGGGTTATCTGTGCAAAAAGAGGAGGGAAGAGCTGGGGTTATCCTGGCAAAAAGAAGAAGGAAAAGCTGGGATCATCTCAGCAAAAAGAGGAGGGAAGAGCTGGAGTTATCTGTGCAAAAAGAGGAGGGAAAAGCTGGGCTCATCCTGGGAAAAAGACAAGGGAAAAGCTGGGGGTTGTCTCAGCAAAAAGAAGAGGAAAAAGTTGGGATCATCTCTGCAAAAAGAGGAAAAAGTTGGGATCATCTCTGCAAAAAGAGGGAAAAGCTGGGGTTATCCATGCCAGCAGAGTGTGACCCCACAATTCCCCCACCCTCTAAACCCCCTGCCCCTGCCCTCTCCCCCTCCCCATCCCGGGATATTCCTTATCCCGATTCCCTAATCTGCAGCACATGATGTGAGAGCAGAGCTCAGCCCACAGAGGCAGCCGGGAGCCCTGGGGGATGTGGGAGAGCACCTCCCTGGCTCCTGCAGGGGCTGGGGACAGCAGGATGAGGGCAGCAGCTCCCGGGAAGGATGTTGGAGGTGGGAAAAACAAGTGGTGCTTCCCCAGGGACTCGGCTGAGTCGCGGTCCCACGGTGGAGCCAAGGGACTCCCAGGATTCCATCTCTCCACAGATTTCATGGAGACGGAAGGAGGAGATCTCCCTGAGCGGGGCAAATCCCGTCCCACAGCCATCCCCTGCACCCTTTGTGGCTTTAGGGCATTCCCAAATCCGATCCTGCCCTTTCCTCAGGAGGAGGAGATCTCCCTGTGTGGGACAAATTCTATCTCAGAGCCATCCCCTGCACCCTTTATCAGTTTAAAGCATTCCCAAATCTGATCCTGCTCTTTCCTCAGAAGGAGATCTCCCTGAGCGGCGCAAATTCTGTCTCTCACCCATCCCTGCACCCTTTATCACTTCAGAGCATTCCCAAATCTGATCTTGCCCTTTCCTCAGGAGGGGGAGATCTCCCTGTGTGGGACAAATTCCATCCCAGATCCATCCCCTGCACCCTTTATCACTTTAGGGCATTCCCAAATCTGATCCTGCCCTTTCCCCAGAAGGAGATCTCCCTGTGAGGTACAAAGAGCCATCCCCTGCATACTTTTTTTCCTTAAATCTTATCCTGCCTTTTCCCAGAAAGCATTCCGGGGGGCAAATTCTGTTCTCACCCACCCTGCCTTTTCCCCAGCACCATATCTGATCCTGCCCTTTCCTCAGAAGCAGGAGATCCTGTGTGGGGCAAATTCTATCTCACACCCATCCCCTGCACCCTTTATCGCTTCAGAGCATTCCCATATCTGATCCTGCCCTTTCCTCAGAAGGAGGAGATCCTGTGTGGGAAAAATTCTGTCTCTCACCCATCCCTGCACCCTTTATTCCTTTAGGGCATTCCCAGCTCTGATCCTGCCCTTTCCTCAGAAGGAGATCTCCCTGTGAGGGACAAAGAGCCATCCCCTACACACTTTAACACTTCAGAGCATTCCCAAATCTGATCCTGCCCTTTCCCCACGAAAAAGAGAATCCCTCTGCAGCCAGGCCAGGCCAGGCTCCTTCCCAAGGGCAGGGAAAAGCCTGGAAAGCAAAGGAGCTGCAGCAGAGCAGGGCAGGGAAAGCCTGGAGAGCCTTTGGGGCAGCTCCTGCAAGGGCAGCAAAGCCTCCAAGGGAAAAGCAGGAGTTTTTCACAGGACCAGGGAATGGTTTGGCTTGGAGGGGACCTTAAGGATCACCCAGTTCCAACCCCTGCCACCAGCAGCCCAGGAGGGAGGACTGGAAACAAAGCAAGAGGGAGAGAGAGGGAGAAGGTGAAGGGGATGGACAGGAGGGGATGGAAGCACAGGGAAGGATTTGCTCAGAGCCTGCTCCCGAACGCTGCAGCCCGTGTGCCAGGCACTCCCGAATACTAATCAGAGCTGAAAAAACATCAAACAATTAGGAAGGAAAGTCTGCTGGCAGGGTTTCTCCTGGAGACGTCGGGCTGGTTTTGTTTATGAGCGGGAGGAAGTGGGAACCGCTCCTGTTTGTTCTGCGGGAGAAAAGAGAGAGCTCCAGTGTTTTAATTTCTCTGCTGAAAACCCTGGAGATTTGGCCTGAAACGGAGCAGAGAGGCTGATCCAGATTCACCCGCAGCCTTTTGTTACAAGAAAATATTCGAGTCGGGTTTTTTTTCCCTCCCTCCCCTTCTGCGTGGGCAAAGAAAGGGGCAGTGGATACAAAGCCGGCATTTTTTGTTCCCAGAAAATATCAATGAAAAGAGCATTCCAGAGACCAAGGGCACAGCACAGCTCCCAGGGCACTGGAGGTGTCCTGGCTGAGCCCAGGAAAGGCAAAAATATCACCCCAAAAACTCCTTTTTGTTAGAAAGGCAGGTGAGCAACACTTGGGAAGCCTAAATTAAGTTTTTAACCAGGAGCTGGGACAGTTCCTTAAGTTTTCAACCAGGTTTTTGCCTCTCAGGGACACACACGAGGCTGGGAGGGGATGAGGCCGCATAAACTTCATTTGCTCAGAGGTGCAACTTGCAGCTCCTCAGATGCAAAATCCCTGGATCGACGTTTTCCTTTGGTTTTCACACGGGAGGGCCTGAAGCAGCGCCTCAGAAAATGAAATAAATCGGGTTTAGTGCGGGCTGTAACAGCAGGAGGAGCTGGGGAAGGAGCTGGGACAGTTCCTGGGTGAGGAAAAGCAGATCCCGGGACAAATCCCAGCATCCCAGGGCCAGAGGGGACTCCTGGAGTGCACAGCAGTGTGAGAACTGAGCTCAGGCCGTCCCCAAGGCTCTCAGGGCCCTTTCAAAGCTCTTTTTCCCCCACAGGGAGCAGCCTGGGGATGGACAAAATGTGCCATTCCCGGCTGAAAACTTCCCAAAAACCCGGCTTTTCACAGCAAACCCCAAATGCCTTCACCATGGAAACCCAGCCCGGGGCTGGTATCGCCGCTGGAATTCGCCCTTGGCTGCAGCTCGGGAGGAGCCCGGACAGGGAAACCTTTGAGCTCGGCAAGTGCCAGCCCAGGAGCCTGGGACTGCTCGGGAAGAGCTTCCAGAGCAGCCCCAGACATGGAATTATCCCGCAGTAATTCAGTAATTCACCCCCTCCAGACTCGGGGTTATCCCACAGTAATTCACCCCTCCCAAACACGGGGTTATCCGCCAGTAATCCACCCCTTCCAGACACGGGGTTATCCCACAATAACTCAGTAATTCACCCCCTCCAGACTCGGGGTTATCCCACAGTAATTCACCCCTTCTAGACTCGGGGTTATCCCTCAGTAATTCAGTAATTCAACCCCTCTCAGATTCAGGGTTATCCCCCAGTAATTCACCCCTCCCAAACTCGGGGTTATCCCTCAGTAATTCACCCCCTCCAAACACGCGATTATCCCGCAGTAATCCACCCCTTCCAGACTCAGGGTTATCCCGCAGTAATCCACCCCTTCCAAACACGGGGTTATCCTCCAGTAATTCACCCCTTCCCGTGTGCAAGCAGAGCCAGCCCCAGCTCCCAATCCCAATCCCTCTTCTCCCCGGGGAGCTGGGGAAGGGAGAGGCAGAGCAGGAGCTTTCCAAGCTTTTCTCAGGGAGAAAGGAGCACACTGAGCCATCCCACGAGGAGCTGGGAATGCTGGAGCCGTGCCAAGCAAACCCCTCCAGTGTCCTCCTCCACGCTCCCCAAATCCCACATTCCTGGATCAGCAGCATTCCAGATAAAGCTCAACAGCTTTCCCAAATGCCACGGGTCTTTGGCTAAAGGCAGATCTGTAAAATTCACATTTGTCACCTCAGATCCGCTCCCTCCTCATCCTCATCCCTCAGTTCTGGGGAGCCAAGAACCCCAATGGGCTTTTCCAGAATCCTGGAATACCCAGAGCTGGAAGCCACCCACAAGGAGCAAGTCCAGATCGGGAATAACTGCTGGGGTTTGGGGCATCCATGGGCATCCCGGGAGGTTGGGAATTGCCCTTCCCGGGGAGCAGCAGCCTCGGGAACCCGTGGTGCAGGAGCGGGGAATGGATACAGAGCCGGGAGCTGGGGATGGATGCGGGGGATGGGGGCAGTGCCAGGAGCGGGAATGCCGCAGATCGGGAATGCCGCGGAGCTCCGCTGCCATCCAGCGGCCGCGGGACGCGGCTCCAGCAGCGCTGGAAGCCGCCGTCATCTCCCGGGTGATTTCTGGCACAGCCAACACCCCCTGGATGGGTTTTCACCAATATCCCACCTCGTCTGGAGCAGCCGTGCGGTGTTTAACTGCTGCTCCCAAAGATATTGGTAGTTCCATGGGTTTTTTACACCTTTTTGCAGGGCTGGAGCACCTCTGCTCCAGAGCCAGGATGGGAAAGGTGGCAATGTTCAGCCTCCGGGGAAAATTTAAAACCTCTTGCAGTGCCTGAAGAAGCTCCAGAGGAGCTGATGAGGGGATTTGGACAAGGAACGGAGTGACAGGACACAGGGAATGACTTCCCTACTGCCAAAGGGCATGGATAGATGGGACACAGGGAAGGAATTCTTGGCTGCCCCATCCCTGGAAGTGTCCAAAGCCAAGTTGGACAGGGCTTGGAGCAGCCTGGGATGGTGGAAGGTGTCCCTCTCATGGTAGGGGTGGCACTGGATGGGATTTAAGGTCCTTCCCAACCCATCAATCCCAACCCATCCTATCCCATCCCATCAATCCCATCCCATCCCATCAATCCCATCCCATCCCAGAGAATCCCAGCGAACCCCGCGCGCCCCCTGCGGGCCCCGCCGGGCACTGCAGGCGCTGCCGCTGCTGCCGCCAGGGGTCAGCGCGAGCCCGGGAGAGAAACCCCGATCCCGCTGGAATCCCCCTGGAACCCCGCTGGGATCGACCCCACACTTCCCATCCAGGATGTGCCCCAAAGCCCCCACCGGCATCCGGCATCCCGCACCTGGGATGTGCTCCCGACCCCCGGCGGATCCGTACAAAATCCCTTCCAAAGGGAACCTGTTACCCTGGGGACATGGGTCAGATCCATGGGAATCCTTTCCAAATGGAACCTGTGGCACTGGGGACATGGGTCAGATCCATAGGAAATCCCTCAGGGAACCTGCAGCACTGGGGACATGGATCAGATCCATGGACATCCTTTCCAAATGGAACCTGTGGCACTGGGGACATGGATCAGATCCATGGAAATCTTTTCCAAACGGAACCTGTGGCACTGGGGACATGGGTCAGATCCATAGGAAATCCCTCAGGGAACCTGCAGCACTGGGGACATGGGTCAGACCCGTAGGAAATCCCTCCCAAAGGGAACAACCTGTGGGACATGGATCGATGGTGGATCCTTGGCTGAACTCCCTGACCTTTGAGGGCTTTTCCAGCTGGATGATTCTGTGATTCCATGGGATGCCACAGGGGCTGAGCAGGGTCAGGGAGTCCCTAAAACTGTCTGCACCTGGGTTTCCCGCATCCAAAACCTCACCTGCCCCCAGGCCTGGGCTTCCCTGGAGCATCCCTCAGGGACAGATCCTGCGCTGGGATGCCCGGGACACCAACCTGTACTGAGTAATTGATGGGGACAAAGTGCTGGGACAAGGAAGATTTCACAGCCAGGGCCTGAAAAGGGAATGCTGAAGATCCTGATAAAGATCTGGCCTGCAGCTCCAGGTGAGCAGCTCTGCAGCTGGATCCATCCTTCCTGCAGGGCACCAAGGCCAGCTGGGACAGGAACCTGTGCTAAGGAAGGTGTCCCTTATCTTTGGTACAAGATAAAGTTTAAGATTCCAAATCTGAACCATTTCATGAAGAAGTGCAGCACCACAGCAGGACTCAGCCACAAGCAGCAATATCTGAACTACGGACAAAGAAACCACAGGACATCCCTCAGAAAAAAAGGGAAAAATGCAAAAAAAAACCCCAAAACAAATCCCAACATCCACCTCACAGAGAAGCCAGGGACAGCTGGGCTGTTTTACACCAGGGCAGTGACACAATCTCTGCCTAACTGAGCCCAAAGAGCTCAGCTGGGAAACGTGGAACTACAGCGAGACCATGGGCACAAATCTCATCCTCCTCCTCCTCCTCCTGCCTGTGTTCAGAGCCAGGGACAGCACAGGGAGACTCCTGCTGAAAGGGATGAGGTCAAAAGGGCTTGGTACCTTCATGGGATCATTGGGAAAACCACAGCCCACGGGATCAAAGGAAAACCACAACCCATGGGATCACCAGGGAAAAACCACAACCCATGGGATCATCATGGGAAGAGCCACAATCCACGGGATCACCAGGGAAAAACCAAACCCATGGGATCATCATGGGAGAGCCACAACCCGTGGGATCATCAAAGGAAAACCACGATCCGTGGGATCACTAGGGAAAAAACAAAATCCATGGGAGCGTCACGGGAAAACCACAATCCATGGGATCACCAGGGAAAAACCACAATCCATGGGATCATCAGGGCAGAGCCACAACCCCTGGGATCATCAGGAGAAAACCACAGCCCATGGGATCACCAGGAGAAAACCACAACCTCTGGGATCATCACGGGAGAACCACAATCCCAAGGGACTGGGGAGAGCCTGAGCAGCACCAGCACCACTCAGAAAGCGACTTTGAGGAAACACAGCCCCAGCTGTGCTCAAACAGATGCTGCAGTGCTTGAAGGCTGAAATCAAGAGCTGCCGCAGCCACTCAGAGCTCCACGTTTGCATTTTCTCTCTCTGGGAAGAGCAGACACCAGACCCTCCTGGGTTTGTGGCCAACAGCAGCTCATTCCTGACCCAAGAAATCCCATCCCACCAACAGCAGCTCATTCCTGATCCAAGAAATCCCATCCCACCAACAGCAGCTCATTCCCCTCCCAAGAAATCCCATCCCACCAACAGCAGCTCATTCCCCTCCCAAGAAATCCCATCCCACCAACAGCAGCTCATTCCCCACCCAAGAAATCCCATTCCACCAACAGCAGCTCATTCCCCTCCCAAGAAATGCCATCCCACCCTCCCTCTCCCAGGACAAACACCCTCAGTCCCCCAGCTGTCCCCAGCAGCTCCTCAGGCACCTGTCCCATGTCACACCCAGATGACAACACCGGCACAAGCCCCCTCGAAATCCAAAGCCTGGCATCATTTCCTAGCAGGAAAATGGATTTTCCATGCCAAGGAGGTTCACAGCAGCCTCCTCCCAATGGGAGCCTTCCAGCTCCTCCCCTGGAGCCACCAGGAGCCCCTCAGGACATTGTCACACGCTGTCCCCAGTGACCCTGCCAAGGGTCCCCCGCAGCCACCACTGGCTTGGGAGAGTGGAAATCCACCAGGATTCCCCTGCTGAGGGAAAGAAAGCAAAACCTCCTGGGAAGCTGCAGCCTTTAACCTTTTATCCATTTCTCAGCAATAAAACTCCAGGAAGAGAATTTCTATTGGGGATTTCAAGCTGGAATGGCACTAAAAAAGTCATGTATTGATTAAAGCAGCCAGCCAGCTGTCAGAACAAACCTGCCTGCTCCCTCATTTCCTCCCAGCAGCTCCCAGGTTTGGGCATTTTTTTCCTCAAGACAGGGAAAACATTATTTTCCAAGAAGTCCAACAGGAAGGTGCTTTCAAGAAAAAATTTAAAAAGGAAAAATCCATGTTCTTGACTCACATCAGAGCAGCAGGATTTGTCCTCCAGCAGTGCATGGAATCCTTCCTCCCGCAGAGCCAGGATGCTCAGAGTAGCCCAGAAAAAGAGGGAATTGTAGCCTCAGGCTGCAGGTGCTGCTTTTCCCCATCTGTCCCTCGGGAGATTCCCTGTGCCAGAGCCAGTCCCAGCAGGAGATGCCAGAAGCAGTAAATCCACGGGATTTGGGAGGAGCAGGAACGGCCCTGCCATTCCCGCTGCTGACAGAAGGGAGCATCCAACGCCCGGGCGAGGCTCGGAGGAACCATCCAGGGACAATCCTGCCTCGGGAGGGGACGGGTGCCACTCCTGCCCTGCGTCCCCACCGCCAGCACGAGGGGGTTCCAGCAGCTCCTGCGGCCCATGGGAGCTGTCCCTGCAGGGATCCCAGAACCTGCGGAGAAACAAAGGTCAGGGTGAGGGACAGGGACAGGTCACTGCAGCACAGCCTCGTGTCCTTGCTCCGCTCGGGGCACCTGAGCACATCCCACAGAGCAGGGCTGCAAGAGACGCCCAAATTCAGCGCCCAGGTGGTGCCAAACTCCAGGAGCCAGCTGGATTTCCCTGCTGCTGCTGCTGCTGGGCACGCTGGTGGCCCCAAGGGAGCACTGGCCACCTCCTCACCCAGGACTGGTCCCACTGGCTCCTGGCACATGGGATTCCTGTTTGGATCCACCATAGCCCGGGGTTGATTCCTGTTTGGGAAATGAGCCTGGGATTGATTCCTGTTTGGATCCACAAGAGCCTGGGATTGATTCCTGCTTGGGAAATGAGCCTGGGATTGATTCCTGTTTGGATCCACAAGAGCCTGGGATTGATTCCTGTCTGAATCCACAAGAGCCTGTGATTGATTCCTCTTTGGATCCACAAGAGCCTGGGATTGATTCCTCTTTGGATCCACAAGAGCCCGGGATTGATTTCTGTTTGGATCCACAAGAGCCCGGGATTGATTCCTGTTTGGATCCACCATAGCCCGGGATTGATTCCTGTTTGGATCCACCATAGCCCGGGGTTGATTCCTGTCTGAATCCACAAGAGCCTGCGATTGATTCTTCTTTGGATCCACAAGAGCCTGGGACTGGTTCTTGTTTGGATCCACAAGAGCCCAGGGCTGATTCCTGATTTGGAAAAGAGCCTGGGATTGATTCCTGTTTGGATCCACAGCAAACCCCCAGAGGTGACAATTCCCAAGCTGAATTCCCGCGGGGAACAGGAGCTGAGCCCTCCGAGGGTCTGGGCAGGGCTGTCCCTTCTCTCTGGTGACAACCCCAGCACAGCAGCAGCTCCTCCCCAAACTGGGAGCAGGGACAGGGGACAGCCAGCAGGTTTTTGGGGGGGAGGTTTGGAGTCCTTGCCATGTACCAGATCCCCCCGGGGACAGGGGACAGCCACCAGATTTTTGGGGGGTTTTGGAGTCCTTGCCATGTACCAGATCCTCCTGGGGACAGCCACCAGATTTTGGGGGGGGTTTGGAGTCCTTGCCATGTACCATGTCCCTCCAGGGACAGCCAGCAGGTTTTTGGGGAGTTTGGAATCCTTGCCGTGTGCCAGATCCCCCCAGGGACAGCCAGCAGGGGCAGGGGACAGCCAGCAGGTTTTTGGGGGGTTTGGAGTCCTTGCCATGTGCCAGATCCCCCCAGGGACAGCCAGCAGGGGCAGGGGACAGCCAGCAGGTTTTTGGGGGGGTCCGGAGCCCCCCAGAGCCCCTCACGTGGCCACCCGGGCTCGCAGCAGCCCCGCTCGGGCTCGTTAGGGCGCCGCTGCCGCCGGCACAAAGTCCGTATTTGTTTCCCCGCAGGGGTGGAAAGAAAGGGGGTTTTGTGTTTTCTTCCTCTGCTCTTTGCAGGCTGCGGGGAGTTTATTTGACACTCCAGCACTCTTTGTGAGCTGAGTGCCCCGGGATAAATGCTACCCTTAAGAGTTACTTGGCGTTAGACAGAGGGACCCTCTTCAGAGGAGAATGGGGGCTTGTTGGGATGGGGTGGGAGGGGGCACGGGGAGGGGGGCTCGAGGAGAGCCCTCATAGAAGGGTCTCTGTCCTGGCCTCACAATGGAGTGAATTCTTCGAGATACCGGGAGCTGAAAGGAAGGAAGGAACTTTCCTGCTTCTAAAAAGGATTTTCGGGAACAATTGAAGAAGCCATAAAAAGGGGAGCATTATTCCCCATCCAGGCCGCTGGGCTGGGAAGCTTCTCCCTCCCCCTCCGGGCCCTGGGCTGGGCACATCGCACAGATCCCTCTGGGACAAGCACAGGGCTGGCACGAGGGTCACGGGCACGTTGTGGAGGGGACTGCCAGCAGGAGATGTCCTGCTCCTTATCCTCCCTCCCGCAGCCAAGCGCCACTTCCACGAGCCACCTTGTCCTGCCTCCAGGTCCTTCTGCCTCTGCAGGGAAAAGGGATTGTCCCAGGAACAGGGATTAAACACCCACAGATTAAATCCCCACCATCCTGCCCGGGCTGCAGGAACCGCTGTCCCCAGGGATCCCTGCAGCCAGAGGGTGACATTTCCATGGGAAACAGCCGGAGAGGGCCCTGCCAGGCACTCCGGAGAGTTTCCTGCACACCTTCAGCCCACACAGCCCAGGAAGAGGAGCTCAGCTCCACCTGGGGAGCTTCACCTCCAGCCTGGCACCACCACAGATCCCAACCCCTTTGGGGCGATGGATTCACCTCCCACTCCCTCCCAGTGGCCACTGGTGGCCGGGTCCCCCCCAAGCCCAGCCAAGCAGGACCCTCCTGCCCCCACCCACCCCAGAGCAGCATCTCCAGCTCCTCCTCAGAACCCCAGAGGATCCCTCATTCCCTCATTCCCTCCAGTTGCTCAGGAAATGCTGGAACAAGAACCAAACCAAGCCCAAGGAAGAGCTGGCTGTGAGGAAACCTCCTGGAGCTCATCCCACGCTTCCCCCAGCAGGGAAGGGAGCTGCTCTCCGGGCTCTGGAATTGCAGGGAAGCTCCTGTCAGCTGGAATTCCTGCAGCGCCAGCCTCGGGGACAGGCACCTGCCTCTTGGTGTCACCGGCAGCCCAGGTGCCAGCGCTGGCAGCAGCTCCTGCCCCTCCAGGGCCACCTTCCCTGGCGCTGGGGCAGTGCCAGCCCTGGGTTTGTCTGCTGGGAACGAGGATGGGCAGGGGCAGCAGCACAGGAACCCCCTGAGCTGCCACCCCACGGCTCCTAAAGCGCCCCTGGCTGCACCTCAGAATTCACAGAATCACTGGGCTGGAAGAGACCTGGAGATCATCGAGTCCAACCCAGCCCCAGCCCCTCACCCAAACCCCGGCCCCCAGAGCCACATCCAGGCTTTGTTAAACACACCCAGGGATGGGGACTCCACCACCTCCCCAGGCTGCTCCAGAACTTTATCACCTTTCTGTAAAAAACTTATTCCTATTATCCAAACCTCCTGCCTGCCAATGGGACCCTGCACCCTAAAACTATCTTTTCTCCTACAAACTTAGGAAAAACTTCCAAAACCCCTCATTGCTTTGGCCTGAGAGCACAGTGTGAAGGAGCAGCAGCAGGAGCTGAAGCAGCTCCAGTGACAGCAGTGATGCCACAGCCACCCCAGATTGGGGACAAGGTGACACCGGGGTCGCAGAGCTGCTTCTCCACCTGACCCTGAGTAGGACCCAGGGAGATCCAGGAGCCCAACAGGATCCAGGAGCTCAGGTCCAGGAGATCCAAGAGATCCAGGAGCCCAGGTCCAGGGGACCCAGGGAGATCCAGGAGCCCAACAGGATCCAGGAGACCCAGGAGCTCAGGTCCAGGAGATCCAGGAGTCCAGCAGGATCCAGGAGACCCAGGAGCTCGGGTCCAGGAGATCCAAGAGATCCAGGAGCCCAGCAAGATCCAGGGATGTCCAGGAGATCCAGCAGGATCCAGAAGCCAAGATCCAGGAGATCCAGGAGATCCAGGAGCCCAAGTCCAGGAGACCCTGGGAGATCCAGGAGCCCAGATCCAGAAGATCCAGGAGCTCAGCAGGATCCAGAGAACTCCAGGAGCCCAGGCCCAGCAGGATCCAGGAGCCAGGATCCAAAAGATCCAGGAGCCCAGATCCAGAAGATCCAGGAGCTCCAGGAGCCCAGGGCAGACCCTCCGAGCCAGCCTGAAGCTCCTGCAGGGCACAAAACCCCTCTGGCCCCGCTGATCCAGGCTGCCTTAGGCTGAGCTTTACCCAGCAGAGCCCTCGGGAGCTTTTCCTGCACCTCTGATCCCCAGCCAGGGAATAAAAGCAGGAATAAAACCCGAGGAATCAGCTTTAGGAACAACCCAAGCAGGCGACATTTGCTCCCCATACAAAACCCATTCCGAGATTGATTTTTTTTTTTTAACTCAGGAAAGCTGCACAACCACCCAGGGATCAAACACATTTATTTAAAGGCTTAGGTTTTAGCCCTCAAAAAAAAAAAAATCTGCGGCTTGGCAGGAGGAGCGGCCAATTGAACGGGAATAAAAATGTTCCTTTCTGAGGACACGGCAGCAGCGCGGCCCGGGCGAGGCCTTCGCGCCTCGTCAGCCCCGCCGGAGATCGCACCCAGGAGAGGCCCGAGGTGACAACGAGCCCCCTGCCAGGCCAGCAAAGCTCTTCCTGCAATTCCTGTGCTGCCAAAGAGGAGGGAAAACCCCAAAAAAAACGGGGAAAAAGGGAAGCCTTGGAGCGCTAAAATTAAACCGGGAGCAGGACAGAGGTGCAGAGTCCCCAGGGAGTCGTGAGGGGACAAACCCTAATCCTGCGCTGAGAGACTCCCTCAGAAAGGAGCAGCATTTATTAAATAATAAAAGTCTTTCCACGCCGTGTTTACACCAACACGGGGCACTTTTTTGCCTTCTCATTTCTGTTTTAAACCCATCTTTGGTGGTGGAAGCAGCCCGGCTGAACAAGGCCAGGCTTTGTAAAGCGGCTCCAGCTCCGGGCACTGGCAGAGCCCTGGGCTCTCCTTGGCCTCTCTTTTGTTGCTTTTATTTTCTGTTCAAAGTTCAAACAACCCCCAAACCCCCCAGGAAGTTGCATTGTGCTCCCGGCATGACCCCCCTGCTGTCTGCGGGGCGGGTGTGGCCCTAAACTTTTGATCTCCGAAAATTTAAGGATCATTTCCTTATCCAGGAGAATTCCCAGATGGAGGAGCTTGAGTCCAAAACTGTCCAGATCCCAGCCAGCTGCTGCTAAAAACCACCAGGGAGAAGGGATGCTGCTGGATTGAACAGATTTAAAACCAGGCAGGAGGGGAATGGAAAAAGTTCAGCCTTGGAAGAGCCAGGTCAGAGCTGGAGGCTTCCAGATGTCACAGGCAGAATGATCCTAAAAAATCAGGTTCCAACATTCCCCAAGCCCTCTCTGCACCTGTAACCCTGAGCCCTGCTCAGCCGGGTGCAGGTGAAGTGGCACCTGAGCTTAGAGACCCCAAATCCTCCCAAAATCCCAAAATTTAACTCTGAGCTGTCCCCCAAACACTGCAGGTGACACCGCTCTGCTTGTGTGACCACCCGCTGTCCCAGGCTCTGGGGACATTCCTCATTTTCCAGCCCTTCAGATCTGAACGCACCTCCCCCAGGACACTCCTCATTTTCCAGGATATTCCTCGTTTTCCAGGATATTCCTCATTTTCCAGCCCTTCAGGGCTGAACCCACCTTCCCCAGCAGGTCCCAGCCATTCCAGAGGGATCTGGAGGATCCCTCAGCCAAGGGGAGCAGCCCCAGTTCAGCGCCTCCAAACCAGGTCCTGCCAACACCCCAGAGAGTGGGATGAGCCTGTTTGGGATCTTTTCCCTGTCTCAGCAGGCAGGAGGCTCCTGCTGGACTCCACAGTTCTGAATTCCTGGCTCAGCAGAGTGAGCAGGGACACTCCTGCTCCTAAATCCCTTGGGCAGGAGAAGCACCTGCAGCTCCTGAGACCGGCCAGAGCAGAGCACCTGAGCCTGCTCTCCCTGCCCAGGTCAGCCTCCCCAAAATCCCTTTTTCCTCAGGAGACATCTCAGCCTTCCCAAAATCCCTTTTTCCTCAGGACACACCTCAGCCCTCCCCAAAATCCCTCCTGCCTCAGAAGACACCACAGCTGTCACCACTCCTTCCCACGGGAGGATTTTGCCTCCTCCTGACCCCACAAGAAACAGGATTTGGGGTTCATTTCACACAGCTGGGAGCCTCTTCCCAAAGGACTGATTTTCACACAGCCAGAGTGACCCCACTGCCACATCAAATGGAGCTTGAGGGGTGCCATATCTCCCAAACCTTTGCTTTGGGACACCTGAACATGGAAAGCACCTGGTAAGCCTAAAAAACCCCAAATCTTGATAGAGCTGGTTTTGCAAGAAAGCCTTAGGAGATGAGAGCACAAAGTGATTGTCTCCATATCCGAGCCCCAACTCCCCTCACACGGCAGATCCCACACCTGGGGTGATGCCTTCAATTTCAGCTTTCATATTTGAAGGGTTGAGGCGAACCAGGAAGATTTCTCCCCCTCGGCTCTACGGGAAATGAGAAATTCGACGTCCTGAAAGCATCACCTGCCTGCCAGCAGAGAGGGCCGCTGTCCTTGGGAGCCCTGCTCCAGTTTCCCAGCTGGGATCTCCCCCCACAACGCCGGGCAAAGCCCAACGCAGCCTCTTCCCAAAGCCTGAGTCACCAACGCTCTGCCCCCACTTCCCTGCCGCGGCTGCGCCCGTGATTATACAAAGATGTCTCAATTAGCAAGAGCTGAGCAACTCCCGCAGCCTCCAAAGCCTTCCGAGGAAATTCCGAGCAACACCAACAATGTCCGGCCAATAAAACCTCCTCTTGTTGCTATCGGAGTAACCTCAAACATCCTTTCCTCTTCCAAAGCAGCAGCCCCGGCTCTCCGGAGGGATCCCGGGCTGCAGCTGCCCTGGACACTCCATGGAGCGGAGCAGACAGCGCTCATTTCTGTCTGTGCCGTCGGCTGCAGGTCTAGACTGGTGTGGTCTTTTTGTTGTAGCCAGCAAAAGAAGGGAGTCATTTTTTTTTTTTTTTTTTGGTCCAGGATTCACACAAAAGCGCTCTTGTGCATCCCGGACCCCGCGATGGGGCTGGGACAGCCCGGCGGGGAAGGGACGGGCTCCGAGGGGCTGCGGGCACTGCCCAAAGCCCCGCCCGAGCACCTGCCCCGCGGCGAGACTTTGGGGGAAAGGATTCCCACGGCAGGGAAGGGAAAAATCCTAAAATAAAACAAAAAAAAAAAAAAAAAAAAAAAAAAAAAAAACAACGCAAACGGCGAAGGAAAACAGCGGCCACACGCTTTTCCTTGGAGAGAAGGGGAAAACTCCAGCAGGAGCATCCCGGGCTGGAGCCCCGAGCCCCGGGCAGGGGAAGGGACACAAAGGGGATGGCGCAGGGGGAGACGCGCCAGCGGGTGCGGGTACCGAGGGGACCCGCAGTGCCCGGCACAGCCCCCGGTACCGGGCAGCGAGTGCGGGGCGCAGGAGCCCCGTGCTGAGCCCCGCACCCCCGAGCCGAGCAGGGCACCCACCTCCGCCTCCCGAAGCCTCCCAGAGCGGCATCCTCCTCATCCTCCTTCCGCAGAGCCTCAGCCCGCTCCGGGGATCCGGGGATCGCCCTGCTCCCAGCGGGAATATCGCCGGGATGAGCAGCGAGAGCGAGGGCGCCGCAGCCAAGGATGCTCCGACTGCGGCTGCCGGGCCATTCCCCCTTTTATAGCCCCGCGGGGAGGGCGGGCGGGCGGCGCGGCTTCACGGGACTTGTAGTTCCTCCCTCCGGCCTAGAGCCGCCTCCCTCTGCCGTTCTGTCCCACCCTCCGTCCTTCTGTCCGTCCATCCGTCAGTGGGGAGGGGAGGGCGCGGGCGGCTCGGGAGGAACCGAGGGTCAGGGCGGTTCCGCTCCTCACCGGGACCCCGCCGCTCTCCAGGACCCAGGGGAGGGAAGAGCCGATGGTTTTGCCTGGAAAAGTCCGGTTTTCCACGGGATTCCGGGAGCCGCATCCCTGGCACCGCCAGCCCGACGCCACAGCGGCCCTAAAGTGAATGAGTAACCCCAAAACCCCGGCACGACCAGCGAGCGCTTCAATCGTGCCGGGTATGGGTTATTGTTTTGTTTAATTATTCTCCCAATTATTAATTTCACTTAATTATTAACCCATCCGAGGGATGAATGAGCAATTAACCGTGCTGTTGGCTTCGGGGCTCATTTAAAGCCCGTTCTCCCCAGCCCTGGGTGCTGGCAGAGCCGTGTCCCGCAGGTTCCCTCTGCCCTCTGAACCCCACGTGCTGTGGGCACAGCAGGCACGAGGAGGGGGTGGCACCGTGCCCGGTGTCCCCTCCAGGAGCTGTGACAGAGGGGAGGGTGCAGAAGGTGCTGCTCAAGGGGATGATCCTGCACAAACCCGCTCCAGGTGGGAAATGTCCCACCCCAGCAGGGACAGGGACACGGATCCAACCCCTTCCCACCTGCACCAGGCTGGGGTTTACCATCCCAGAATTGCTGCTGAAGCAAAACCACTGAAGTTTTTTAGGACAAGGGAGGCTGAGGGAGCAAGAGGGAGAGAGGAGGGGAAGGAAAAAAATCAAAAAAATCCCTCCTGGCAGCTTTTCAGGGCCCGAAGCCGGAGTGGAAATGCTTCCCTGCCCGTAATTGCTTCGAGAGCAGATGAATTTCTTGAAGAAACCGCAGCTGAAACGCTGCACAAATCACATTGTTGTGCTTGTGTTGGCTGCCTGCTGAAGGAGGGAAAAGGTCATGGTTTAGGGGATATTAAAAAGGGGGAAAAGCCATATTTTAGCGCTGTGCAGGAGGGGGCTGAGCTGCGTTCTCATAGCCACGGTCTGGAAATTCAAACCTGTTTGGCAAGAGGCGGAACGGGGCTCACAGAGAGGAAAGAGCTGGGAAAAGGCTCCAAGGGATGGAATTTATCCTGCCCTTGGATCCCTGGAAGTGTCCAAGGCTGGGCTGGATGAGGCTTGGAGCAGCCTGGGACAGTGGGAAGTGTCACTGATCCAGCACCGCCTGAGCTGGGTGTCCAGAGGGCTCCTGTGGGCTCACAGAGCCGTGGGATTGGATGTCTGGCATTTCCGAAGGCAAATTTCCCTTTTTGGAATTGAATTCTGAAGTTTTACTCCCTTTTTTAATGGCATTTCCTTCAGAGCCACAAGCCCACAGGACACAGAGCTGTCAGACATCATCTCCCAAAAAATCCCTGGCGCCAAAATGGCTCTGCCACAGCTCTGATGGTGTAAGGGACCAGAACAGCCCCTGAGTGCTGCTCAGGCCCCTCTGCGCTGCCCAGAGACCCCAAAGGGAGCAGGAATCCCCACGGAAAGCTGCAGGGCTCGTTCCCAGAGGAGCCTGACGCCGATTTCTGGGATGCTCCCAGCCCTGGCTGTGCCACCGCGATGCGGAACGGGACCCAGCTCCAGGTGGGGCAGCATTCCCTCTCGGGTCGGCTGTCTGTTCTCTGCTCTAAGTCGGGTGGTCTTGGAGTGACCCCGCGCTCTGAAGAATGAGACAGGACTCTTCCATGTTCGGTCTTCGGGTTGTTCATTATTTCTTATCTATAAAGTTTTCTCCCTGCCGAGCAGAGGTCTGTTCAGCAAGGCAGCCACGAGCACTCTGACCGCCGCCGCGGCGGTGTCGTCTTTTTTATACTGCGAACTACCTACATCATATTTACTTTTAATTTCTAATACTTATCACCTATGTTAGACAGTGCACTTCTACTCTAAACCAATCCCCACGTGCCAACATCACAGCAGAAAATGGAGAACAAGAAGAAGAAAGAAGAAGGACGAGACACGCCCTGTTCCCTCCATCTTGTCTCCATAACCCCTATACCAAAAATCTCAAAATCTCCATTTTCACCCCGTGTGCACCCTGTAAATACATCATTCAAACTCGCATAACTTTCAAATCTCCATACCGATTTGGCAATTCACTAGAATGATCAAAGTCAAGCCACCAGGTATTCCGAGCACCGTGCCAAGATCTCCGAACCCCCCGAGGGGGTCTGCAGCGACTCTAGACATCCAGAGTGCTGAGTTCTCACAATTCCCGGCCCTGCAAACACCGCTGGCATTGTGGGAAGTGCCAGCCGTGCCCCTTCGCGGCTCCTTGGAGAGCTCAGCATTCCTGCCCCGCATTCCTGAGCCACGGGGAAAAGCCCTGGAATGCTGCGGCGGGGCGGGGTGGGCAGGGGAGGAGCAGCATCGCCCGGGTGGGGGTGGGAGGATGGCAGCCAGATGTTCCCAAGGCCTGGAAAATCCACTGGGAGCAGCTGGAATCATCCTTCATCCCCCGCAGGGATCTGCAGCTCCATGGTGGCGTGGGGAGCACAGAATCGCAGGATTATCCAGGCTGGGAAAAAACCTCCGAGATCATCGAGTGCACCCTGCAAACATCAAATCCAGCGTGGGAATGTGGCCCCTGGATCCGCTGGATCTGAGCTCCGGGGAGCTTTGAAGGGAGGAAATCCTCAGTGCAAGGGCCAGGGAAAGGGGAAAGGGTTCTGCTGGGAAGGAAAGAGGATTTTGATGGAAAGTGAAGAGAGTTTTGATGGAAAGGGAAGACGATTTTCCTGGAAAAAGGGTTTTCCTGGGAAGGGAAGAGGATTTTGATGAAAAGGGAAGAGGATTTTCCCAGAAAAAAAGGGTTTCTTTGGAAGGGAAGAGGGTTTTAGTGGAAAAGGAGGAGGGTTTTCGTGGAAAAAATATTTTCCTGGGAAGGGAAGAGGGTTTTGATGGAAAAGGAGGAGGATTTTCCTGGAAAAAGGATTTTCCTGGGAAGGGAAGAGAGTTTTCCTAGGAAGGGAAGAGGGTTTTGAAGGAAAGGGAGCAGGGTTTTCCTGGAAAAAGGATTTTCCTGAGAAGGGAAGAGGGTTTTGATGGAAAAGGAGGAAGGTTTTCCTGGAAAAAATATTTTCCTGGGAAGGGAAGAGGGTTTTGATGGAAAGGGAAGAGGGTTTTCCTGGAAAAAGGGTTTTCCTGGGAAGGGAAGAGGATTTTGATGGAAAGGGAAGAGGGTTTTCCTGGACAAAGGGTTTTTCTGGTTTTCCTGGGAAGAGAAGTCTTGTTCCTCACTCCAGGCACGGTTTTAGGCCTCCCAAGGAGACCACCAGGAGGATGGGCTGGCTCTTCTCCAGCAGAATATTCCCAAGATATGGAATTCCCCATGGCCAGGAACTGCCAAGGAGGAAGGACTGGGTTGTTGACTCCTCCAGGAAAACAGGGAAAAGCAACAGGAGCTCTGCCCTGGGAAGGGCGAGCCAGGAAAACTCTTAATTCTGTCAAAGTGTGTTGGTCCCAACACTCAGTGGAGCAGTTTGGGGTCACAGCCCCAGCTCGTGTTGCTTTTCCCACCCCAGCTTGGGAATGGCACATCCATAAATCCACACCGCGGAATTTGCTGGGGTTTTTTCCCAGAGAAACAAGAAAATCAAGTGTTTAGTGATGGGCAGCGCTGGGAAAATGCAGAGACGGGGAAGGGGGAGCTGGGAATGAGTTCCCACAGGATGGCTGCTCCCTGTTCCCAGGGCCTGGCCAGCACAGTAACCTCTGCAAGTCCTCTGACCTTCAAATACCCTCCCCAGCGCAGTTAAATCCATATAAATATATGGAAATATGGGAACAAAAAGCTTTTTCTTTCCAGTGCTGAGAGTGCCAAGTGCTGCAGGAGCCAATAAAGAGCTGCTGCTCCAGGGAGCTGTGGCAGGTAAAACACAAACAGCCCCCATCTTCCCCCAAAGCTGCAGCCAATCCCCAAATTAAAAAAGAAAAATAAAACTCAACCCAAGCCCCAAAGCTGAGGTTTGTAAAAGAGCAGGAAAATGTGGTTTTAGCTCTTGCCTGGTGCTGGATCCCAGCCTGGGAAGGAGCACTGGGAATCCTCAGAGGGAGCTGGAGCAGGGATGGCGAGCCCTTGGGGACACTCCTGTCCCCTGCACACCCTGCTGTGCTCTGGGGACAAAGGGACACGGAGCAGTCCCAGCTTGGGATTGTCCCGGGAACACGGGGAGGACCCGCTGCCACCGCCAGCCCCTCAGAGCCTGAGCAGAGCGCGTGAGGTGGGAGAACAGGGACAGGAAACAGCCCCGAGCTGTGCCAGGGGGGCTCAGGGTGAAATCCCTGCCCTGCAGGAGCCACCAGGCACTGCAAGGGGCTGCCCAGGGCACTGGGGAGTCCCTGTCCCTCAGAAAGGAGCACACGTGGCTCTTCTCCACCACGTCTGGTTTGTTTGGACTGAGGTTGGACTTGATGCTCCTGGAGTTCTTTCCCAACCTTTTTACGGAGCCACAGAGAGAGGGAGAGTTGTCCCAAGCAGGAGCAGTCTGGTACCTGGAATTCTCTGCCGGCTCCCAAGATCCCAGCCAGGCTCCAGGAGCTTCCCAGCAGCCCGGGGAGGAGCACAAGGGCAGGGCTGAGCTGTGTTTGTGTCACTGTTTGCTCAGTGACACGGGCACAGAGGTTTAAATGCCACGGCCAAGGTCACACGGGACACTGGGACACAGCACGGAGCTTCCTGACCCTGCCCCATCAGCCAGGGAAGGGACACAGCCTCAAACCCCACGGCAAATGTCAGATAAAGCCCCCAGAATCACCACAAAGGGGACAGGTAAAATGATGAACCCCAAGGGCCAAACCCTGCTCCTGCCAGACCTCTGAATGGGGTAGTGTTTGATCTAAAGCACAAAATGACCAGAAAATCCCAAAAATGAGCTCCTAAAACCCCAAACAACACGTATTACCCCGGCCCCCGCCAGACTGGCGATCAATGGGACGGCACGAAAATCCCAATTCCTGCCAGACTGGCGTCTGGATGGGCTAGTGTTTGATCCTAAAGCCACTTAAAATGAACCTTAATGCTAAAAAGTGCCTAAAAGTGAGCTCAGCTGAGGAAAAGGCAGCAGCAGCCCCCGGGCTGAGCTCTGAGCTGTGCTCAGAGGAGGAGGAGGGCAGTGATTTAGTGTCTCTCCCTTTCTCTCCCCACACTCCTCGCCTCCCGCACAAGGATCCATTGAGAGGCTGCAGAACAAACGTTCCCTTATGCAGCTCCAAAAAACTCCCGGGTCGGTTTGTGTGAGGCAGCTGCCCCGGAGCTCGCTGTGGTTACTCATTAACCGCGGCTCCCAGGGCACGGGAAGGAGGAATCAACTTAATAGGCCCTAAAAAAAAAAAAAAAACCAAAAAAGAAAACAAACCAGCAATGAAAATAAATACATCAGGTGTCCTGGAAAAGGACGTGGAAAAAACAGGTGGCCCCGGGAGCAGCTCCTGGGCTGGGGCGGGCTGAGGGAGCAGGGGGACAATGGCACCGAGGGAAATGCGTGGGGACAAAAGGGGACGATTTTAAAGGGGAGGGAAGGGAAGACAGAGGGGACAGAGAGGCGCTTGTGCTCCACAGAGAGGGGTTCTGTGCCCGGGCTGCGGGGCGGGATCCGCTCCCCGCCGCAGCCATTCCCTGCTCCCGAGCCATTCGCTGCTCCTGCCCCCGGCGTCTCCCAGGAGAATGAGGCGCTGCAGGGGCTGGGGAGCGTTTTCCAGGTGTCACCCCCTGCCCCCGGCCAGGAGAGCCCCGCGGTGGCCTGTCCCTGCCGGACAGGCTGGAGCTGCTCCCGCATCCCAAAGGTCAGGAGCCTGCTCCATCGCCGCGTCCTTCACCTGCTCCTCCAGCATCCCCTCCATGGAAAACACATCCCCTGCGTGCCTTCTTCCCTCACCTCCCCCAGAGGTGGGCTTTGGGGAGAAAGGCATCCCTGGAATTACAGACTCGGTTGGAAAAGCCCCCTGAGATCACCCAGTCCAACTTCCCTGAGCGCTGCCAGTGCCACCACTGCCGCTGTCCCCAAGGGCCACATCCCCAGGTTTTCAATCCCTGCAGGGATGGGGTCTCACCACCTGTGCCAGGGCTGCACAGCCCTGCCCGTGGAGTTTTCCCAATATCCAGCCTCAGCCTCCACTGGTGCAGCCTGGGGTGTTTCCCATTGTCCCAGCATTTGTTACCTGGGACAAGAGCCCGACCCCAGCTGGATTTGTGCAGCCCCTGCACTCACCTGCTCCATGGACAGGGTGGTGTCACAGACATATTTTATGAAAAATCCTTTCCTTGGGATCTTTTCTCCTGAGAAGATGGGAAGCTTCAGCTTCCCCACGTTTTGCTGCTTTGGAATGTAATTTGGAGAATTGTTTACCCAGCATGTGAAATTGTTTTTACTCGATGACCAATGACAGCCAGCTGTGTCAAGGCTGTGAGCAGCCACAAGATTTTATTGCCATTCCATTCCTTTCCTTTCAAGTCTTCTGATGAAATCCTTTCTTCTATTCTTTTAGTTGTAATGTATCATTTTCTTTTAATATAATATATATAATAAAATAATAAATCAGTCTTCTGAAACACGGAGTCAAGATTCTCACCTCTTCCCTCATCCTGGGACCCCTGTGAACTCTGTCACAGGATGGGGTCCAGCCTGTCCCCAACCTGTGTCCCCAAGGTGGGAGACACCTCCCTGCCCAGCCCTGGGCCCACAGGAGAGGGAATTCCTGACCCCTCCATGAGATCCTGAGGGAGAACCACAATTAGAGCTGGAATAAAAAGCTCTCAATATTGCTGGGACCAGAATACTGAGCTCCCTGCCAGGCCAGCCGGTGCTGCAGGGGAGCAGGTACCCGGCGCTGGAGTTTTTGTGGGATGAGGAACATCTGGAGCTCAGAGGCACAAGGCGGCCTTTGTGCAGCTGGGAAAGGCCGTGCCAGAAGGCAGCACTTGTTTGGGACAGCTTCAGGGAGAGGGGGAGGGAAAGGGGAAAAGAGCAGAGGGAAGGAATCTCAGCCTCCCCCCGGACAGTTCCCAGCTCCCCCGCGGGACTCTCTGCGTCCCCTTCCCTGTGGAGCTGGTCCTGGTGTCACAGACATTTCTTTTATGAAAAATCCTCTCTCGGGATTTTTCCCGCTGAAGCTGAGAAGTTCAGCAACAAGACATAAACAATAGGTTATCTGCTGCTGTGGAATGCAACAGATCCATCGGGATTGGCCCATCTGGGATGTTTGTAGTCAGTGGCCAATCCAGGACTGAATTCTCTCCGACAGAGTCGGAGAGAGCTCCTTTGTTTTCATTCTTTACTTTTATATTCTTAGGTTAGGTAGCAGGCTCTGGAAACTCTCCTTTCCTTTTCTTTTTAGTATAGTTTAAATAGATGTATATATCATAAAATCATAAATCAAGCCTTCTGATAATGGAGTCAAAGATCTCGTCTTTTCCTTCACCTGAGAACCCTTGTGACAGCTGTCACAGTCCTGGATGTATTAAATAATCAAATCAAATCATTTGGATTCCTTTTGACTCTGGAAGGGCCATCATCCCCTCCTGGCTGGCGGCATTCCAGCAGCAGGGACGTTTCCCGGCTGGGATTATCAGATATCCTGAGCTGGGAAAGGTTGATCAGTTGATAATCCCAAGGGTTGGTATCCCTAAGGAATATCCCGGGCAGAGGGAGCTTGGGAACACCAGAGCTGAGGATTCCCATGGAGGCTCCCGATGCTTCTCCTCATGGGCTCTCACCCTGCTGAGCACAGACAACCCTGGAAACCGGAATTTGGGAATTTCACAGCTCTCTGGAGCCACGGGAGCTCGGGATACAGCGTTTTTTTTGGGGAGGTGGCTCTGGTCACTTTCTCAGAGGGAAAAACGTCTCCAGTGGAATTGGAATGTTCCTCTGGAGCCTGGCAGAGGCCGTGGATTGGGAGCTGGGGTCCATGAGAGAACTGGAGCTCACTGGGAGGACTGGGAGCTCTCCCCACACCTCCCCCGGGGACAGGGACCTCATCCCAGGCTCTGCTCCAGCACAGCCAAATCTCCGAGCGCTCCGTGGATCCAAAAAGAGCTGGAGCCGCTGCTTGCTGCACCAGGGGAGGAAAAATCCCCCAAATCCCCCAAAAATCCCCCCAAATCCTTTTGTCTCTCCCACCCGCCAGAGCTGCAGAGCAATTACCGAGCCCCCGGGGGTTTCACACGCAATCACAGGGGCCTCCTCCTGCTAACCCTTAATTTGTTTGATGACTCGCGAGGCCCCGGGGGGCTCCTTGGTGTCAGCATTCATCTCGCTGCTCTCCTAAGGATTATATCTCCACCCAAAACTGGGGGGATTTGGTGAAATCCTCGCCAAGACAAGATTGAAGAGATCTCCCCCAGATTCCCGGGGCTCTCTGACCTCCAGGGACACACCAGCAATGCTGGATTCAGGGAAAGGACCTGCAGATCCTCCTGCATTTGTGTCCATCCACCAGCAGAGATGAGCTGGGATAAACTGGACCAGGAAAAGGAAAGGGAAAAGCCAAGTATGTTGTGAGAGGTGATTTGTGTTTGAAATCCAACCTGACTCCTGCCCCTGCTGCCAGCCTGGCCTGGCACATCAGGGTGGGAGGAACTGGGATGTCCCAGCCTTCACTGGAGCCGAAACCTTGGGAAGGGGAACAAAAAAAGGTTGGGAATGCTGGTGGTGTGTCCTGCACAGGGTGGGGGGAGCAGCACTGGAATGGCAGAATGGGGGGTTCAGTGGGATTGGGGTCCTGGAGGAGATTGGGGGCGGTTCAGTGGGATTGGGGTCATGGAGGAGATTGGGGGGGGTTCAATGGGATTGGGATCCTGGAGGAGATGGTGGGGGGTTCAATGGGATTGGGATCCTGGAGGAGATGGGGGTTCAATGGGATTGGGGTCCTGGAGGAGATGGGGGTTCCAGTGGGATTGGGGTCATGGAGAACACGAGGGGTTCAATGGGATTGGGGTCATGGAGGAGATGGGGGTTCCAGTGGGATTGGGGTCATGGAGAACACGAGGGGTTCAATGGGATTGGGGTCCAATAGAAGATTGGGGGACCAATGGAGGCAGATATCCCAGAGGACTTGGGATCCTAGAAGAGATGGGATCCCGGAGAAGCTGAGGGTCCTGACACAGGTGGGATCCTGGAGGAGATGGGAGTTCCTGTGGAGCTGGGATCCTGGTGGAGGTGAAGGTCCTGGGGGAACTGGGGGTGCCAGTGAAGCTGGGGTCGTGGAAGAGAAGGGGTTCCTGATGGAGGTTGGGGTTCCTCGTGGAGGCTGAGGTTCCCTGGAGGAGCTGAGGGATCCCTGGGGGAGCTGGGGGATCCCTGGGGGAGCTGGGGGTCCCTGGAGGAGCTGGGGGTCCCTGGAGGAGCTGGGGGGTCCCCAGGATGCCCCAGGCTGTGGGACATCCCCACCCCAGCCGTTACCAGCACCTCCCTCCATTGTTTCCCAACCTGTGTTTTTCCCTATGACCTCATCTTCCCTTGGCTCCTGCTGGTGATTTTATGGCAGGGAAATGATTCTGCAGCCAAAGGGGAGCAGATCCAGGGCTCTCTTTCCCCCCCAGGCCGGGTTTGTTTCTGCTCCAGGCACAGCTCAGGGATCGTGTGAGACGAGCTGGGAGCTCCGGTCAGGAACGTTTTCCTTGTTCCTGCAGGAACACGAGAGGCACCAGCCAGAGGTTGAAACAATTCCCCCCCAGGAACCAGCCCTGGACACAAAAGCTTTTCAGTTATCATCAGCATTTTGTAAGATTATATTAAAATAAACCTTCAGGCTCCATTTCCTGCTCTGGAGATCCCCCTGGTAGGATTATGAGGCACAAAAAACCACTTCCCAGAAATCTCCACCAAGGCCGTAGCAGGAATGTGTTCTCCCTGTTCTCACACAAACCCTGCACGCTGCAAAAGCCTCAGAACAAGGAATGAGGCACTAAAATGGGAGCTGGGCCAGCTGCAGATCCCACAGAGGGGGATTTTCCCTCTTTTCCCATCAGGAACAACCCTGTGGGTTGAAGAAGTGGAGTTGGAATCCTTCTGGGGCCGATGGGATTTCACCTTCCCCACCTCACACAGCTCCTAAGGAAGCACACGGAGGACATCCCCCTGAGGTGGCACAGTGAAAATGAAGGATTTTAGGTAAAAGAACCAGGAAAAAGGGAAGCAGGAGCTCATCCATGAGCTGCAGTCCCAGGAATCCAGCAGGGACACAAGCACGGAGCTGTTCAAGGGCTGCAAGACTAATCAAACCTGCTGAGAGAGAGACAGTAAATACCTGAAAAATAACTGGAATTCAATTAAAATTGAGATTGTTCAGCCTGGAAAATAGTCTGGAGAGACTTCAGAGCCCCTTCCAGGGCCTGAAGAGGCTCCAGGAGAGCTGGAGAGGGACTGGGGACAAGGGATGGAGGGACAGGACACAGGGAATGGCTCCCACTGCCATTTGGGATATTGGGAATTGGGAATTCCTGGCTGGGATAGAATGGCTCCCACTGCCAGAGGGCAGGGATGGATGGAATATTGGGAATTAGGAATTCCTGGTTAGGATGGAATTCTGGAAGTGCCTGGCAGTGCCCAAGGCCAGGCTGGACAGGACTTGGAGCACCCTGGGACCATGGAAGGTGTCCCTGCCCATGGCATGGTGACACCAGATGGGATTTAAGGTCCCTCCCAACCCAAACCATTCTGGGATTCTCCAAAATCTCCTCTCCAAACTCAATTACCCCCAACAAAACATCTGCCCTGGGAAAAGCACACCCTGAGCTGAAATCCCCTGCGTTCCCTGCACTCCCCAGGGCCAGGCTGGGGCTGGAAGGAGGAACCTCCAGGGGCATTGGGGCGCAGGAATCGGCACCTCCAGGGGCATTGGGGCACAGGAACCGGCACCTCCAGGGGGATTTTGGGGCACAGGAATTGGCACCTCCAGGGGCATTGGGGCACAGGAACCGGCACCTCCAGGGGGATTATTGGGGCACGCAGCTGCCACGCCCAGGGGCATTGGGGCACGAGGAATAGACCTCAGGGGATTGTTTGGGGCACGGGAGCGCTGCCGGGGCCGGGGAGCACGGGAGGTAAAATCCATCCCCGTGTGCCAACAAAGCGTGCACGAGGATTGATTCGTCTGCGGGCGGGATGTGCCGAGGTGTGAAATCCGTGTTCACGGGGTTCTTGGAGGTGTGACGGGGAAGATCGAGGATCTGACTCCGTGTTTCAGAAGGCTGATTTATTATTTTATGATATATATTACATTAAAAACTATACTAAAAGAATAGAAGAAAAGGTTTCATCAGAAGGCTGGCTAAGAATAGAATAAGAAGGAACGATGACAAAGGTTTGTGGCTCGGGCTCTCTGTCTGAGCCAGCTGGGCTGTGATTGGCCATTAATTAGAAACAACCACATGAGACCAATCACAGATGCACCTGTTGCATTCCACAGCAGCAGATAACCATTGTTTACATTTTGTTCCTGAGGCCTCTCAGCTTCTCAGGAGGAAAAATCCTAAAGAAAGGATTTTTCATAAAAGTTGTCTGCGACACCGAGGGAAGGGCAGGAGGTGAAATCCATCCCTGTGTGCAGCTCGGGATCGCTGCCGTGAGGTGAAATCCATCGCTGTGTGCGGCTCGGCATCGCTGCCGTGCCGAGGGAAGGGCGGGAGGTGAAATCCAAATCCATCCCTTCCCAGCGCTGACTCAGGTGCCGCGATCCGCCCCGGGCGCGCATCTCGCACCGCGAGCGGCTCCAGCCGCGCTCGCTCGCCGCGGGGCTCATAATGGGATTATTGTTCCCTTTGCGTGCAAAGCCTCGCTCGGGGTTGGTGTCCCCGCCCTGCCCTGCAAACCGCAGCCGCCTGCGCCTTCCCAGCCCCCGGCACGGCACGGGCCGCCCGGCCCCGCTCGTTCCTGGCATCCCCGGGAGCCGTTCCTGTGCCCTGAGTCACCGCGGCTGCTGGGGAGCACCGGGGGCAGCTGGGAGGGACACGGGGGGCATCCCGCCCCACAGGGGACATCCAGCCCCATAGGGACCTTCACGGGGATCATCCAGCCCTACAGGGAACATCCAGCCCTACAGGGACCATCACAGGAATCATCCAGTCCAACCTCTGCCCAGACACCCCAATAATCCCACCCTGGACCTGGAAGGGAAAAGGGAAGGAAAGGAAAGGAAAAGGGAAATAAAAAAGGGAAGGGAAGGGAAGGGAAGGGAAGGGAAGGGAAGGGAAGGGAAGGGAAGGGAAGGGAAGGGAAGGGAAGGGAAGGGAAGGGAAGGGAAGGGAAGGGAAGGGAAGGGAAGGGAAGGGAAGGGAAGGGAAGGGAAGGGAAGGGAAGGGAAGGGAAGAGGAGAAGGAGAAGGAGAAGGAGAAGGAGAAGGAGAAGGAGAAGGAGAAGACAGAGCTGGGCATTGCACACCCATGAATCCCTGGATGAACACAGGCCCAGCTATCAGCAGCCTCTCCATCCTCCACTTGGGATCAATTTCAGACCAAGCCCAGCTCATCCCTCCTGGCTCCAGAGGAGCTTCCCTTGGGATTCCTCCACCGCCTCCTCAGCAGGCACCGATGGTGCCGGTCCCAGGCAGCACCTCCATGGTTTGGCCTCTGAAACGCCAAAAAAACCCCCGAATAAAAGCAGGAGAATGCACCCAGCCCTGCATTCCTGGGCTTTTCCACAGCCACGGTGCTTGGCCAAGCCCTGGGAGCAGCAGCTCGTGCACAGGCAGCAGCAGAGCACCTCCAGTGCCAAGCACAGCCACCCCCGGGGCTGGGAGGAACTGGGGGATTCCCCTTTGTTTTCCCTTTATTTTCCCATTCTCTGGTCACCCCGTTCATCAGCAGGGCTTGGAAAACCCCGAAACATCCAAAAAACAGCAGCAAAGAGGCCACAGATACAGGCTGGGGGATTGGGGTGGAAAAAGAGAAGGAAAGAAAAAAAAAAAAAAAAAAAAAAAAAAAAAAAAAAAAAAAAAAAAAAAAAAAAAGAAAAAGAAAAAAGAAAAAAGAAAAAAAGAAAGGAAAAGTAAAAGAGAGGAGAGAGAGAAGAGAAGAGAAGAGAAGAGAAGAGAAGAGAAGAGAAGAGAAGAGAAGAGAAGAGAAGAGAAGAGAAGAGAAGAGAAGAGAAGAGAAGAGAAGAGAAGAGAAGAGAAGAGAAGAGAAGAGAAGAGAAGAGAAGAGAAGAGAAGAGAAGAGAAGAGAAGAGAGAAAAAGAAAAGAAAAGAAAAGAAAAGAAAAGAAAAGAAAAGAAAAGAAAAGAAAAGAAAAGAAAAGAAAAGAAAAGAAAAGAAAAGAAAAGAAAAGAGAAAATATTTATTTGGAGGGTTTAAAGTTTTAGCTGGAGAGGGGTCACAGTTTAGGTTTCCCTCCAACCACTGCAAGAATTTATCATGATTTTAAGACCAAACTAAGGAATCTAAAGGTTTTACTGAAAAATTAGTGGGAGGAGGGAGAGATCCCCAGCTAAAATTTGATATTTTGCTTGTGAGCAGCTCACAGGACATTTCAAACCCCTCCAAAGGCTGAGTCTCCCAGGATCCCAAATCCCTCTCCAGCCATGGGATAACTTCCCCCAGAGCACCTCTCCCTGTCCCAGGCCCTGGCTGGCTCTTTCTATCCCCTCTGCTCCCAAATTCCACTTTTCCATGGCCATTTCTTGTCCACAGAAATGGAACTTCAGGCCCTGTGGCAGCTTCCCCTCACACCAAAGAATGGGGAGATCATTTCATTTTCTTCCAGGGAACAAACAGAAAAAAAGGGATTTTCCTCTGGGATTTCTGCCTGCTCCTTCCCAGGGCTCCATCCCCATCTGGCCTGGCTGCATCCAGGCAGGATGAAATGCTTTTTGTGGCATTATCTCCCAGAAATCTGATTACAAGGCTGCCTCCACCTCTCTAATGGGTTTGGTTTTTTTTGTACCCGCTGGCACCACACGCCAGGAATTAAAGCAGGAAACATCCCTGGCAGGCTGGAGAACCCCAAGCCGTGGACATCCCAGAGGATTTGAAGGTTTTTGAGCTGGAAGCAGAGGGATCAGAGCTTTCCAGAGCCTCCAGTGTGGGTGGAATTAGGGAGAGCAGTGGGAATGGGGCTCTGCAAGGGCTGTGGCAGATCCCTTCCCTGTCCTGCCCTGGCATGCAGGGACAGCTCTCACCTTTTCCAAGAGAAGGGCCTGACACCCCCTGCTTATCCTGCTAAAGGCTGAATTCCCGAATTTCCCCTGTGCCTGGAGGGACCCAGCTCAGCCCCACAGTTCCAGGGATGCACACCCAGGGTGAAACTGCCTCTCCTTGGCTTTTCCCTTCTTTTCCCAGCCCCAAGGAAGCTTTTCCATCCCCCATCGCCAAGGAAGCCTTCCCAGCCAAGAGAGGACCTTGGAAAGCCAGGAACAGTGAGGCTGGAGGAAGGAAACCCAGCAGAGTGGAGGGAGGAGGATCCAATCCGTGGATTTATGGCATGGAAACGACTCGGTGCAAACTCCATTTCCCATTTATTGAAAGCAATCACAGTTAAAAGGTCAAATCCATCAGCAAACAGGAGCTTTGGATCATCCAGCGGGACACACAAAGGAAATCTATCCAAAAAAAAAAACCAAGGACTGAACCAAATGGAGAGCTCAGTTTATTCCAGCCCGTTCCCTTTGGCTCCGGTGGGACCAAAGGGGGATCCAGGACATGGCAGCCCCAATTCCAGAGGGACTGAGCAGCAGGAGCAGCCAGGTGATCCAGGTAATCCCACAGCAGGGTTTAGGGAAGCCCTGTGTGCTGGAGATCGGAGCGAGGGGGAGCTGGGATTCGCAGCATCCTCCCAAGCCTGGGCACGGGGATGGGCAGGAGTCACCCCTCAGCCTGCTCAACCCAGGGCTGAGGATCAATCCTCACTGCTCAGGAGGAGCCATTCCACAAGAAATGCGTGGGAAGCATCAGGAGAAGAGGCAGGAATGGCCATGCATGGTTGTGGCTCTCCAGTGGGATAATTAATTCATCCTGAGGGGTTAATTAATCCATTCATCCCGGAATGCTCCTGCCCTTCCTGCAGGGGAAGGGTGAGCAGGAGAACCCTGGCTTGGCCCTCCAGGGAGTTCTGATCGCTGGAAGCAGCAGCTGAAATCCAGAATCCCTTGGGAAGCCCAGACACCTCCACATGGAATTGCCTGGAGAACTCAAATCCTCCTTTCCTGGGGTTTTATTCCCATAGAAAACCCCGGAGAATTGGACACAGCACATTGGAGCAGTGCTCCTCTGAGACACATTTAGGAAAAAAATGACATTTCCCTCTTGCAGAGATCCCAAGAAAATTCACCTTTATTTGCCTGGACTACCTCCATGCATCCAAACCAATTCCCTGCAGTGTTCCTGAGGGGCAGCAGGATGTGGAGGACCTGAGATCCCATGGCTCATCACAGTCCTAATGCCTTCAACCTTCCCAAAAAAGGGTGCAATTCCACACTCCATAAGGAGATTACTCCATTTCAAGACCCCAGACCAGCCTCCACACGGGACAGGGAATTCCCAACCTCTGACAGAACAGAGAGGATCAAAATCCCAAATGCCTTTCCCTGGAGAAACCAGCCCAGCGTCATCCAACGCCCCTCCCAGGAGGAAAACCAAACCAGGATCTGGGAGGACCCACCCGTATTTGTGCTTGGAAACCATCGCCAGGAACTCAGAGGGGAGGGGGAGATACAAAATCAGAGGAAATCAACACCAAACCAGATCCCAAAATTCTATGTACAGATCCAGTCCCGGGCCAAGGCGTGTGCGGCTCCGGTCCCGCGGCGCGGGGCTCTGCTGTGTCCTCCTGGGAATGCAGCTCTGCCCTAGCCCAGCCCCACATCCAGGGACATCATCACCACAAAGCCCAGGATGGAGGTCCAGGATGCCAACTTCCCGTTGCCGCTGCAGGGAGAGGGGAATGCTGGAGCGGGGAATGCTGGAGCAGGGAATGAATGTTGGAGCGGGGAATGCTGGAGCGGGGAATGCTGGAGCAGGGAATGCTGGAGCGGGGAATGTTGGAGCAGGGAATGCTGGAGCGGGGAATGTTGGAGCGGGGAATGCTGGAGCGGGGAATGTTGGAGCAGGGAATGCTGGAGCGGGGAATGCTGCTCGTGTCCCATCCCAGCCCCGATGCTCCCGAGCCCCCCTGCCCACGGGGGCCATTCCCTGGCATGGGGAGGGAGCACAGCAATCCTTTGGCTGCATCCTGACCCCCCCAGGATCCCAAACCCCATCTCCATGGGATAACTTTCCCCTTTTCTCTCAGTTTGCTCCCTGGAGGATTCCCAGCCCCTCCATCCAGAGCCCATCTCCACTTTGCAGCCTTGCCTGGGTGTTTAAATCCCCTCTGCTCCCAAACTCCCCCTTTGCCACGGACCCTCCTTGTTCCCAGGGGTAACTGGGACCCTCCCACAGGTGAGGGGGGTCTCACCTGGTCTGTGCCTCGGGAATGATGTCGTCCATCACCACGTAGACCATGGCTCCAGCAGCGAACCCCAGCGCGTAGGGCAGGAGCGGCTCCGCCAGCACCACGGCCAAGGCGCCCAGGAGCCCGGCCAGGGGCTCCACCATCCCACTCAGCTGCCCATACCTGCCAGAAGAACAGCCACAACATCCCTGGAGAGCTGCAGCGGGGCTGGCCCAGCCATCCCAAAGGGATCAGGGGGCTCACGTCTCCCCATCCCCGCTGCGCCCCATTCCCGGCGCCCTGGAAGGGTCAGACACTGCCACACCTGGCCAAGGCACCTGCATTATGGGAACAGGACATTACAGTTTTGACAATTTCCCAGCTAAATTTTTCAGGCAGGATCTAATTCCTGCCCCCAGCAGCTCTGTGGGATTTGGGGATCCAGCTCCCAGGCAGAGGGAACGTTTCCAATCAGCACAGCTCAGTCCCAAAGAGGACACCTGGCCCCAGCCTCAGGCAGGATAAAGCCACGTCCTGCCCGCTCCTTTTCTTTCGCACCCCTCTGGACCATGGGAAATCCCTTCCCAGCAGCAGCAATCCTGCTGCAAGTCCCAGCACTGAAGGAGGTGGGTGGGAGGAAAGGAAAACAAAACTTTTGGAGCAGTTTGGGAGCCTCCGCCGCCCTCCATGCATCACCCAGAGCAGGGCAGGGGCAGGAAGGCAGCCCCTGCTCCCAGGGTTTGTGCCCTTGGCTTTTGCACCTCAGGGAGAAGGGGAAAAAAGAGAAGTGGGGTTGAAATGCAGCCTGAAGGGAAAGAAAAGTGAGGTGATGTAAAAATTAAATAATAATAATAATAATAATAATAATAATAATAATAATAATAATAATAATAATAATAATAAAGGAGTGCAGGATCTGGAGCTCAGCACAGCACTGACATGGGATGTGGTGATTGCTGGGATCAGGGATTCATCCCCTGGAATGTGGTGATGGTTGGGATCAGGGATTCATCTCTGGGATGTGGTGATTGCTGGGATCGGGGATTCAGCCCTGGCATGTGATGATTGCTGGGATCAGGGATTGATCCCTGGGATGTGGTGATTGCTGGGATCAGGGATGCATCCCTCCAGCATCCCCTGGCATGTGATGGTTGATCAGGGATGCATCCCTGGCATGTGATGGTTGATCAGGGATGCATCCCCGGGATCCAGGGGCTGGGATCTGAGCCTGGAGGCTGTGGAAGGAGCAGGGCAGTGCTGGAGAGCTGCAGCACCCCCAGCACCAGAGGGAACACAGCGGATCCCGAGCAATCCCATCCCAAGGGCTCCATCCCCAGTGGAGCTGCGCAGGGGTGGGGGGATCAGAGGCAGGAGGGGCTGCTGGAGGAGGCTCCTTTCCCTGGAGCAGAGCTCACCAGAAAGCTTTCCAGGTGGAAAACCCAGCGCCACGCAGGGGCAGGCTGACAGCCAGGCCCTCTGGGAAGTTCTGGATCCCAATCCCAATGGCTAAATTCCTTAAAAAAGCACAAATAGATCAATTTGTTTACGTTGGGGGCAAAGCTCAGCCTGGGATAGGCTGCTGGGAAAAAGGGACGTGACTGGGGATTCAGTGCAAGAGCTCCCAGCCCCGGTGCCCAAATTTAACAGGATCCCAGCAAATTCCATCCCCCAACAGCTGCAGAGCTTCCAGCACCAGCCCATGGAGCAGCAGGGAGCAGAAGGAGGAGAGGAGACTTGTCCTGGGAGGGTCCTGGAGGGATTCCAGCCCGAGGATTCCCGGGAGCTGCAGCATTCCCAGGGCTGGCACTGGAGCAGCCCAGGTTTGAGGTTCCTCCCTCCTGGGGGCTTTGCCAGAGGGACCCCAACAGCCACAGGGCTTCGCTTTCCCTCTTTTCTTGCTTTCCTTCTTTTTTTGCTTTCCCTCCTTTTTTTGTTTTCCCTCTTTTTTGCTTTCCCTCTTTTTTTGCTTTTCCTCTTTTTTTGCTTTTCCTCTTTTTTTTGCTTTCCCTCTTTTTTGCTTTTCCTCTTTTTTTGCTTTCCCTCTTTTTTTGCTTTCTGTCTTTTTTAGCTTTCCCCTTTTCTTGCTTCCCCTCTCTTCTTGCTTTCCCTCTTTTTTTGCTTTCCCTCTTTTTTGCTTTCCCTCTTTTTCTTGCTTTCCCTCTTTTTTGCTTTTCCTCTATTTTTGCTTTTCCTCTATTTTTACTTTCTCTCTTTTTTTTTTTTGCTTTCCCTCTTTCCCACCACCTTGCATCCCATGGAAAGGGAACCCTTGGAACTTCCAGGGTCACACTCAGCAGCGGGGAGAAGCAGGGCTGCGCATCAGTCGGGGAATCCCAGAATCCCGGAATGCTTTGGGTGGGAAAGGGATTTTAAATCCCATCCCATTCCACCCCCTTGGCACGGCAGGGACACCTCCAGCTGTCCCAGGTGCTCCCAGCCCTGCCCAGCCTGGCCTTGGGCACTGCCAGGGATCCAGGGGCAGCCCCAGCTGCTCTGGCAATCCCATCCCAGGGCCTGCCCACCCTGCCAGGGAAGGATTTTGTCCTCACCATTCCCTGGGCAGCTCCTGTTGGGTTTGGCTGGCACATCCGCCTCCCTCCCTTGCAGCTCTGCAGGGGTTTGGGATTTTGGGGGAACGTTTCAGGCACCAAGCAGGGCTCCCCAGGCTCCCCACACATCCCTGGGAGCCTCTCTGCAGCTTTGCTGGGCTCTGTTGGTGGCACTGGGGGACACCAAGAGTGGGACCTCCCCAGCAGGGAGGTGTTGGGCTCTGAGGGGTCTCCAGAGAGATCCCAGAGCCTCTCCCAGCTCAGCTCCTGCTCTGCCAACAGCTGCCAGCTCCCCTTCCTCACCCCCTCGTTTCCTATGAGTAAAATAAGCCCGGTGAGAAAAAACCTCTCAGGGCTGTGTAAACTTCTCCCAGGGTTTACAGAGGAGGGGAGGGGAAGGGGGAGAGGCTCTGGGCTTCCCCGGGCACGACAGGCCAGTACAATCACAAACATTATTCCAGCAAAGACAGGGAGCACGGAGGGGGAGAACCATCCCTGCTGCAAAACACTGCAGCCGCTGTCTGGGCTCTGGGGTGGTTTTTTTCCTCCTCCTTCCCTGGCTCAGCACAAAGCAGCTATTGCTGCTCCTGGCCACGACAAACGAGCCGGGAGGGAGCTGTGAATGGCGGGGTCTGTGTGGGAAGGGTGGGGAGCTCCCCCCCATCCCGATCCCACCGGGAAGTGGGACCCCCACGCTGACCCCGAGGGGCAGGAGGAAGGGATGGAGCGGGGGGAGAGCCGGGAGGAGCCCATCAGGGGTTTGGCCCTGCCCTCTTCCTGCTCTCCTTCCCACACACCCCCCAGGGCAATCCATGTGGGCTTCCCAAAACCAGGAAATCCCCAAAACCAGGAATAACCCAAGGACAATCCATGTGGGTTTCCCAAAATGAGGAACAACCCCAGCACAATCCATGTGGGCTTCCCAAAACCAGGAAATCCCCAAAACCAGGAACAACCCCAGGACAATCCATGTGGGCTCCCCAAAACCAGGAACTCCCCAAAACCAGGCTCCCCAAAACCAGGAATAACCCAAGGACAATCCATGTGGGTTTCCCAAAATGAGGAACAACCACAGGACAATCCATGTGGGCTCCCCAAAACCAGGCTCCCCAAAACCAGGAACAACCGCTGGACAATCCACCTGGGCTTCCCAAAGCAGGAACCAGTCCCAGCCCTACAGCTGGGGCTGCAATGGATGCCCAGCCCAGGGCAGGATTTGATCCCTTTTCCCAGGAAATGTGGGTGTTCCCAGGGTGTTCCCAAGGTGCAGCCTCAGTGTGGGACAGACCAGAGCAGAGGCCACCAGAGACACCTCTGGCCCTGCTCGTGGAGCCCCTTGGGGCAGGAGGGACCTGCTGGGCCCAGCACCACGCTGGGAACGTCCCCAGTGACACCTCCTGGCCCCCAGACCCGCCCTGCTCCCACAGGCATCTGCTCAGCAGGCCCCAATCCCCAGGGACCACACGTTCCCTCCCTCCAGGGACATCCCAGGGCCAGGTGAGCCCCTCCAGGGACATCCCAGGGCCTGGTGAGCCCCACCAGGGACATCCCAGGGCCAGGTGAGCCCCCCCCAAGGACACTGATCCCCCGGGCACGAGGAGAGCTCCGTGCCAGCCTGGGAACACCTGAACATTCCTAATGCCTTCCTCGGGTCACCACCCCAAGAGGGCCACCCCTGTTCCGGCCAGGAGAAGGAAAAGGGATTCACCCGCAGTGCTGCAAACAAACCCATCCCAAGGGATATCCCATAGGGATGGGACTGTCCTGGAGATGAGAGCATACCCAAGGGATACTCAGTCCCAAGGGATACCCCATCCCAAGGGATACTCCCATTCCAAAGGATACTCCCATTCCAAAGGATACTCCCATTCCAAAGGATAGCCCATCCCAAGGGATAGCCCATCTCCAGGGATACCCCATCCCAAAGGATACTCCCGTCCCAAGGGATACTCCATCCCAAACGATACTCCATGCCAAGGAACATTCCCATCCTGAGGGATACTCCATGCCAAGGGATATCCTGTCCCCAGGGATATCCCATCCCAAGGGATACTCCATCCCAAGGGACACTCCCATTCTGAGGGATATCCCATCCTATGGGATACTCAGTCCCAAAGGATGCTCCATCCCAAGGGATAGCACAACCCAAGGGATACTCCATCTCAAGGGATACTACGTCCCAAGGGATATCCTGTCCCAAGAGATAGTCCCATCCCGAGGGACACTCCATCCCAAGAGACACGCCATCCCAAGGGATACTCCATCCCGAGGGACACTCCATCCCAGGGACACTCCATCCCAGGGGACACTCCATCCCAAGGCACATTCCATCCCAAGGGACACTCCATCCCAAGGGACACTCCATCCCAAGGGACACTCCATCCCAGGGACACTCCCATCCCAGGGACACTCCCATCCCCAGGGCGGGCTCAGCTCACACCTTCCCCCGCAGCAGCCCCGGGGCGAGCAGGAGCAATCAAAGCCGCATTGTGTCATTGTGTCCAGGGGAACAAAGGCGCCTTTTGACGGCAATAGGTGCGGATTCTTGGAAGGCTTCCCCCGGCCGCTGCTGCGAGGGAATACATTGTTAAAAGCACAGCACAGAGCCACGGCCCGGCCCCGGGGGACACGGGGGACACGGGGGACACGGCCACGAGCCAACACGAAAACCCGTGGGGTGAAGGGTTTGGGGTCTCCAAAGAGAGGAGGAGAAGAAAGGCGGGGTAAGGGGTACAAAGGTGGGGGACTCAGATCCCATCTGCTCGGATTTTTGCCACCCCCGCAGGTGCCCAAGGATGTGGCACTCGGTGCTCTGGGCTGGTGACAAGGTGGGGATCAGGCACAGGTTGGGCTGCGTGACCTTGGAGAGCTTTTCCAACCTCGGTGATCCTGGGATTCTGTGGATGGGGCAGCTGGGTCCAGCTGGACAACCTGCAGCTCATCCCCAACCTACAAACCTCAGCTGGTCCCACATCCAGGGAGAATCCCACCAGACTCTGCCTGGGGATGTGCCACAGTGTCCCCAGGCTCTGTCACCAGCACGGGAATGTCACAGAAATGTCACCTGGGTGACTCCTCCACGTGGCTACAACAGCCTCGGTGTCCTTGGAAGCACCCAGGACCCAACACGCACTGGATGTGTTGCCTTTCCCAGCTCTGCCTCAACTTCCCCGTCTGTAAAATCAGGGTGGTGGCAGCCACGTCCTCCAGAACTGCCCCAAACCCGGTCACAGAACCCCCAGAGCTCTGCCCTGGCTTTGGCTCATCCTGCCATGCAGCAGAGCCCAGTTTTGGGGAAGAAAAGGTGAATCCATGCCCTGCTGGTGGGGTTCCCCCATGGAACAGCTCTGTGTCCCCCCGGAACATCCCGGGCTGGAGCTCCTACCCCCCTCTGCTGCCAACTGCTCCGGCACCACGCTGAGAAACTCCAAGTTCACTTGCAAAAAAAAAAAAAAGTTGGCATCTCTGCATATTTGCAAGGTCAAGGCACAGAAAGCCTTCTATAAGCCTAAAGCCTTGTTTTCAAGGGCCTATTCTTTGAGGGAGTGATTATGAAAGCAGGCTACATATTCTTAACAAGCCCCTTTTCACTCGGGCTCTCAGTTCCCCGCAGTGGAGAATGTGCATGTGTATTCTTGCATGGCAGCCCTTCCATACTGTTGGGATTGTTATCGGGCCCTGAAAGGCCCGATTGTTTGGGGTTGCTGCGATTACATCACGGCTGCCCCCGGGCCGCCCGCCGAGGTGTTTGATCAGGGCTGCAGGTGGGAAGGAGCTCACGGGGCCCTTTCCCCAGACCTGCCCTACCTGTTAGACCCTGCTCCAAACAGCTGCTTCCCTGTTAAAGCCTGTTAAACCCTGTTCTACACAGCTGCTCCCCAGTTAAACCCTGTTCTATACACCCAGCTGCTCCTTCCCTGTTCTCCCCAGTTAAACCCTGTTCCACACAGCTGCTCCTCTGTTAGACGCTGTTCTACACATGGTTTAACACACAGCTTCTCCTTCCCTCTGCTCTCATGTTAAACCCTGTTCCACAGAGCTGCTCCTCTGTTAAACCCTGCTCCACACAGGGTTTAACACCCAGCTTCTCTTTCCTTGTTCTCCCCAGTTAAACCCTGTTCCACACAGCTGCTCCTTCCCCGTTCTCCCCAATTAGACCCTGTTCCACAGAGCTGCTCCTTTTCCCTCTTAAACCCTGCTCCACAGAGCTGCTTCCCTGTTAGACCCTGTTCTCCACAGGGTTTAACACCCAGCTCTCTTTCCTTGTTCTCCCCAGTTAAACCCTGCTCCACAAAGCTGCTCCTTCCCTGTTCTCCCCTGCTCCACAGAGCTGCTCCTTCTCTCTGCTCCTTCCCTGCTCTCCCCTGTCCCACAGAGGATTTAACACACAGCTTCTCCTTCCCTCTGATCTCCTGTTAAACCCTGTTCCACAGAGCTGCACCTCTGTTAGACCCTGCTCCATACAGGGTTTAACACCCAGCTTCTCCTTCCCTGTCAAACCGTGTTCCACCGAGCTGCTCCCTTGTTAAACCCTGTTCCACACAGCTGCTCCTTCTCTCTGCACCCCTCTTAAACCCTGTTCCACAGAGCTGTTCCTTCCCTGTTAGACCCTGTTCTACACAGCTGCTCCTTCCCTGTTCTCCCCTGCTCCCCCCTGTTTTACACAGGGTTTAACACACAGCTGCTCCTTCCTTCTGCTCCCCTGTTAGACCCTGTTCCACACAGCTGCTCCTCTGTTAGACCCTGTTCTAAACAGCTTCCCCTTCCCTCTGCTCCCTTCTTAAACCCTGTTCCACACAGCTGCTCCCCAGTTAAACCCTGTTCCACACAGCTCTCCTTTCCTGCTCTCCCCTCTTAGACCCTGTTCCACACAGGGTTTAACACACAGCTGCTCCTTCCCTGTTCTCCCCAGTTAAACCCTGTTCCAAACAGCTGCTCCTTCCTTCTGCTCCCCAGTTAAACCCTGTTCCACACAGCTGCTCCCCAGTTAAACCCTGTTCTACAGAGCTGCTCCTTCCTTCTGCTCCCCAGTTAAACCCTGTTCCACACAGCTGCTCCTTCCTTCTGCTCCCCAGTTAAACCCTGTTCCACACAGCTGCTCCCCAGTTAAACCCTGTTCTACAGAGCTGCTCCTCTGCTCCCCAGTTAAACCCTGCTCCACACAGCTTCTCCTTCCCTGCTCTCCACTGTTAAACCCTGTTCCTTCCTTCTGCTCCCCAGTTAAACCCTGTTCCACACAGCTGCTCCTTCCCTCTGCCCCCTGTTAAACCCTCTTCTGTCACCATCACATTTTCTGAAAAATCCCTTTGGATTTCGCTCTTGGGAGGCTGAGAAGCCTCAGAGAAAAAGGAAAACAATAATTATCTCATTTGCTTCTGCTGTGTTTTGCTGCTTCGGAATTTGGTTTGGACATTGTTTACCCACAGGTGATTGTTTCATTGGTTTTTGCTGTGAATTGTTTTGACTCAATGGCCAATCAGGGCCAAGCTGTGTCAGACTCGAAAAGAGAGTCACAAGTTTCCATTATTATCTTTTTAGCCTTCTGTCTGTATCCTTTCTGTATTCTTTAGTATAGTTCAGTACAGCATTCTTTAATATAATATAGATCATAAAATAATAAATCAGCCTTCTGAGAACACGGAGCCAGATTCATCATTCCCTCCCTGTGATGGGGGCCTCAGAAAATATCACAGTGTTCCACAGAGCTGCTCCTTCCCTGTTCTTTCCTGTAAAACCCCGTTCCATCCAGCTGCTCCTTCCCTGTTCTTTCCTGTAAAACCCCGTTCCGTCCAGCTGCTCCTTCCCTGTTCTTTCCTGTAAAACCCCGTTCCATCCAGCTGCTCCTTCCCTGTTCTCCCCATCCTCCCCCTCAGCAGAGTGGCCCCAATGTCCCCCAGATGATGTCCCCCAGGCCACCCCGTTAAATTTCAGCTTTCATATTGATAATGCCTTAAATTTGAGCTGTTGTATTTCCCAGACTCTGCGCGGCGTTGGTTTATAACTCTGAATTTCACATGAAGGGTCAGCAGTTCTCCTCACAGCTCAGTCACACACAACAATCAATTTCCAGCCCCAGAACCAGGGACACCGCTGCAGCTTCAGTTTTTACATATTCATAGCGGGCCAGCCTTAAATAAAACGGGATTTAACGAGGTGGCTGCATTGATCTGGGATAGGGACATACAGAACTTTATAAAGGTTATTAAAATTCAATTTTTTTAAAATTAAACACCCACAGAAGCTGGGTGGTCTAAAAGCAGGGCTGGGACTGTGGGGCACATATAAAAATTCCCAATTAATGTTTATGGCTCCATGCAGAAAACATCAATCCTCTCCTTTTTGTCTGGATATTCAAACTGGGAGCACATTTCAATTAAAAATCGTTTGGTGTGCCTGAAATCTCAGTGGGAGGGACATTTTGGGGTGGGGGAATGGTGGAAGGGGTGGGTTTTAGGGATTTATTGCCTGGATCACACATTCCTCACAGAAAATAAAAGGGGAGCAGGATGAGGGAGGTTGACAAACCTGATTTTCCTTCCTGGAAAGAACCCGCAGGGAATCAAAGCCTGGCTGAATTTAGAAATAAAAATAGGGATGGGGGTAAAAAGAGGGATGTGTGATAAACCAGGGATGTGTGATAAACCCAGAATTAATGCCAAAATCAGGGATGTGTGATAAAACCAGGGATTAATGCCAAAATCAGGGATTCAAAATGAGGATTTATCCCTGATAACTCAGGGATGTGAGATAAACCCAGGGATGTGTGATAACCCAGGGATGTGTGTGATAACCCAGGGATGTGTGATAAAACCCAGGGATGTGTGATAAACCCAGGGATGTGTGATAAACCCAGGGATGTGTGATAAACCCAGGGATGTGTGATAAACCCAGGGATGTGTGATAAACCCAGGGATGTGTGATAAACCCAGGGATGTGTGAGATAACCCAGGGATGTGTGATAACCCAGGGATGTGTGAGATAACCCAGGGATGTGATAACCCAGGGATGTGTGATAACCCAGGGATGTGTGTGATAACCCAGGGATGTGTGTGATAACCCAGGGATGTGTGAGATAACCCAGGGATGTGTGAGATAACCCAGGGATGGATTTCCCTCCCCCTCTCTCAGCCCAGGTGCAGCTCAGGACCTCCCCCCTCACTTTGGGCTCCCCAAGCCCCCCGAGCTGAGCTGGGATCACCCTAGGGCCAGCCCACCCCCAGCAGCCCTGCAGGCACCTCCCAGGTCCCCAGTGAACATCCCCCAGGCCAGGCTAATTAAAAGGTGATTAATGAGCATCTTCCCCCTGTTTTGGACCCAGGGCTGGGCTTTGCTCTGCTGCCTTTCCCTGGGATCCAGGAAAGGTGGGGAGGGGCAGATTTGGGGTTTGGGAGGGGCAGATTTGGGAGATGCTGATTTAGGATTTGGGAGATGCTGATTTGGGATTTGGGAGATGCGGGTTTGGGATTTGGGAGATGCAGATTTGGGAGGTGCTGATTTAGGATTTGGGAGATGCTGATTGAGGATTTGGGAGATGCTGATTTGGGATTTGGGAGATGCAGGTTTGGGATTTGGGAGGTGCTGATTTAGGATTTGGGAGATGCAGATTTGGGATTTGGGAGGTGCTGATTTAGGATTTGGGAGATGCTGATTTGGGATTTGGGAGATGCTGATTTAGGATTTGGGAGGGGCAGATTTGGGATTTGGGAGGTGCAGATTCAGGATTTGGGAGATGCAGATTTGGGATTTGGGAGATGCTGATTTAGGATTTGGGAGGGGCAGATTCAGGATTTGGGAGATGCTGATTTAGGATTTGGGAGGGGCAGATTTGGGATTTGGGAGGTGCCAATTTGGGAGATGCAGATTTGGGATTTGGGAGGTGCACGTTTAGGATTTGGGAGGTGCTGATTTCAGCTCTGGGGGGATTTTCCTGGAGCTGTTCCTGGGTCTGACAGAGGAGGATCCAGCCCCACCTGAGGATCTTTGCTCTCTCTGGATCCATCCCCAGCAGAGCCAGATCTGTGAGAGTGAGAGGGAAAACCCCACAGTGTCCTGTGCCACAATGATTCCCATTCATCCCCAGAAAACACAGCAGAACATTTTTGCCTGGTTTCAATCTCCCCACATTAATCAAACCTTTTTCTTCCCTTTTTTTTTCTTTTTTCTTTCCTTTCCCCCCGTTTTTTTTCTTTTTCTTTTCCCTTTTTTTTTTTTTTTTCTCTTTTTTCCCTTTTTTTTTTTTTTTTTTTTTCCTTTCCCCCTTTTTTTCTTTTTCCTTTTTTTTTTTTTTTTTTTCTTTTTCCCCTTTTTTTTTTCTTTTTCTTTTTTCTTTTTTTCTTTTCTTTTTTTTTTTTTTTTCTTTTTTTTTTTTTTTTTTTTTTTTTTCTTTTTTTTTTTTTTTCCCTTTTTTTCTTTTTTTTTTTCCTTTTTTTTCCTTTTCTTTTTTCCTCTTTTTTTCCCCCTTTTTTCTTTTTCTTTTTCCTTTTTTTTTTCCTTTTCTTTTTTCCTTTTTTTTTCCCCTTTTTTTCCTTTTCTTTTTCCTCTTTTTTTTCCTTTTCTTTTTCCTCTTTTTTTCCCTTTTTTTTCTCTTTTTTGCCCCTTTTCCCCCTTTTTTTTCCCCCTTTTTGCCATTTTTCCCCCTTTTTTTCCCTTTTTTTCCCCAGCCTGAGAGGCACAGCGTGGGAGGCACAGGCTGTCCCACGGAACAACATTTCCCAAGCCCTGCTCAAAGTCTGCCCTGCGAGCCCAGGGCTCCTCTGCTGTCTGTTCCACCAGAGCTGGACAGGAAACAACCCGTGGGCACAGCACATCCAAACGGGGCCAGCACTGCCAGCATGAATGGAAACCATTGTGCTGGGCTGGAGGGAACATCCCCAGCACCATCCAGGGGCGGAATATTTCTGTTTCCATCAATCCCAGCAGAGATTTCAGGCAGGAAATTGAGGATGGGCGTGGACGGTGCATGGGAACCCAGGGCAGGCTGAGCTGGGCACCCCCAGGTTAAATCTGCTCCGTCATAAAACTGAATTTCTCCTTCCCTGCACCCACAGAGAGCCAGGATCAGCCCTGGAGCAAACCTGCTCCGATTGGAAATGTGAAGGATTTTTAGGAAAAAATCCTCAGGAAGCAGCAAAGCTCTGTAGGAATCAGATTTGGCTTTTGTGTGCTTGCACAGGGATGAGCTGCAGACAGAAACAGATTTGGGATTTGGGAGGGGCAGATTTGGGAGATGCTGATTTAGGATTTGGGAGATGCAGATTCAGGATTTGGGAGATGCAGATTCGGGATTTGGGAGATGCAGATTCGGGATTTGGGAGACGCTGATTTAGGATTTGGGAGATGCAGATTCAGGATTTGGGAGATGCAGATTCGGGATTTGGGAGACGCTGATTTAGGATTTGGGAGGGGAAGATTCAGGGTTTAGGAGGGGCAGATTCAGGATTTGGGAGGTGCTGATTTGGGAGATGTGGATTCAGGATTTGAGACATGCTGATTTGGAATTTGGGAGATGCAGATTCAGGATTTGGGAGATGCAGATGTGGGGTTTGGGAGATGCTGATTTAGGATTTGGGAGGGGAAGATTTGGGATTTGGGAGATGCTGATTTGGGATTTGGGAGATGCAGATTCAGGAGCAGGAGTGCCAGGACTCAGGGATACCAGGATGCCAAGAAGACCAGGAGCCTTCCCTGCCACCAATTCTGGAATTCCGTGGATTTGGGAGATGCAGATTTGGGATTTGGGAGGTGCAAATTTAGGATTTGGGAGATGCAGATTCAGGATTTGGGAAGAGCAGATTTAGGATTTGGGAGGGGCAGATTTGGGAGATGCAGATTCAGGATTTGGGAAGAGCAGATTTGGGATTTGGGAGGGGCAGATTTGGGAGATGCAGATTCAGGATTTGGGAGGGGCAGATTTAGGATTTGCCTGTCCCCTGAGTGTCCCCTCCTGTCCCCTTTCCAATCCCGCCCGTGCCGCTCCCAGCAGCCCCAGCCCCATCTGGTTCCTGTCTCAGCAGCCACCCAGGGAGGGTCAGGATCCCTCCCCGCGGTTCAGGAGGAGCCAGAGCAGCTTTTCCAAGCCACGGCTGCCCTTCCCTTTACCTTCCTGCCTGGAAGGCGGCCAGGGGCAGCTCCTGCCTTCCCCATTCCCCATTCCCAGAGGGAACCTTCCCCTGCTGGGCGCTCCCGCCCTGCCTGGCACTGCCCTGGCACTGTCCCCCCTCCTGTCCCCTCAGCACTTTGTCCTGAGCTGTTCCCACCTCTGGAAACTCCCAACATTCCCAGCCCTGCGGGGAGCGGGGCAGGGGCAGCGGGGATGGGAACAGCTCAGCCCCATGGAAAACTCCCCAAAAGGGGCACCTGCCACTGCCCCAGCTGCTCCAAACCCCATCCAAACCCCATTCCAGGGATGGGGCAGCCACAGCTTCCCTGGGAATTCCATCCCAGCCCCTCACAGGGAACAATTCCTTCCCAGTATCCCACCCAACCCTGCCCTCTGGCACTGGGGAGCTCTTCCCATTCCCATTCCCAACCCTATTCCCCTTCCCATCCTCCCCATTCTGGTTCCCATTCCCATTCCCATCCCTGTACCATTCCCATTCCCATTCTCATTCCTGTTCCCATTCTCATTCCCAATCCCTGGTTCCCATTCCCATCCCCATTCTGGTTCCCATTCCCATTCCCATCCCCATTCTGGTTCCCATTCCCATTCCCATTCTCATTCCCAATCCCTGGTTCCCGTTCCCAATCCTATTCTGGTTCCCATTCCCATCCCCATTCTGGTTCCCATTCCCGTTCCCATTCCCATTCCCACTCCCATTCCCATTCCCATTCCCATTCCCAGCCTCTCGGTGCGTTCTCCCCACGTGTGAAAATCCCGGCCGGGGGCTCTGACGCAGCCGCAGCTCCCGGAGGATCCCGGAGGATCCCGGAGGACGCCGGGCGCAGGAGCGGAGCCGAACACCCGGTGGCGGCAAAGAAACGCGCAGGAGAATCCCGGGAAGGGCCGGGAGGGGAATCCCGGGATGGAGAGGGAATCCCAGGATCCTGGGTGATGGACAGGATGGGAATCCTGGGGTCCTGGATGAGCTGGGATGATGGGCAGGGTGGGAATGTCGGGATCCTGGGCAGGATAGAGAATGCCAGGATCCTGGATGATGGGCAGGAACGAGAACCTCGGGATCCTGGGCAGGGTGGGAATCCCGGGATCCTGGATGAGCTGGGATGATGGGCAGGATGGGGAATCCTGGGATTTGGGATGAGCTCAGATGATGGGCAGGATGGGGAATCCCAGGATCCTGGGCAGGATGGGGAATCCCAGCAGCCTCCCAGGTCCCAGGCATTCCCAGGATGCCTGAGCTGATCCAGCACATCAAAAATCTCCTTTTGTTGCAGCTCTGCTGGCTTTGTGAAGAGCCTTTTACTGAGGGGAACAGGGAGTAAAGCTGGAGGATCCTGCTCTTTATTCCCAAGGAGTAAAGCTGGAGGATCCTGCTCTTTATTCCCAGGGAGTAAAGCTGGACGATCCTGCTCTTCTCCCTGGGGTCTGGGATGGGACAGGGAATGGGAATGGAAGGTTTGGGATGTGCCTTTGTGGGACACAGCTTGAGCCTGGACACAGAAAGGGCTGGACAGCCTGGATGGACCCAAAATCAGCCTGGATGGACCCAAAATGATCTGTGGGACCCCACAGATCCCTCAGCAGGAATCATGGAATGCTTTGGGATGGAAGGGACCTCAGAGATAACCCAGGGACCTCTCCCAAGCTGCTCCAGCCTGGCCTGGGACCCCGCAGGGACCCGGGGCCCTCCCCACCCTCACAGGGAGGAATTTCTCCCCAGAGCCGATCCCGTTCTCCTCGGGAGCCAGAACAGCCCGTGCGAATTCCAGGGGAAAGCCGAGCCCAGGCAGAGCCTGGCAGGAGCTGCCGTGCGCAGGGCGGCCGCCGAGAGGAGCCAGCAGCTCCTGCAAAGCGCCGGCAGCTCCTGCAGCCCCGCTCCGGCTTCATCATCCCTCCCTCCCGTTCCTCCTGGTTTATTTTCCTTTCCTCCCATTCCTCCGGCTTCATCATCCCTTCCTCCCGTTCCTCCTGGTTTATTTTCCCGTCCTCCCATTCCTCCGGGTTCATCATCCCTTCCTCCCGTTTCTCCAGCTCTGCTCCAGGTCTATTATCCTTTCCTCCCATTTTTTCCCAGCTCCACTCCAGGTTTGTTCTCCCTTTCTCCTGTTTCTCCAGGTCAATTATCCCTTCCTCCCATTTCTCCAGAATTATCATCCTTTCCTCTCATTTCTCCAGGTTTATTTTCCCTTCCTCCTGTTTCTCCAGATTTATCATGCCTTCCTCTTGTTTCTCCAGCTCTGCCCCGAGTTTATTATCCTTTCCTCCTATTTTTTCTAGCTCCACTTCAGGTTTATTTCCCCTTCCTCCCCTTTCTCCAGGTCCATTATCCTTTCCTCTCATTTCTCCAGATTTATTTTCCCTTCCTCCCATTTCTCCAGCTCCACTCCAGATTTATCATCCCTTCCTCTTGCTCTCCAGCTCTGCTCCAGGTCCATTATCCTTTCCTCCTGTTTCTCCAGGTCAGTTATCCCTTCCTCCTGTTTCTCCAGTTTTATTTCCCTTCCTCCCATTTCTCCAGGTCCATTATCCTTTCCTCCCGTTTCTCCAGCTCTGTCCCGAGTTTATTATCCTTTCCTCCCATTTTTCCCAGCTCCACTCCAGGTTTATTTTCCCTTTAACAGCACAAGGGAGGGGATGGACACCCCAAAACCCCTGGGTGCCCGTGCTGAGGGCCAGCAGCACCCCTGGGACACTCAGCTGTCTCTCCCCAGCGATTCCAGAGAGGCAAAAACCACAGAGCAGCACAGAGACCTCTTCCCACAGAGTGAGGAAAACGCAGCAGCACCAGGAATTCCTGCCACTCCTTTGCCACCCTCTGTGCTTCCAGGCAGGTCCCATCAATCCACGGATCCCAAACCCCCCAGCAGGGGCCAGCGTGGGACAGCCAAGCTCCCGGAGGCAAGGCAACCCACAAAAAGCAGCATCAGCTCTTACCTGGCGCTCTGGAATGTGGCAGACTGGGATTTCCCGACAGCTCCAAAGCCAACTCCCACTGCCAGGCCCTCTGAAACAGCCGGGAAAAACCAGTAAGGACCAGTAAGGACCAGTAAGGACCAGTAAAGGTGCAGGCAGCCCTGCGTGGTGCTGTTCACAGGGGTCCCAGGACCAGGGAAGAGATGAGAATCTTGACTCCATGTTTCTGAAGGCTGATTTATTATTTGATGATATGTATGATATTAAAAGGAAATTATCTGCTAAAACTATACTAAAAGAATAGAAGAAAGGATTTCATCAGGGAAAGGGGAGGGAGGGAGGGAGGGAGGGAGGGAGGGAGGGAGGGAGGGAGGGAGGGAGGGGAGGGAGGGAAGGGAAGGGAAGGGAAGGGAAGGGAAGGGAAGGGAAGGGGAAGGGAAGGGAAGGGAAGGGAAGGAAAGGAAAGGAAAGAAAGGAAAGGAAAGGAAAGGAAAGGAAAGGAAAGGAAAGGAAAGGAAAGGAAAGGAAAGGAAAGGAAAGGAAAGGAAAGGAAAGGAAAGGAAAGGAAAGGAAAGGAAAGGAAAGGAAAGGAAAGGAAAGGAAAAGAATGATAATAAAATCTTGTGACCCTCAGAGAGTCCAAGACAGCCGGACTGTGATTGGCCATTAATTAAAAACAACCACATGAGACCAATCAAAGATGCACCCGTTGCATCCCACAGCAGCAGATAATTCTTGTTTTTCTTTTCCTCCGAGGCTTCCCAGCTCCTCAGGAGAATTCCACCCAGCACTGCCCACCCCAGACCCAGCACAGGGAGAAGGTTTTTCCCCCCTTGGTTTAAAATCTCCATTTTGGGGGTTTAAAATCTCCATTTTGGGGGTTTAAAATCCCCGTTTTTGGGGTTTTTTTTGCAGCCTGGTGGCCTTGTTCCCCTCCCAGCAAGGACAGGCTCCACAGCACAAGGAAACCCAAATTCCACCAGAAAATGTCTACCTTGCAGATTATTGTATATTACAGCTAATCCCATAATTTTAAATACAGTTAATCCCATAATTTTAAATACAGTTAATCCCATAATTTTAAATACAGTTTAATCCCATAAACCCCAAGGAAAACAGGTGAAAAGTCTTCCCAGAAAAAAACCCCAAAAACTGATTTTCAGAAAGCACCAAAGACTCGGTATTTTTTTCCCTTTGGTTTAAAATCTCCATTTTTGGGGTTTAAAACCCTCATTTGAGAGTTTAAAATCCCCATTTTTAGGGGTTTAAAATCTCCATTTTGGGGGGTTTTGAATCCTCATTTTTGGGGTTTAAAATCCCCATTTTGGGGGTTTAAAATCTCCAGTTTTGGGGGTTTTGAATCCTCATTTTTGGGGTTTAAAACCTCCAGTTTTGGGGGTTTTAAAACCCCATTTTTAGGGTTTAAAAATCCCTGGTTTTGGGGCTTAAAATGCCCATTTAGGGGGTTTAAAAATCCCCATTTTTGGAGTTTAAAATTCCCATTTTTAGGGTTTAAAACCCCCATTTTGGAAGTTTTAAATCCCCATTTTTGGGATTTAAAACCATCATTTTTGGGGTTTAAAATCCCTGTTTTGGAGGTTTAAATCCCTCCCCTTTTGGGATTTGAAATCCCCAGTTTTGGGGTTTAAAATCCCCAGTTTTGGGGGTTTAAAATTCCCTCTTTTTTTTGTTTTTTGAAACCCCCTTTTTTGGGGTTTCAAACCCCCAGTTTTGGGGTTTAAAATCCCCATTTTTTTTGTTTAAAACCCCATTTTTTGGGGCTTAAAATCCCCATTTTTTTGGTTTAAAACCCCAATTTTTGGGGTTAAAAATCCCCATTTTTGAGGTTTAAAACCCCATTTTTTGGGTTTAAAACCCCAATTTTTGGGGTTTAAAATCCCAATTTTTTGGGGTTTAAACCCCCCATTTTTAGGGTGGGCAATTCAGAGGACAGAACCAAACCTGGCGGGATTTTGCAGCGCGCACGGAGGGGCTCAGGTGAGCATCCCAGCAGGTGGGAAGGGAGCCCTGGGTGAGTTTTTGTGGCCCTGAGAGTTCCCGGTTGCCTTGGAAACGGCAGGAAAAGCAGCAAAGCCCGGGATAAGCACAACATCCCCATCCCCGAGCCACAGCCGAGCACTGGCAGCTCCTCAGAGCCCGGAGCCAAGGACAGGGCAAGGAGATCCCCAAAATCCCAAAAAATCGGCCCTAAAAATCCCCCAGTGGGCTCCAGCTCCGGGCAGGGGCTCAGAGAACTGGGGCACAGCTCTGGAAAGGATCCTGGGGAGATCCAGAATCTGCCTGGGTGGACCCAAAATGAGGAAAATCCCATCAGCTTGGGATGTGAAAGGAAAGGATCCACATCCCCCTTCCCACACACTTCCCAAATCCTGCAGGGTCTGCACATCCCACAGCACAAAGAGTTCCCAAATCCTGCTCAGTGATCCCAAACCCTGTAGGACCTGCCCATTCCACAGCACAAACACTTTTCCAAATCCTGCAGGACCTGCACATCCCAAGCACCTGATTTTATAGAATTACACCTGATTTGAAAGAACTGCACCTGTTCTGAAAGAACTCCACCTAATTTTATAGAATTCCACCTCATTTTAAAATAATCCCACCTGATTTTAAAGATCTCCACCTGAATTTAAAGAACTCCCCCTGATTCATAGAACTCCATCTGATTTGAAAGAATTCCACCTGAATTTTTAATAAACTCAACTTTAAAGAACTCCACCTGAATTTAAAGAACTCCACCTGATTTGAAAGCACTCCACCTGATTTCATAGGATTCCACCTCATTTTAAAATAATTCCACCTGATCTTATAGAATCCCACCTGATTTTAAAGAATTCCCCCTGATTTTAAAATAATTCCACCTGATTTTTAGAATTCCACCTGAATTTAAAGAACTCCACCTGATTTTTAAAGAATCAGACCTGATTTGAAAGAATTCCACCTGATCTGAAAGCACTCCACCTGATTTTATAGAATTCCACCTCGTTTTAAAATAATTCCACCTGATTTTATAGAATCCCTCCTGATTTTTAAAGAACTCCACCTGAATTTAAAGAACTCCACCTGATTTGAAAGAATTCCACCTGAATTTTTAAAGAACTCTACTTGACTTTAAAGAACTCCATCTGAATTTAAAGAATTCCACCTGATTTGAAAGCACTCCACCTGATTTTTTAGAATTCCACCTCATTTTAAAATAATTCCACCCGATCTTATAAAACATTTTTATTTTAAAATAATTCCACTGATTTTAAAACTCCACTCTCCACCTGATTTTTTAGAATTCCACCTATGAACTCCACCTGATTTCCTTTTAAAATAATTCCACCTGATCTTATAGAATCCCTCCTGATTTTTAAAGAATTCCCCCTGATTTAAAATGATTATTTAAAGAACTCCACCTGATTTGAAAGAATTCCACCTGAATTTTTTAAAGAACTCTATTTGCTTTAAAGAACTCCATTGACTGATTTTACTATTTAGAACTCATTTATCCACCTGAATTTTTGATTTTTAAAGAACTGAACTCCACCTGAATTTAAAGAACTCCATTTGATTTTTAAAGAACTCCACCTGAATTTAAAGAACTGCACCTGAATTTAAAGAACTCCATTTAAAAAAAACAATTTGATTTTTAAAGAATTAGACCTGATTTGAAAGAATTCCATCTCTTTTAAAATAATTCCACCTGATCTTCTAGAATTCCACCTGATTTTCAAAGAATCCCCCCTGATTTTTAAGGAATTCAAGCAGCTGCCCAGCACCCCCAAGCTCCTCCATCCTGGAACTGCTTCTGTGGAAGCCCAGAACTCTTTCCCAAATTCCCAGAGCCTGGCCCTGCTGCAGCTGAGCTCTCCTGACCCCACAGCACCTGGATCCATCAGAGATATTTAAAGTTTCATTCCCAGCACAGAAATGCTTTCTCAGGCCGCTGCTCAGGGAGTTTTAATGTGACAGAGCTGAGCTCTGGTGGGGACAGGGCAGGGAGGCAGCTCCCACATGAATATTTCAGTGGAATATTTCATCCCAGCTGCTGGAAATCCTGGATTTCATTGCCTTTTTGTCACCTTGCCGGCTGTGCTGCTGACAAACTCTGCTGTGTTGTCAGTGGCTGCCTCCGAATGAGGCGGTGACAGATGAGCTGGTGGCAGGGGGACATCAGGGACCCCCCTGTCCCCTCCTCCCCGCCCTGGAAAATGTGGAATTTCCTCCAGCTGCATGGGGAGCCCTGAGGGAGCTGGGCTGGGGCCATGGAGCCAAACCCAGCCTGGGAGCAGCAGCCAGGGCTGGGGATGGCACCTGAGCCCTGAGAGTGTCACCTGTGTCCTTCACTGAGGACATCACCCAAACCTGGCACCTTCATCTCTCACCTGAGAATGTCACCTGAGCCCTGGGGATGTCACCTTGTCACCTGTGTCCTTCTCCTGAGGACATCACCCAAACCTGGGCATGTCACCTGAGCCCTGAGAATGTCACCTGTGTCCTTCACTGAGAGCATCACCCAAACCTGGGTATGGCACCTTCACCTCTCACCTGAGAATGTCACCTGAGCGCTGGGGATGTCACCTGAGCCCTGAGAGTGTCCCCTGTGTCCCTCACTGAGAGCATCACCCACAGCTGAGGATGTCACCTGAGCCCTGAGAATGTCACCTGTGTCCTTCACAGCCATGGTTGGGGATGTCACCTGTGTCCTTCACCTGAGCGCAGCTCCCAAACCTGAGAATGTCACCTGAGCCCTGGGGATGTCACCTGGGTCCTTCACTGAGAGCAGCAGCCATGGCTGGGGATGGCACCTGGGTCCTGAGAATGTCACCTGTGTCCTTCACAAAAAAATGTCACCTGCATCCTTCAGCTGAGAGCATCGCCCACAGCTGGGGATGGCACCTGAGCCCTGGGGATGGCACCTGTGTCCCTCACTGAGAGCAGCAACCACATCTGGCACCTTCATCTCTCACCTGAGAATGTCACCTGAGCGCTGGGGATGTCACCTTGTCACGTGTGTCCTTCTCCTGAGGACATCACCCAAACCTGGGGATGGCACCTGAGCGCTGGGGACGTCACGTCACCTGTGTCCCTCACAGGATCCCTGGCCACTCTGGAATTCCCCCAGAGCTGCCAGGGGCAGCCAATCCCAGCTGGATTTTCTCTCCAGAGCAGAAACACTGGGAAAAATCCAGGGATGTTCCAATGTGCAGCCGTTCCCTCAAATCCCACGGAATTGCTGCTCCATCCCCTCAAATCCTATGGAATTGCTGCTCCAATCCATGGAATTGCTGCTCCATCCCCTCAAATCCTATGGAATTGCTGCTCCATTCCATGGAATTGCTGCTCCATTCCCTCAAATCCCATGGAATTGCTGCTCCATCCCATGGAATTGCTGCTCCATTCCATGGAATCCCATGGAATTGCTGCTCCATTCCATGGAATTGCTGCTCCATTCCCTCAAATCCCATGGAATTGCTGCTCCATTCCATGAAATTTCTGCTCCATTCCCTCAAATCCCACGGAATTGCTGCTCCATCCCATGAAATCCCATGGAATTGCTGCTCCATCCCATGAAATCCCATGGAATTGCTGCTCCATTCCCTGCAGTCCCGTGGAATTGCTGCCCCAGGAGCCCCCTGCACCCACTGGCATCCCTTTCCTGCATCCCCCTGGGGATGCAAGGCTGCGGGGAAGCCTCTTCCTCCCCTTGCTCCTCCTCCTCGCCCTCCCAGCAGGAACGGGGTGCTGCAGGAGCAGGAGGGGCGCTGCAGTTCCAGGCAGCCCCGGACGAGGCTCAGATCGATGGGTGCAGCCCAAGCGGCTCCGCTGAGCCCCAGCAGGTTCCCAAAGCCTCGATAAAGCCGACCATTGGAAAGCAGCCCCCGCTCCAGCAGCCCCCAAACGAGTGTTCCCAGCTTTTTCCATGGGGCTGGGAGAACATTCCCATCGAGCCTCAGAGCCGCTGGTGATTGAGATGCAATGTGGCACTCACCGCCCTTCCCCAGGGAGGCCCAGCCCCGTCCCGCGAGGGGGAATCCAATCAATTTCTGCTAATGACAAAGCGAGCAGCCTGGAAATCACCTGCCTTCCCCGCAGGAACTGCAATCTGCGGGCACAGCACGGAGCCCGCGCCTGCACAGATCCCCCCGCAGCCCAAATCTGCTCCAGAGCCCCCTCAGTTCATCCTCAACCCCAAATCCAGCCCAAATCTGCTCCAGAGCCCCCTCAGTTCATCCCAACCCCAAATCCAGCCCAGAGCTGCTCCAGAACCCCCTCAGTTCATCCCAACCCCAAATCCAGCCCAAATCTGCTCCAGAACCCCCTCATTTCATCCCAACCCCAAATCCAGCCCAGAAGCTGCTCCACACCCCCTCATTCATCCCAACCCCAAATTCAGCCCAGAGCTGCTCCACAGCCCCCTGCTTTCATCCCCAACCCCAAATCCAGCCCAAATCCGCTCCACAGCCCCAAATCCAGCTCAAATCTGCTCCACAGCCCCCTCATTTCATCCCAGCCCCAAATACAGCCCCGGAGCTGCTCCACAGCCCCCTCATTTCATCCCAGCTCCTCTTGGCCCCGGGACGGCTCCTACAGGCCCTGCCTTCATCCCGAACCCCAATGCGGGGTCACCCAAATGTGCTCCAGAACCCCTCATCACCCCCCCAAATCCAGCCAGGAGCCACCGAACCCCCTCATTTCGGGCGTACCGGAAATCCAGCCCAGGAGCTGCTCAACCCCTATTTCACAACCCCAAATCCAGCCCTGGAGCTGCTCCAGAACTCCTTGAGCGTACCTCAAATCGGTCCTGGATTTGGTAAACCTTGGGGGTCCTCATCCCCAACCCCAAATTCAGCCCAAATCTGCTCCACAGCCCCCCCAGTTCATCCCAACCCCAAATCCAGCCCAGATTTGCTCCAGAACCCTCTCATTTCAACCCCAGCCCGAGATTATCTCAGGAGCTGCTCCACAGCCCCTTCCCTTCATCCCAACCCCAACTATCCAGCCCAAATCTGCTCCAGAGCCCCCTCAGTTCATCCCAACCCCAAATCCAGCCCAGATCTGCTCCAGAACCCTCTCATTTCAACCCCAGCCCCAAATTCATCTGAGGATCTGCTCCAGAGCCCCAAATCCAGCCCAAATCTGCTCCACAGCCCCAAATCCAGCCCAGGAGCTGCTCCAGAACCCCCTCAGTTCATCCCAGCCCCAAATCCAGCCCAAATCTGCTCAGAAGCCTTGATTACATACCTAACCCCATATTCAGCCCAAAGCTGCGCACAATCCCTCCCTGCATCTTACTCCAAATAGCCCAACGCTCCAGAGCCGGCAGCCCCAACCCCAAATGAGTCAGTATCAGGGGTTCCTGCAGCCTTCCGCAATCAGGCAGCAGAGCTGGGGCCGGGGAGACAAGGATCCACGCCCCAAAAAAAAACAGGCCCCGGGGGGGGGGTGGTCCTGGGGGCCAAGGACCTGGGGGTCCTGGGGGCTCCCTGGGGGCCTGGGGGCCTGGGGCTCCTGGAGGGTGCTGGAAGGTCCTGGGAGGTCCAGTCTCGAAGGCCCTAAGGACCTGGAGGGTCTGGGAGGACCTGAGGGTACTGAATTCCAACAAGGTCTGGGGGTGCTCAGTCCTGAAGGTCCTGGGGCCCTAGAGGTCCTAAAAACCCTCAAGGGGGGTAAAGGGGGGCCTCAGGGGTTCTGGGGGCTGCAGGGCCCTGGGGGTCCTGGGGGTTCCCCATCCCTCCCCTTCCCACACAAAGGCAGGGCTGCTCAGCTCACCCCTCACTAATTGTTATTGGGCTCAGCAGGAACATTTTAATTAACAAGTCTTCAGCAACAGACCGAAGCTACAAAGCTACCCTTGGGGCTAAACAGGCCATGACTAAATACTAATTAAGTTCAACAAAGCGGGCGTATATGAATACCATATTAGGGCGCATCTCAGGTCCTGTCATTATCAATTCCTCCTTTCCATTGGCATGCCCGGCTTCGGGAGAAATGATCCAACCTTTCCCCAGCAACACCCGGGAATAACAATTCCAAGCTGCTCCAGCCTGCCAGGAGCTCAGGCCCCTACGGGGCTCAGGACCTAAAACAACTCCAACAAAGGGAGCTCATCCCCTTGGGGCTCCAGGACCCTAAAACAATTCCAAAAAGGGAGCTCATCCCTTTAGGGCTCCAGGTCCCTAAAACAATTCCAACAAAGGGAGCTCATCCCCTTGGGGCTCCAGGACCCTAAAACAATTCCAATAAAGGGAGCTCATCCCCTTTAGGGAATCTCCAGGACCCTAAAACAATTCCAACAAAGGGAGCTCATCCCCTTTAGGGCTCCAGGTACCCTAAAACAATTCCAATAAAGGGGAGCTCATCTCCCTTAGGGTTCCATGTCCCTAAAACAATTCCAACAAAGGAGAGCTCATCCCCTTCAGTGCTCCAAGCCCCTAAAACAACTCCAATAAAGGGAGCTCATTTCCTTTAGGGAATCTCCAGGTCCCTAAAACAATTCCAATAAAGGGAGCTCATTTCCTTTAGGGAATCTCCAAATCCCAAAACAATTCCAATACAAAGGGAGCTCATTTCCTTTAGGGAATCTCCAAATCCCAAAACAATTCCAATACAAAGGGAGCTCATTTCCTTTAGGGAATCTCCAGGTCCCTAAAACAATTCCAGTAAAGGGGAGCTCATCCCCAGACGAGCAGGAGGAACCCAGAGCCCCGCAGTGCTGCTCACCCGATTCCATGGCGGCCCCAATGATTGATTGCAGCCCAGGCTGGATTATTTCTCCGGGGAGGCGCCACCTGCCTGAGCCCTCCCGTGAGGGATGAAATCCAAATTCCATCCGCTCAGCGCAGACATTTTCATGTTTGGGTTTCTTTGTTTTGGTGGGGTTTTTTTGGTGTGTTTTTTTTTTGTTTTGGGTTTTTTTGGATTTTTTGTTTTGGGTTTGTTTGGTTTGGTTTGGTTTTTGTTGTTTCTTTTTTTTTTTTTTTTTTTTTGGTTTGTTTGGTTGGTTGGTTCGTTTGGGGTTTGTTTGGTGTTTTTTGGGGTCTTTTGGGTTTTTTTGGGGTTTTTTTTTGGTTTTTTGGGTGGTTTTTTGGTTGTTTTTTGTTTATTGGGTTTTTTTGTTGTTGTTTTTTGGGTTTTTTTTGGTTTGGTTTGGTTTGGTTTTTGTTGGTTTTGGTTGGTTGGTTGGTCGGTTTGTTTGGTTGGGGTTTTTTGGGGTTTTTTGGGGTTTTTCTTTGGTTTTTGGGGGTTTTTTTTGGGTTTTTTTTTGTTGTTTTTTGTTTATTTCGGTTTTTTGTTGTTGTGGTGGTTTTCTTTGTTGTTGTTTTTTGGGGTTTTTTTTGTTTGTTTTGGTTTGTTTTGGTTTGTTGTTTTTGGTTGGTTGGTTGGTTGGTTTGTTTGGGGTTTTTTTTGGGTTTTTTTGTTTTGTTTTTTTAGGGGTTTTTTGGGGTTTTTTTGTTTGTTTTTTGTTTATTGGGGTTTTTTGTTGTTGTTGTGGGTTTGTTGTTGTTTTTTTGTGGGTTTTTTGTTTTGGTTTGGTTTGGTTTGGTTTTTGTTGTTTTTGTTTGTTTGTTTGGTTGGTTGGTTTGTTTGGGGTTTTTGGGGTTTTTTTGTTCTTTTGGGTTATTTTGGGGTTTTTTTTGGTTTTTGGGGGTTTTTTTGGGTTTTTTTTGTTTTTTGTTTATTGGGGTTTTTTGTTCTTGTTGTTGTGGTTTTTTTGTTGTTGTTTTTTGGGGTGTTTTTGTTTTGGTTTGGTTTGGTTTTTGTTGTTTTTGTTTGGTTGGTTGGTTGGTTGGTTGGTTGGTTGGTTGGTTGGTTGGTTTGTTTGGGGTTTTTTGGGGTTTTTTTTTTGGTCTTTTGGGTTTTTTTTTTCTTTTCTGTTTTTTTTTTTTGTTTTATTTTTGGGGTTTTTTTTTTTTTTTTTTTTTTTTTTTTTTTTTTTTTTTTTTTTGTGTTGGGGTTTTTTTTGTTTGTTTGTTTTCTGGGTTTTTTTTGTTTTGTTTTTTGGAGTGTTTGGCTCATTTAAAGCTCCATCCTCACCTTTCCTCGCCAGGCCCCTTCCTCTCCCAGCAACACCTGGAGCTGAAACTACAGCACCCAAATTATCCCTCTGGAATTAATTAATAAAAAAATTTAAAAAAAAAAGAAAAAGAGAAAGAGGCATGAGGAGCATGAGAAGGAGGAGGAGGAGGAGGAAGAACTGTTTTGCTGCTGCTGACAAACTGGAGCAGGTTCATGCCCGGGAACAGCTCGTGCTGCTGATGCAAGAAGAGCAGCAAATCATTAACTCCCAGCTCCTGACCAGGATAAGGCAGCCCCAGGGGCACCCAAAGGGGCTGGAAGAGGCAATGCCCAGCCCAGGAGCAGCAGGAAGGGCTGGAGCAGGAAAAAACCAGGAGATCTGAGTGTGTTCCCTGGGGTTCTGGCACAGCCAGGAGCGGGGATTACACACAGGACGCCCCTGGGGGATGCAGGATGGATAAAGCCACCCTCAAAGTCACCAGGCACAAAATGACACGAGAGGGACCAAGGGAGCCCCGGGCCCAGCAGCTCCACACTGCCAACACCCAAGGAAACACGGATTCCCAAAACCTGCATGGGTTCTCCCCAGATTTACAGCTCCAGAAGCTTTTCCTGCAGCCAGCCAGCCTGAGGCAGGCCCGGAGCGGGGAAGGGAGGAAGGGAAGGAGAGGAGGAGGAGCAGGGGGAAGGAACCAGGAGAAAAGCCTGGAAAAGGCTGCCCTGTGTTACTTCCAACATCCCCATGAATTGCAGAGCAGCTGAAGATCCCAAACTGATCTGCTCTGTGAGTCCCACACAGCCCAGCCTGGCAGGACTCAGCCCTCCAGGACCTGCAGCTCCAGGATTTCCCACCCATTGTCCAAATCCACCCTTGCCTGGGGAAATGAACCCCAAAAGCAGATTCTCCTGCAGAAACTGAGAGAGGGTAAAAGGCAGCAGGGTTTGTCACTTTTCCCAATCCCCCTGTGCCTCAGGAAATAAAGAATCTCTGCAGATTCTCCTGCAGAGCCTGATCACACACAGAGAGAGGCTAAAAGGGAGCAGGGTTTGTCACCTTCCCAATCCATCCTTGCTTCAGGAAATAAACCCCAACTGCAGAGACTGATCACAGACAGAGAGGCTAAAGAGAGCAGGGTTTGTCACCTTTCCCCATCCACCTGTGCCTCAGGAAATAAACCCCAAAAGCAGGTTCTCCTGCAGAAACTGAGAGGCTAAAAGGGAGCAGGGTTTGTCATCCACCTGTGCCTCAGGAAATAAAGAATCTCTGCAGATTCTCCTGCAGAGCCTGATCACACAGACAGAGGCTAAAAGGGAGCAGGGTTTGCAGGATTTGCAGGGTTTGCAGGGTTTGCAGGGTTTGTAGGGTTTGCAGGGTTTGCAGGGTTTGCAGGGTTTGCAGGATTTGCAGGGTTTGTAGGGTTTGCAGGGTTTGTAGGGTTTGCAGGGTTTGCAGGGTTTGCAGGGTTTGCAGGGTATGCAGGGTTTGCAGGATTTGCAGGGTTTTTAGGGTTTGTAGGATTTGCAGGTTTGCAGGGTTTGCAGTTTGTATAGGTTTGCAGGTTTGCAGGGTTTGCAGGGTTTGCAGGGTTTGCAGGGTTTGCAGGGTTTTTAGGGTTTGTAGGGTTTGCAGGGTTTGCAGGGTTTGCAGGGTTTTTAGGGTTTGCAGGGTTTGCGGGGTTTGCAGGGTTTGCAGGGTGAGTTTTTGAGGGTGAGTATTAGGTTATTGAGGTGGGGTATGAGTTTCAGGGTTTGCAGGATTTGCAGGGTTTGCAGGGTTTGCAGGGTTTGCCACCTCTCCCCACCCACGCGGGGAGCTCCAGCTCCCACCCACGCTGGGCTGGCACCAGGCAGGCTGCAGCTGCTCCAGGCTCCCCCCAGCCCCCTCCCCACGAGTTCCCGCTGCTGCCAAGGCCTCACGTGGCTCAGCCCCACCAAATGTGGCCCAGAAATGCCGGCCAAAGGCGCCCACTCAGCCCGTGCCATCTGCCGGGGGGGGATCTGAGCAGGGATGGGCTCACCTGGGATGTTGTGGATGGTGATAGCCAGGATCATCAGCAAAATCCTCCTCCAGCTGCTGCTCCTGGCCAGGGGGGCTCCGTCCTGGGGTGCTGGGAATGCTGGGGGGCTCTCGGGCAGGGGGACCCCGCTCCTCTCCTCCTCTGGTAGGGCTCCCCGTTCTCAGCCTTGTCTGGGGACAGAGAACACCGGGGTCAGCCAAGGTGGGGACAGAAATCACTGGGGTCAGCCAAGGTGGGGACAGAAAATACCAGGGTCATTTAAGGAGGGGACAGAGAACATTGGGGTCAGCCAAGGTGGGCACAGGAAATAACAGGGTCAGGCAAAGAAGGGATAAAAAACACTGGGGTCAGCCAAAGTGGGGACAGAAAATATCAGGGTCAGCCAAAGTGGGGACAGAAATCACTGGGGTCAGCCAAGGAGGGGACAGATTGGGGTCGCCATAGCGCCAGAAATATCAGGGTCATTTAAGGAGGGGAAGAGAGCAAAGAAAAGGTGGGCACAGGAAATCAGAGCAGGAAGGGATACACTGCGGTCAGCCAAAGTGGGGCTCAGAAGAACCAGGATCATCCAAAGTGGGGACAGCCTGGCCTCCTCCGCCAAGGGGACAGTTGGGCGATCTGCCCCTGGTCCCAAAGGACGAAGCAAAGCCAGAAACCAATCAGGGCGGGGGCCAGAGCTCTGGGCCCTGATTCAGGAGGATGAGGAACTGAAGGATCTCATAAAGCAAGAGCTAAAGGTGTTCTCACAAAACAAGAGCTGAAGGTGTTCTCACAAAACAAGGAACTGGAAGTGTTCTCACAAAACAAGAGCTGAAGGTGTTCTCACAAAACAAGGAACTGGAAGTGTTCTCACAAAGCCAGAACTGGAGGTGTTCCCACAAAGCAAGAACTGGAAGTGTTCTCACAAAGCAAGAACTGAAGGGGTTCCCACAAAGCCAGAACTGGAGGTGTTCCCACAGAGCAAGAACTGGAGGTGTTCTCACAGAACCATCCAGCTGGGAAAAGAACCATCCTCCTTGGAAAAGCCCTCCAGGATCATCGAGTCCAACCTGTGACCGATCCCCACCTTGTCCCCAGAGCACTGAGAGGTTCCTTGGCCACCTCCAGGGGTGGTGACACCTCCCTGAGCAGCCCCTTCCAACACCTGCCCACCTTTCCCACCAGGAAATTCCAACCTGAGCCTCCCCAGGCACAGCTGAGGCCACAGCCCCTGGATTTTGGGGGATTTTGGGGGAATTTTGGGGATTTTTTGGGGGAATTTTGGGGATTTTGGGGGAATTTTGGGGGAAATTTTGGGGGGGGATTTTTAGGGGGGATTTTGGGGGGGATTTTTGGGGAACTGTTGAGGATTTTTGGGGGATTTTATTGGGGAATTTTGGGGGGAATTTTTCAGGGATTTTGGGGGGGAATTTTTGAGGATTTTGGGGGGATTTTTTGGGGGATTTTGGGGGGGGGAATTTTGGGGGAATTTTAGGGGGTTCTGGGGGATTTTGGGTGGAATTTTGAGGGGGGGGTTTGGGAGGATTTTTGAGGGATTTTGGGGGAATTTTGGGGGATTTTTGGTGCCACAAAGCAGGCGAGAGCCACACCTCCCCCCGGGCAGCAGCAGGTGCATTCCCTGGTGTCACAGGTGACAGCAGCATCCCTGGCTGGCCCCAGCACAGAGCCGCTGCCAGCATCACTCTGCAAACACAGCAAGATGCTGCTGCTGCTGCCCAGGCAAATATTGTCCTTGTCACGGCCACGCAGAGCTGGCTGTCCCCAAAGGCCACCCCCGCGCTGTGACGTTTGGGGGCAGAGCCTCAGCTCCGCTCCAGCCCGTGGGGACGAGGATAAATCTTGAGTTTGAAGCATGACAAGGACAAACAGACGCCAGCCTGGCCAAGGCACTGTGGGAATGCTGGCAGCCCTGGCACAGGGGCAGCCAAGGCGGTGCCACCTCGGGATGCGATCCCTGCTCCTGGCACGGCTCTGGGGGCATTGGCTTGCCTGGCACATGTGAGAAACGCCTATTTTGTGATTGGCTTTTGGCAAATATTCAAATGAATGTTGTATGTGTTGCCTTAGAATGTGATGCTGTGTTAAGTGGTGTGGTAAATATAGCTTTAGGTTATAACAAAATGTTAAAATAGAAACGATGCTATGTAGGATGCTTTTTTTAAAGAAAGGACTCGCACTGAGACAGCAGCCACAGGACACCTGAACCTTTCAGAGAAAGAGAATTTATTGCTCCCTTATCAGAAGAAATGAACTTCTTCCTGTGTCCTCAGCCCTGAAGATTTAGGATTAAGATTTAGGATTAAGAGGAAGAAGCTGACACTGACCAGACCGAATCCTGTGTTTGGATGGAATTTATGCATCATGTATGAAGTGTATGAATATGCAACAGGCTGTTGTTTTTAAGGGTTAATCCTCTGTTAACGTGGGGCCTTTTTCGGGCTTGTGCTGCCCAGAAAAAAGGTACCTGGACTGCCCATAACTCTTTGTCTTTATTGTCTCATATTGTCCTCATTCAAGTTGTCCAAATTATTATTACTCTAATTGTATTACTAGTTTTATAACCATTTCATTACTATGAAACTTTTAAAACTTTAAAAACAAGTGATGGGCGTTTTTCACAGCACACGTCCCCTGTCCCCACAAACGGCTCATCCCGAGCTGGCCCTGCCCAGGCTGAGCCACAGGACAGGGTTGTGGGGTCACCACACCACAGGACAGGGTTGTGGGGTCACCACAGGACAGGGTTGTGGGGTCACCACAGGACAGGGTTGTGGGGTCACCACAGGACAGGGTTGTGGGGTCACCACATCACAGGACAGGGTTGTGGGGTCACCACAGGACAGGGTTGTGGGGTCACCACACCACAGGACAGGGTTGTGGGGTCAGCAGGGTCACCACAGGACAGGGTTGTGGGGTCACCACAGCACAGGGTTATGGGGTCACCACACCACAGGACAGGGTTGTGGGGTCACCACAGCCCTGTGGGGCCGCAGGCTGGAGCGGGGATGCAGTGAGAGGAATGGCAGATTTGTCTTTGCAAACACAGGTAAAAGCAGCACTGGGAGATAAAAGGACCAATGGGAAGGATTCCGCTGATTGATGGATGGAGCAAAGGTGTTTGATTTTATAAATAAACTTTAGGTTTGCCGGTAAATGAAATTGGGCATTGAAACAGCAGGAATGCCCCTCGGGCACCAAAGGGTTTCCAGGGAGGGGTAAAGGGATTCTGGGCAGGCAAGAGGCTCCCTACAAGTGACCAAACCCCAGAAAGCTCCAAGTGTTCCACAAATCACCACAAAGGGCAGATTTTCACAGAATCATGGAATTCTGGAATGGCTTGGGGGAAAGGGACCTCAAAGCTCAGCCAGTGTCACCCCTGCCATGGGGACAGGATGAGCAGCTCAGCTCTTGCTCTCCACAATTCCTCTCATTCTCTCCTCCTGCCATTCCCACTACCCAAAGTCACCTGCTGCTCCTTTCATCCCAAAAGGACACGGTGCCTTCAGCTGGAAAACTCTCCTTGCACATTAATTAAAATTATTTAAAAATAAATTCATAAAAGCATTAAATCCCAGAGGTTTAAGTAGAGATGGAAGTGCCCAATGGAGCAGTGCCCATAATTATGGATGGATTTGGGTGGGAAGGGACCTCAAACCCATCCAGGGCCACAGGGACACCTCCCACTGTCCCAGGCTGCTCCAGCCTGGCCTTGGACAATTCCAGGGACCCAGGGACAGCCACAGCTGCTCTGGGAATTCTTTTCCAGGGCCTGTCCACCCTCCCAGGCAGGAATTCCTTCCCAACATCCCATGTAATCCTCCTCCCTTTCAGTTTGAAGCCAACCAGCAAAAACAAAAGCCCAGCCCAGCTCTGTCACTTCACTGCCACGCCTCAGGTGCTCAGTTCTATCAGATACCCCTTAAATGATTATTTTATATTTTACATATTATTTCTAATTAGTCTGCTTGGTCCTATTGGGGGAAAAATATTTTAAAAAATTCCCTTTTCCAAGGAGATCTGAACCCCACCAAGTCCAGTAGTGACAAAGGATGGGGGGCATGCCACGGGGGTGAGAAAAACAGGGAAAACTTGTGGGAATGGAAAAGAATTGGTGCAGCTTTTGCAGGGGAATTGCTGAGGAGGGGCAGTTTGAACAGAAAATCACCTCTCCTACAAAGGACCCCTGGATTAGCCAGGGATAAAGGCAGCAACACCAAAAGCAGGGAGACAACCCCGGCATCGTGTTCAGTGTCACACAGAGCCGGCTCAAGGGACGGGCTCGACTTCCGAGCGCTGCTGGAACAGGAGAGGATAAAAAGGAAAGGATAATTACAGAGCAGCGATGGCACCGCTGCCAGCTCGGGACAGGCAGGAGCATTCCCAGCTGGAAACGCGGGGCTGGGGGAACAAAACAGTCATTAGGGATAAGCACGGGCTTGGCTGGCGATCAGGAAAGCCTCAATGGCAAATTGGAGTGGAGATAAGAGCAGAACAAGGGCCGGGCTGTGAAGAAGAGCTGACACCACAGACAGGCTGCTCCCGCAGCCGTGCCAAGGCAATTAGGTGGCAAATAACTCCCCGCGCCACAGACATTATTTTAAATCTTGTTCACAAAAAGTCCTTTAGATATTCCACTCGATTTGTCATTATTGAATTTCTCAGTAAAGCTGCGGGGCAAAGATTCTGCCAAAAGTTTAATTACATGTGTGCAGCCTGCTGCATTTTTCATATCCTCTGCAGCCAGCGCTGGAGAAAAGATAAATGGCTTTGAGCGCGGCTTAAACTGCCGCTGAAGTGAAAAAAAACAACGACTGCCTCCTTATCAGCATGTGAAATGGCTTTTTATTTTTGATTATTCCTTAATGAAAACTGTTTGCATTAGCCCTGAGCTCAGCTTTGGTGCACAAACACACCGGGGCTCTGTTGACTCTGAGCTCCTGCGCCGCCTCAGCTCCCAAACCCACACCCACGGAGCTCTCCTGTTCTCCACACCTGGCTCCAGAGCCCTTCTCCTCTCCCACTTAGGCCTGGCTTTAACCTCTCCTAAGCCCCGGAGTTCAGAGTGCTCCGGGCTGCGGGGCTGGCACGCAGCTTAAGCCCACGATCTTACCCACGATTCCAATACGACCAATTAATAGTTAATAATACACCAGCGACGGTGTTCTCAGGGGTTTTCAGGTGAGGGAAGAGACGAGAACGTTGACTCCACGTTCAGGAGGCTTGGTTTATTATTTTATGATATACATTACATTAAAACTGTACTAAAAAGAATAGAAGGAAAAGCTTCATCTCAGAAGGCTAAGCTAAGAATAGAAAAGAAAGAATGATCACAAAGGCAGCTGCCCCAGACTCTCTGTCCGAGCCAGCTGGGCTGTGATTGGCCATTAATTAGAAACAACCACATGAGACCAATCACAGATGGACCCGCCGCATCCCACAGCAGCAGATAACCATTGGTTACATTTTGTTCCTGAGGCCTCTCAGCTTCTCAGGAGGAAAAAAATCCCAAGAAAAGGATTTTCATAAAAAGATGTCCAAGACACCTGCCTTTTGTTATCATTCTTGCTATTCTATTCTTACCTTCTATTCTTTTAGTGTAGCTTTAATGCAATATGTAGATCATAAAATAATAAATCAAGCCTCCTGAACATGGAGTCAGCGTTCTCGTCTTCCCTCACCTGAAAACCCCTGAAAACGCCGTCACACCATTCCACTTCTGACTGCCACAAGTACTCCAAGGCTCTCTTCTCACCACCGGCCTCCTCCTGTCCACCGTCATAAAATTCCCCCCAATCACGCTACATGCAGCCCCTCTGAGGGGGTTTAGGACCAGTTTTAGTCCTGGCTTAGCTGCAAAGCCCCTGCAGACAGCCCAAGAAGGGCAGGTCCCCTCTGGCACAGGCTCCTTCTCCAGGCAGCAGCCCAACATCTCCTCTCTCCATGCTGAACAAACTCACCGAGGACAATCTGGAGCTTCCCTCGGATGGAGGTGCTGGAAGGAAAACCATCCCCAGCTCCTCCACCTTTCCCCCAGCCATTTCCTCATCCAAGCCCTCTGGAGAGATCTCCAAGCTCGGGGGACTCCAGGAATTCTCCTCCAGCTGAACTTCCAAGGGCTGAGCTGGTTCAGATTTGTCAGCTCCCCTCTCTCAGGTGTGGGAGAAGGGCAGGAGAAGCAACGCCAAGCACGGATGCACCACAAACTTATTAAAATCCCTAATTAACAGCTGCTCCCTGGCTGACTGTGGGAATTATTTTGTTGTTGATGAATATGGGAAAGGCAGAAAAGCCTCAAATGTTCTTTCGTGGAGTAATTCCAACTCCGCCAGGAAGCTCAGGGAACACCTGGAGGGAGCAGCAGAGCAGCAAAAAAAGCTGCTCCAGATTGCTCTCCACAACGCCCCTCATTCCCTGCAGCTGGAATTCCGGGTTATTGCTGTGCCAGGAAAAGCAGGAGGGTGGAACAGCTTGGACTGACCCTTGTCTGGGCATGGGGAAGGGGAGAAGGAACAATTTCCCAAAGAAAATGCCAACAACAGGAGCTGGCATCCCCTCCCCAGGAACACAAAGGAGAGGCAGTGAAATCCTCCCCCTTAACGGCTGAGATAAATCAAGGATTCCAGCCCTGCTTTCCCGCAGCTTTTCCTGGTATAAAGCCTTTTCCCAAGGATTCCAGCCCTGCTTTCCCGCAGCTTTTCCTGGTTTAAAGGCATTTCCCAAGGATTCCAGCCCTGCTTTCCCGCAGCTTTTCCTGGTATAAAGCCTTTTCCCAAGGATTCCAGCCCTGCTTTCCCGCAGCTTTTCCTGGTATAAAGCCTTTTCCCAAGGATTCCAGCCCTGCTTTCCCGCAGCTTTTCCTGGTTTAAAGGCATTTTTCAATTATTCCACTCCTGTTTCCCCCCGGTTTTCCCTGGTTTAAAGGCTTTTTCCAAGGATTCCAGCCCTGCTTTTCCTGGTTTAAAGGATTTTCCCAATGATTCCAGCCATGTTTTCCTTCAGTTTTCCCTGTTTTAAAGGGTTTTTCCAAGAATTACACCTTGTGTTCCTTCAGCATTTTCTGGTTTTTAAAGCCTTTTTCCAAGGATTCCAGCCCCGCTTTCCCTCAGTTTTCCATGGTTTAAATGCTCTTTTCAATGATTCCACCCTTGTCATCATTTTTCCCTGGTTTAAAGGCTTTTTCCCAAGGAGTCCACCCTTGTCTTCCCTCAGCTTTTCCTGTTTTTTAAAGGCCTTTCCCAAGGATTCTAGCCCTGCTTTCCCTCAGCTTTTCCTGATTTAAAACCTTTTCCCAAGGATTCCAGCCACATCCTCCCTCAGCTTTTCCTGTTTTTTAAAGGCCTTTTTCCAAGGATTCCAGCCCTGCTTTCCCTCAGTTTTCCCTGGTTTAAAAGCTTTTTTCAATTATTCCACCCTTGTCTTCCCTCAGTTTTCCATTTTAAGTGCTTTTCCCAAGGATTCCAGCCCTGCTTTCCCTATTTTTAAAGGCTTTTTTTCTAGAATTCCAGCCATGTCTTCCTGCAGCTTTTCCTGGTTTTTAAAGCCCTTTTGCAAGGATTCCACCCCTGCTTTCGCACAGCTTTCCCTGTTTTTTAAAGCCTTTTTCCAAGGATTCCACCCCTGCTTTCCCTCAGCTTTCCCTGTTTTTTAAAGCCTTTTTCCAAGGATTCCATCCCTGCTTTCCCTCAGCTTTCCCTGTTTTTTAAAGACTTTTTCCAAGGATTCCAGCCATGGCTTCTCCTGTTTTAAATGCTCTTCCCACGGACTCCACCCTTGTTTTCCCTCAACTTTCCCTGTTTTTTAAAGGCTTTTTCCAGGAATTCCACCTGTGCCTTCCATCAGATTTCCCTGTTTTTAAAGGTTTTTTTTTCCCCAAGGATTACTGGCAGCCACGTCCCTGTTTTTAAAGGCTTTTCCCAAGGGATTCTGGCAGCTCCTGGGGCCGAAGCCATCAGTGCCACTGCTCTCCAAGTGCCCCTCAGCAGCCAAACCCATCCCCTGCTGCCTCCTCCTCCTCCAAACCTCCCCATCCTTGTTTTCCCCATCCCTTTCCCACTGCAGGAGGAATTCCAGGGAGCACAGAAGGGCCTGGAAAGGCGAGGAGCAGATGGGTGTTAGGGAGCATCTGCTGCCACGCAGGAAACGCTGCCGCTCTTATCTGCCACCTCCAGATAGAGGTTTTAATTAGCGCCAGTAATTAGGAAACAGCGTGTCTTGCAGGTACAGGGAGAGCTGCATCCCACGGGCTCCCAGGCAGGTGCAATCCTGGGAATTCCACACCTCTGGCAGGTGGGATCCCACCGGAGCTACAAACTAAACGCAGGGAAAAGCTGGGAACGAGCCCCCAAAGCTGGGCAAACCCAATCCTCGGGAAGGCTGCACTCAGACAACAAAAATGCTGCAAAAGAGGCTCCGTGGAGCTGCCCAACTATGGTCAAAATAAGGATTTCTTTTTAAAAATAGCTTTTATTTACTGCTAGGAAGGCTCAGGGTGCTTGAGCAGAGAGCACGGGCTTCCCATGCTCCAGAGCCCTGGCATTCAGTGGGAATGGGACAGCCAGGACCCCCCTGTGCAGGGGGTGACTGCAGCCCCAACACGGAAAAATCTCATTTTCCAGCATTTTTGGCAGATCAAAGGGGTGCCTGCCTGTGCTGAGGCTTTTAGAGGAACATAAACAGAGAGTCAGGGTTTGCTTGGGGCAGCACAGGAGCTCCAGAAAAGGCTGCTCCCGTCAGCAGCACCGACTCCCCCTTGTTCCCATGGATCGTTCTGGGGTCTGGCTGGAGCCTGCAGGGGGCTGGAGAACCAGCACCGGCCCCAAAAGCTCCCTCCTGCACCAAACTGGGCTGCCAGCCACCAAACACAGGGAGTTCAACACCCAAATTCCTCCTGAACGGCACTTGGAGCAAATCCCACCACAAAAAAATCACTCAGAGCTCAACAGCCAAATCCCACCCCAAACATCACCCACAGTTTGACCCCCAAATCCCATCCCAAACATCACTGAGAGCCCAACACTCAAATTCCTCCTGAATGTCACTTGGAGGGCAATATCCAAATCCCACCACAAAAAAATCACTCAGAGTTTGACCCCCAAATTCCTCCTCAAACATCAACCAAAGGTCAACACCTAAATCCCTTCTCAAACATCAACCCGAGCCCAACACCCAAAATTCCTCCTCAAACATCACTCAGAGTTTGACCCCCAAATTCCACCCCAAACATCACCCAAAGCACAACACTCAAATTCCTCCTGAATGTCACTTGGGGCACAACACCCAAATCCCACCACAAAAAATCACTCAGAGTTTGACCCCCAAACCCCTTCTCAAACCTCAACCAGAGTTCAACACCCAAATTCCTCCTCAAAACATCACTCAGAGTTTGACCCCCAAATCCAAAGCCAGGGTCCTTCACTGGGAACAGCCCTGGTGGAATTGTCACTTATTATAAAAATAAAAGTAAAATAAAAATAAAAGTGAAAACAACAGGAAAAAAATAAAACAACAGGGAAAAAAAACCAGGGAAAAAAAACCAGGAAAAATAAACAGGAAAAATAAAAATAAAGGAAAAATCAAAACAAAAATCCAAATTAAAAAAATCCAAACAAAAGCAGGGGTGACACAGCACGTGGTGCCAACACGTGGCCCAGCCGAGGTGCTGCTGGCAGCACACAGAGCTAATTCCCAGAGCCTCCCTGACCTCACAGCTCCCTGTCTGAGGATTAATTCCTGGCCCAGGAGCAGCAGCAGCACGCTCAGTGTCATTACATGCACCAGGTCCTTTGAGCAAACGAACTGCTGCTCCCTCCCCAGAGCTCCTGAAAGAGCTCCCAGCAGATGAAGGGCTTGGCTGAATCATCTGAGGCAGAGATTTTACACATCCCAGTTAATTTAATCAGTTCATTTCCTGAGCCACGCTCACGTCTCCCAGCCTTGGCAGGGAGCAGCTTCTGATGGGAGAGGGATCAGACACACAGAGTCTCTGAGGGAAGGCAGGAAAAAGCACTCCAAAGCACTTGAAAAGGAAAGTGGGATTTATCAGGAGCTGCTGAGGAACCAGGCAGCACCAGGCTGGGATGGTAAGGCTGGAGCTGGGGTGGGTGCTGCTGCCCCTGAGCAGCCCCAGAGCCTTCTCCTGCCATTCCCAAATGTCCCTGCCATCCCCAAACGCTCCTGCCATTCCCAAACGTTCCTGCCATCCCCAAACGCTCCTGCCCTTCCCAAACACTCCTGCCATTCCCAAACGCTCCTGCCATCCCCAAACGCTCCTGCCATCCCCAAACGCTCCTGCCCTTCCCAAACACTCCTGCAACTCCCAAATGCTCCTGCCATCCCCAAACGTTCCTGCCCTTCCCAAATGTTCCTGCCCTTCCCAAACGCTCCTGCCCTTCCCAAACGCTCCTGCCACTCCCAAACTCTCCTGCCCTTCCCAAATGTTCCTGCCATTCCCAAACGCTCCTGCCATCCCCAAATATTCCTGCCATCCCCAAATATTCCTGCCATTCCCAAACGTTCCTGCCATCCCCAAATATTCCTGCCCTTCCCAAACGCTCCTGCCCTTCCCAAACGCTCCTGCCATCCCCAAACGCTCCTGCCATTCCCAAACGCTCCTGCCATCCCCAAATATTCCTGCCATCCCCAAATATTCCTGCCCTTCCCAAATGTTCCTGCCCTTCCCAAACGCTCCTGCCCTTCCCAAATGTTCCTGCCCTTCCCAAACGCTCCTGCCATCCCCAAACGCTCCTGCCCTTCCCAAACGCTCCTGTCCTTCCCAAATGTTCCTGCCCTTCCCAAACGCTCCTGCCCTTCCCAAACGCTCCTGCCCTTCCCCAACGTTCCTGCCCCTCCCAAATGTTCCTGCCACCACCCCAGCACCCCCAGGAACACCTGCACCCCCTCCAGCTGTGCCCCCTGCCCAGCATTTCCCTCCATTCATGGATTCAATCCATTTATTGCCACGTTATTCCCAGCTCACCTCCCCCATGCCCTTCCCTCCTGCCTGTCCTTTGCAATGGGAGCTGAAGCCTGGAAATCCAGGGAGCAGCAACTGGGGCTGGCACGGGCTCCAGCAGCACAAACACAGCCACACTGCCCAGATGCTGGGGTCCCAGAACAGAAATGGGGTTATTCCCACTTGGATTTCACCATTTCCTTCCAAACCAGAGACAGGATGAGCAGCTCAGCTCTCGCTCTCCACAATTCCTCTCATTCTCTCCTCCTGCCATTCCCACTACCCAAAGTCACCTGCTGCTCCTTTCATCCCAAAAGGACACGGTGCCTTCACCTCCAAAACTCTCCTTGCACATTAATTAACTTTAAAAACAAAAATAAATTAATAAAAGCATTAAATCCCAGAGGTTTAAACAGAGATGGAAGTGCCCAGGGAGCAGTGCCCATAATTATGGAAGGATTTGGGTGGGAAGGGACCTCAAACCCATCCAGTGACACAGGGACACCTCCCACTGTCCCAGGCTGCTCCAGCCTGGCCCTGGACAATTCCAGGGACCCAGGGACAGCCACAGCTGCTCTGGGAATTCTTTTCCAGGGCCTGTCCATCCTCCCTTCCAATATCCCACCTAACCCTGCCCGCTGGCAGTTTAAAGCTCCTTCTCCCTGCACACCATTCCTGGAAGGAATTCCTCCAGTGCCAGGCTGCATTTGCTGCTCAGCAGCTCCCAGTGCCCGGGGATAAATCCACATCTGGATTTATCCAGGCACAGCTGGAGTTGCCATCCTCATCCCAATTTCCCAGTCTGGGGCTGGCACACAGCTGGGAAAAGGGGCCCCCCTCTCAGAGGTGGAGAAATAAAATAAGGAATCGATTTCTGAGGAAAATAAATAAAGTGCTCCTTTGTTCTCAGCCCTTGGACTCACAAAATCAATGGCAGCTCCCTCTGGAGGGACAAACAGATTGGATTTGAACCTGTTCTCCAGGAATAACCAGAGCACGAGGCTGCTGCCAGGAGCACAATCCATCATCCAGGCAGGTGGGACTGGGAGTGGGACACCCTGGTGGCTCCATAGCCCCCTGAAGGAACCACACACACCTGAAGGAACCACACACACCCCAAAAAGAACCACACAGCCCTAAAGGAACCACAGACACCCTGAAGAAACCACACACACACCCCAAAAAGAACCACACACAGCCCAAAAAGAACCACATACACCCCAAAAAGAACCACACACAGCCCAAAAAGAACCACACACAGCCCTAAAGGAACCACACACACACCCCAAAAAGAACCACACACACCCCAAAAAGAACCACATACACCCCAAAAAGAACCACACACAGCCCAAAAAGAACCACACACAGCCCTAAAGGAACCACACACCCCAAAAAGAACCACACACACCCCAAAAAGAACCACATACACCCCAAAAAGAACCACACACAGCCCTAAAGGAACCACACACACCCCAAAAGGAACCACACACCCCAAAAAGAAAGAACCACACACACCTGAAGGAACCACACACCCCTGAAGGAACCACACACACCCCCTTGATCCACAAGGGATCCCATTCCAGCAGAGCTGTGGGGTTTCTGCACACAAACTGCATTTCAAAGGGATTGTGGGGTGGGAGGAGACCAGGAGAGCCTGGAGAGGAGCCCGTGGTGGGATCCCAGCCCTGAGTCCCCACAGAGGGGCTGGATCCCAACACATCCCACAGGGACTGAGCAGGAGATTCCCCATCTCCCAGTGGGGAAACCTGCAGCAGGAAAACACCAGCAGGGAGGGAACTGGAACTGGGGAGAGCCCTGCTGGCTGGGCAGGAGCCGCTTCCCACAGCGTTTTATTCCAAGTGCAGCTCTCTCCAGCCCTGTGCAATGCTCCATGTTCCTATTTTAGGGATAAAAAGCAAAGCCAGGGCTGGGAGCGACGTGGCCAAAGGGAGGACTGGGGAAGACAAGGCTCAGGCTCAGGGCATGGGATTTTTCCTTCCATAAACTGTGATTTATGATCTGGGAGGAAGAGCTCTGAAATGAGAACTCCTGTCTCTGGCAGGAGCAGGGACAGGCTGTGGCTGCAGCCCAGAAATCCAGGGTGGCTCCAGGAGGGCCAGCAGGATTCACTCACAGCAAGGACAAACCACTTTCCAGGGCTTGGACACCACAGAGGGGACAAAACCGTGCCCAGCATCATCCTCACACTGATTCCAAATCCCAGCATCATCCTCACACCGATCCCAAATCCCAGCATCATCCTCACACCAACCCCAAATCCCAGCATCATCCTCACACTGATCCCAAATCCCAGCATCATCCTCACACTGATCCCAAATCCCAGGCACATCCTCACACCAACCCCAAATCCCAGCATCATCCTCACACTGATCCCAAAGAATCCCAGCATCATCCTCACACTGATCCCAAATCCCAGCATCATCCTCACACCGATCCCAAATCCCAGCATCATCCTCACACCAATGCTAAATCCCAAATCCCAGGCACATCCTCACACAAATCCCAAATCCCAGGCACAGACCTCACACTGATCCCAAATCCCAGCATCATCCTCACACTGATCCCAAAGAATCCCAGCATCATCCTCACACTGATCCCAAATCCCAGCATCATCCTCACACCAATCCCAAAGAATCCCAGCATCATCCTCACACTGATCCCAAAGAATCCCAGCATCATCCTCACACTGATTCCAAATCCCAAATCCCAGGCACAACCTCACACTGATCCCAAATCCCAGCATCATCCTCACACTGACCCCAAACCCCAGCATCATCCTCACACCAATCCCAAATCCCAGCATCATCCTCACACTGATTCCAAATCCCAAATCCCAGGCACATCCTCACATTGATCCCAAATCCCAAATAATCCCAGCATCATCCTCACACCAATCCCAAATCCCCCACAGCAGGGCTAGGGCAGCAAACACCAGCCCGAAACCCATTCCATAGAAACCACGGCTCTGAGCCGTGCCTGGGGTTGGCGGCAGAAGGAGCTGGGCTCTTTTCTCCTCCTCAGAACCCAAAGGAAAGGGATGTTCCTGAGCCCGAGGTGGGAATGCAGGGATGACCCAGCTGGAGCTGAGCAGGGTGGCAGCACACATGGAATAAAACCCTGCTCGTTCCGTTCGCCTGCGTGTTCCCATGAAGGATCGCTCCAAAACTGCCTTTCCATGGAAGAACCCTCCCAGGCTGCCCCCTGCACAGGGCACGTGCACGTGTCTGACAGCCCCACAACAGGAACACACCGGCAGGGAGCAGCAAATGGTGGAGATCCTGCAGGGATCTGGCACCCAGGGCACAGCCAGTACCCCTGAGCCACCTCAGTGCCAGGGAAAGCTGCTGAGATCCACCTAGAAAAGGATGGAACCATGGCATGGGCTGGAAGAGACCTTTAAGCTCATCAGTTCCACCCCACAGCCATGGGCAGGGGATTTTTCCCTTTCCCAGGTTGCTCCCAGCCCCATTTCAAACAAAACCAAAATAATCCTGCCCTCCCAAAAAAGAAAGCAGAGCTGCTGAGATCCACCTAGAAAAGGATGGAAAGCTGCTGAGATCCACCCGAGAAGGCATGGAACCATGGGATGGGCTGGAAGAGACCTTTAAGCTCATCAGTTCCACCCCACAGAAATGGGCAGGGGATTTTTCCCTATCCCAGATTGCTCCGAGCCCCATTTCAAACAAAACCAAAATAATCCCCCTGCCAAAAAAAGAAAGGAAAGCTGCTGAGATCCACCAAGAAAAGGATGGAAACCTGCTGAGATCCACCCGGGAAAGGATGGAATCATGGCATGGGTTGGAAGAGACCATTAAACTCATCAATTCCACCCCACAGAAATGGGCAGAGGATTTTTCCCTTTCCCAGGTTGTTCTGAGCCCCATTTCTAACAAAACCAAAATAATCCCCCCCAAAAAAGAAGGCAAAGCTGCTGAGATCCACCTGGGAAGGCATGGAATCATGGCATGGGTTGGAAGAGATTTTTAAGCTCATCAGTTCCACCCCACAGAAATGGGCAGAGGATTTTTCCCTTTCCCAGGTTGCTCTCAGCCCCATTTCAAACAAAACCAAAATAATCCCCCCTGCCAAAAAAAAGAAAGCAAAGCTGCTGAGATCCACCAAGAAAAGGATGGAAAGCTGTTGAGATCCACCTGAGAAGGGATGGAATCATGGCATGGGCTGGAGGAGACCTTTAAACTCATCCCATTCCACCCCACAGCCATGGGCAGGGGATTTTTCCCTTTCCCAGGTTGCTCCCAGCCCCATTTCTAACAAAACCAAAATAATCCTGCCCTCCCAAAAAAGAAAGCAGAGCTGCTGAGATCCACCTAGAAAAGGATGGAAAGCTGCTGAGATCCCCCTGGGAAAGGATGGAATCATGGCATGGGCTGGAAGAGATCTTTAAGCTCATCAGTTCCACCCCACAGCCATGAGCAGGGAAATTATCCCTTTTCCAGCCCCATTTCAAAAAAAATTTTAAAAAACCTCGAAATTGCCTCTTCCCAGGATGGGACTGCCCCCAATTCCCACCCTGGAGTGGGATTCTGGCTGGAAAAAGCCCCAGAACCATTTCCAGGATGGATCTGAAATCCCAGCACCTCCTGTGATCCCTTCCATTCTGGCTGGGAAAAGCCCCACAAGCATTTCCAGGATGGATTTAAAGTCCCAATATCTCCTGTAATCCCCTCCCTTCTAAGTGGGAAAAGCCCCAGAACCAGGATAAATTTGAAATCCCCCAGAACCATTTCCAGGATGGATTTAAAATCCTAGCACCTCCTGGGGAAAGCCCCAGCCAGATCCCCAGAACCATTTCCAGAGATAAATCCGATCCCCTCCATTCTGCTGAGAAAAACCCCACAACATTTCCAGGATAAATTTCTCCTGTAATCCCCTCCATTCTGGCTGGAAAAACCCCAGAACCAGGATACGAAATCCCAATTTCCTGTTGTTCCCTCTCTTTTGGCTGGAAAAGCCCAAAAACCTTTTTGGGGGTTCTCCTCCCCTTCCTCTCGAAATCCCCCAGAACCATTTCCAGGATAAATTTCTCCTGTAATCCCCTCCATTCTGGCTGGAAAAAGCCCCACAACATTTCCAGGATGGATTTAAAATCCCAGCACCTCCTGTAATCCCCTCCACTCTAAGTGGGAAAACCCCAGAACCAGGATAAATTTGAAATCCCCCAGATCCATTTCCAGGATAAATCCGAAATCCCAGCACCTCCTGTGATCCCCTCCATTCTGGCTGGAAAAACACCAGAACCAGGATAAATTTCAAATCCCCCACAACATTTCCAGGATAAATCCGAAATCCCAGCGCCTCCTGTGATCCCCTCGCAGCCCCTGGGAGCAGGGAAGGCACCATGGCCCAATCCCTGGTTCAAAGGGAAGCAACGACGCCCCTTGGCAGCCAAACAAATAAATAAGCCCCGTTTTAATTACACTTAATTGGCAATTCAGGGCGACTTTCAGGCAGCTCGCACCATCTGCCGCCACGCAGCCTTGGAAGGGAAGGAATCGCAGCTTTGCTGCCCCTCTGGGGTTGGGGTTTGATCGCTGAGCATCCCCCAGGAGGGTGAAATTGGGGCCGGGGCTGAGCCCCAGATGGGCAGGGTCTGCTCAGCTCTACGCCTTGCAGATAACACGGGTTCAGAGATAACGGGGCTTCGCTCGGAAGCAGCAGGGCGTGGAAAATCGAAATCGAAATCAATCGAAAGTAAAAATGAAAAATTGACAAAAAAAAAAAGCGAAGTAAAAAATAACAGGGAAAAAGTAACAGGGAAAAAGTAACAGGGAAAATGTAACAGGGAAAATGTAAAAGAAAATTAAAAGGGAAAAATAACAGGGAAAAATAACAGGGAAAATAACAGGGAAAAAAAAGAAAATTAAAAGGAAAAATAACGGGAAAAATAACAAGGAAAATTATAGGAAAAAGAACAGGAAAAATAAAAGAAAATTAAAAGGAAAAGCAACAGGAAAAATAACAGGAAAATTAAAAGGGAAAATAACAGGAAAACTAAAAGGGAAAATAACAGGGAAAATACCAGGAAAACTAAAAGGGAAAATAACAGGGAAAATAACAGGAAAAATTATAGGAAAAAGAACAGGAAAAAATAAAAGAAAATTAACAGGAAAAATAACAGGAAAAATAACAAAGGGAAAATTAAAACAAAAATCAAAATTTAAAAAAAAACCAAAACAAAAGCCCCCAACCCCACTGAATTAGAATGAAACCCCCCAGCCCCACTGGTTTAAAGAGCAATTATGCCCAAATCCATGAGCCCCACTGAATTAAAGAACAATTAGACTCTAAACCCCCCAACCCCACTGAATTAAAGAGTAATTATGGTGCAAACCCCCCAGCCCCAGTGATTTAAAGGGCAATTATGATGTAACCATGGCTTTTAGCTCACCAATCAATACTTGTATCTGGGAGAGCTTCCTGGTGGGAGGCGGGAGGAACTAAACCATTGATTTTTAGGGCAAAGGCATATTCCATCATCCTGTGCCATATCCCACATGCTGGGCCACTAAAGGGAGGCCTGGGCATGAACAACGCGCTCAGGACACCCAGAGCTGCCAGGGAAATAAAGGGGTGGAAGTGGAAACCAGATGGGAAGGAAAGCACAGCACAGATCACAGCAGAGCAACCACTCAGGGAGAGGAAACCTGCTCCTGCAGGACAGGAAAGGAATCCCAGATTCTGCAGGAGGGAAAAGGATCCCAGATCCTGCAGATGGAAAAAAGATCTCAGCTCCTGCAGGAGGGAACAGGATCCCAAGATCCTGCAGGAGAGGAAAGGGATCCCAGTTCCAGAAAGGAAAAAATATCCTAGCTCCAGGGACGAAAAAGGATCCCAGTTCCAGAGAGGAAAAAGGATCCCAGATCCTGCAGGAGGGAAAAGGATCCCAGGTCTAGGAGGAAAAAGGATCCCAAATCCTGCAGATGCAAAAAGGATCTCTGCTCCTGCAGAAGGAAAAAGGATCCCAAACTCCTGCAGATGGAAAAAGGATCCCAGATCCTGCAGGAGGAAAAAGGATCCCAAATCCTGCAGATGCAAAAAGGATCTCTGCTCCTGCAGATGGAAAAAGGATCCCAGATCCTGCAGGAGAGAAAAGGATCCCAACTCCTGCAGATGGAAAAAATATCTCAGCTCCTGCAGGAGGGAAAAGGATCCCAACTCCTGCAGGAGAGGAAAAGGATCCCAGATCCTGCAGCAGAGGAAAAGGATGCCAGATCCTGCAGCAGCAGAAAGGATCCCAGCTCCTGCAGGATGAGCTCTGTCCCAGCAGCTCCCCAGTCACTGGCACCCAGCTCTGGCTCAAACTGGAGTTAAACTGGTGTGTGAGAGCAAAGCCAGCGGGCAGACCTCACCCCAAACCCCAGCCAAGATGGGAATGTATCCATTTTCCCAGGGCACAGGAGATTGATCCATTTTTCCAGCTCCACAAAGAGCCCCGGGCTGCCTGTGGGCGCTGCCACCCCCCAGCAGCTCAGGAGCCTTTAGGGCAGCCTTGCCAAGAGCCCAGGTCCTTTTAGGGAATAAAACACAGCCCAGGGTTCCCCAAACCTCTCTGTGCAGCCTTGCCAAAATTCCAGCTGATTTTGGGGAATAAAACACAGCCCAGGGTTCCCCAAACCCTTTGTGCAGCCTTGCCAAAACTCCAGCTGGTTTTGGGGAATAAAACACAACCCAAGATTCCCCAAACCCCTCTGCGCAGCCTTGCCAAGACCCCAGGTCCTTTTAGGGAATAAAACACAGCCCAAGGTGCCACAAAGCCCTCTATGCACCCCAAGGCTGAGAAGGTTTGGGGTGCTCAGAGCTGAGGAAGCAGAAGCAGAGCCAGGGTTGTCCCAGCACCCAACCAGGGTTAGGTTACACCTAGGGTTAGGGATTTATAAACCACAAAGCCCAGAGCTCCAGGCACACTGCAAGTAAAAAAGGCATCTTGAGGAGAACACAAAATTGCCAAGACGTGGCTGCCTCCATGGGTTTCTCCTTGGAACCAGCCCTAGCCCCAAGTTACTTTTCCTGCCTTGGGTTAGTTAGGGTTACACCTAGGGTTAGGGATTTGAAAACCACAAAGCCCAGAGCTCCAGGCACACTGCAGCTGCAAAAGGCATCCCAAGGAGAACACAAAACTGCCAAGACCTGGTTGCCTCCACAGCTTTCTCCTTGGAACCAGCCCCAGCCCTTGGCAGCAGCAGGCGCACAGGAAGGGGTCGAAATCCCAGAGCAGCTCAGGCTTTTTTGGACCTAAATCCATCCCTAGGGGTGGCACTGCAGGGAAGGCAACAGGGCACCTGCACAGGGCTCTCAACCAGGCAAACCCTGACTGTATTTTTCTGTATTTCTGTCCCCAGGGCATGGCCCGAGGGCTCCACACAGCCCCAGGAGCTCAGGGCCACTCCCGTGCCCCCCAGCTCCATTTTGGGGTCACTGCCAAGCCCTGGCAGCCCATTTCCCACCTCACACCCTGCACCCACAGCCCCTCTGCACGGGCACAGCTGGGCAGGGCTTTTTCACAGCCTCCACCATCCTCACAGCTGGAATAATCGGGGCAATAACCCTTTTTTCTGGCTCCCAGCCCCTGCTTCTCGTTCCACTCCTCCAAACCCTCCTTCGGGTGACTCCAAATCATCCCCATCCCCTCGCAGCTGGAGAACCAGCTCCAGAAAACAAATGAATTCCTGTGCTGGCTGAATGGAGCCAAAGCAAGCTCCACTCCAGGGGCTGCAGCAAACCAATTGTTGGTTTGGTTTAATAAACCTTGAAATTTCAGGGGGTTTTTCTCAGAGCAGCTGCACTGGAGTGCTTAATGCTGAAACTTCCCCCATTCAGACAAGCAAAAAAAGCAGCAGCATAACATTAGTTTTTTATATATATATATATATTTATTTATATATATATATATAATATATATATTTATATATATATAATATATTTTTTTTACACACACATATATATTATATATATTTTTATATAGATCTATAACATTAGTTATAGATATTTTATATATATAACTAATGTTATATAAAGTTACATATATAAATTATATTAGAGATAAAGCTATAGATATAAATTATATTAAAGTTATATCTATTTTATATATAACTATAACTAATATATTTTATATATATAAAATATATATAACAATAGTTATATATATATAAAACATATAGTATTTATATAAAATATATTAGTTATATTAAAGCTATATGTATATAAAGCTATATATAAAAATTATATTAAAGATAAAGCTATATATATAAATTACATTAAATATATACTTATACATATAAATTATATTAAATTAAAGTTATATATATTTTATATATAACTATAACTAATATATTTTACATATATAAAATATATATAACAGTTATATATATAAAACATAGTTTATATATATAAACTATAATATTAGTTATATTAAAACTATATAAATAAAGCTATATATAAATTATATTAAAGATAAAATTATATATAAAAATTATATTAGATGAAAGTTATATATTTTATATATATAACTAATATATTTTATATATAATATATATATAACATTAGTTATATATATAAAAAACATATAGTATATATATAAAATATATTAGTTATATTAAAGCTATATATATAGAAAGCTATATATATAAGTTATATTAAAGATAAAGCTATATATATAAATTATATTAAAGTTATATCTATTTTATATATAACTATAACTAATATATTATATATATATATAACATTAGTTATATCTATATAAAACATATAGTTTATATACATAAACTATAAATTAGTTATATTAAAGCTATATATATAAAGCTATATATAAATTATAATAAATATATAGCTATATATAAAATATATATAATATTATTTATATACATAAAAACATATAGTTTATATATAATAACTATAATATACAAAACTGGGTTAAACTGAACAACGCTTAAAGATCAAAGAAAAAACAAAAAAAAAAAAAAAAAAAAAAACCTTTAAACTGATTTTTAACTCAGTTTTACTCCTTTTTAAGCAGGAGTTTCACCTTATATAAGTCACAAGGGCTTAATGAACCTTTTGGATGCACTCAGGAGGCTCTGGCTCAATGACCCCATCAATGCCCAGGGTTTGGATCCATCATTTCTCCCTCACAGCCTCTGCTTCTGCTCAGGGAGGGAGGAGAAAATCCTGTGAGAGAGCTGGCCAGGGGTTCCCCGCAGGGTTTCCCTTCTTTTTTAAAAGAAACAGGGAAAAATGGGAATTTTCTGGCTCTAAGGACAAGCCCCACTGATGTGCTGCCTCAAGCATCAGCGCCAAGCCTGGATTTCAGCTCCTGCTCTGTCTCTGTTGGTTCCCAAGGGGTTTTGGTCTCCCCTTTATCTCGCCAGCTCGCTGAGAAAAGGAGATGCTGCATGAGCAGCTCCTGCTTCCCCCACTGTGCAGCCCCCGGGGCAGCCCTGGTGCACGGAAACTTCCTTTGGAGGGGAAAAAACGAGGAAAAAATAGCAAAGAATGAGCTTAGGAAGGGGTGATGCTGCTGCAAGGGGCCCGAACCCCCAGCTGGGCCTCAGATGTGATGCAGGGGAAAAAAAAAATATACAATTTCTACGTGATGAGGTTTGTGTGCAGGTCCCCCAGAGCTCCCAGATCACTGAAGTAACGAGTTTAACAAAATTTCATTTCTCTGCTGCAAGCGCACGGCGGTTGTTGTGGTTGTTGCAGCACTGAAATCCACCTGGAGCTGCTCCTGAGCGGCCAGGCAGGGGTGCCAGGGCAGCAGCTCCTAAATCCCTGCCCTGCAAACACCAACTGAGTCATTCCAGCAGAGCCTGGCTGCCCCCAGCGCCAGCAGTGACCTCATTTGATTGGTACCTCAGTCATTTATCCCTCAATCAAACCAATCAGCAAATGTTTCCAGCTCAACACCCTCAAGGGCGAGGTTCGAATTGGCCTCCTCAAAAGGAATTCATCTATTCAATTGTTGGTGTCGAGTGAACGTTCCTACTGAAATTGTCAATCCCTTTCAACAAAGACAAGATTTTTTTAATTCTAAGCAAAGCCAACAACGAATTTCTTAGACTCTCAGTTCTTCCTGCTGTTGTTTCAGTGACCTCTAATGAAAAGCTCATAATTTGAACTCTTGCACCTAATGTTCCTATGGTAATTCCACCAAAAACACCTATTGCTATTACATTTCTGTCACCTATAAATACACCCAAACAAAACCACTTCCCAAAAAATTCAATTGTGTCTATGCCTTCCAGCACCTCAAGTCCAAAGATCTTTTAAGTGCAATATTTAGATCATAACCAACCACAACTAACTTGTGACCTATCTCACTATAATGAAACAATTTATCTTACAAACATACCAAATACTAGCCCCAATGTCACTGTAATTTCTCACATATTCTAAGCCAATAATTAAAATTTCTGCTGCAGCCAGAGGCACAGCAGGCACCAGGGAAATGAGAAATGATCCAGGGCATCAACAGCTCCCACCAGCCCAGGGCGCTCCGACCTGGCCTTGGGGATGGGGCGGCCACAGCTCCTCTGGGAATTCCATCCCAGCCCCTCCTCACCCTCACAGGGACGGATTTTGCCCTCCTAGGGACGGATTTTGCCCTTTCAGGGACAAATTTTGTCCTCACAGCGATGGATTTTGCCCTCTCGGGCAGATTTTGCCCTCCCAGGGATGGATTTTACTCTCCCAGGGAAGGATGGAAGATTTGTTAGGATTTTGCCCTTCCAAGGAAGGATTTCACTCCCAGAGAAGGATTTTGCCCTCCCAGGGACAAATTTTGCCCTCTCAGGGAAGGATTTTACCCTCCAAGGGACAGATTTTGCCCTCAGAGGCCGATTTTGCCCTCCTAAGGAAGGATTTTGCCCTTCCGAGGAAGGATTTCACTCTTCCAGAGAAGGATTTTGCCTTCACAGGGACGGATTTTACCCTCACAGGGATGGATTTTGCCCTCTCAGGGAAGGATTTTGCCCTTCCAAGGAAGGATTTCACCCTTCCAGAGAAGGATTTTGCCGTCACAGGGATGGATTTTGCCCTCCCAGGGACAAATTTCGTCCTCTCAGGGACAGGTTTTACCCTCCTAGGGAAGGATTTTACTCTCCTAGGGATGGATTTTGCACTCCAAGGGAAGGATTTCACCTTCCCAACGATGGATTTTGTCCTCCCAGGGACAGATTTTGCCCTCACAGGGATGGATTTCACCCTCCCAGAGACAGATTTTGCCCTCCAAGGGAATGATTTTGCCCTCTCAGGGATGGATTTTGCCCTCCTAGGGACAGATTTTGCCCTCTCAGGGAAGGATTTTGCCCTTCCAAGGAAGGATTTCACTCTCTCAGAGAAGGATTTTACCCTCCCAGGGACAGATTTTGCCCTCCCAGGGATGGATTTTTCCCTCTCAGGGGCAGATTTTACCCTCCAAGAGAAGGATTTTGTCCTCTCAGCGATGGATTTTGCCCTCCCAGGGGCCGATTTTGCCCTCCTGGGAAGGATTTTGCCCCGCACCCAGCCTGCTGTGCCCCAGAGCCCTCCCAGCTGACGCTCCAGGGCAGCAGAGCAGGGCTGGGAGCAGCATCTCCCCCTCAGCCCCTGGGCTGTGCATCAGCAGCAGGGGCACCAGCTGTTGCACAGGCAGCCGTCCTGAGGCACAGCTCGGGTTTCCAGGGGCTCTGCTGCCTGGAAATCCTTTCTGGGAACTGCCCCAGCACACAGCGGGGTCAGGCCCGGCCTCCAGCCCTGCAGTGACCCTGCCCCGGCCATTTCCTCTGCATTCAGCACCTGGCACAGGCAGCAGGATGGGCTGGCCCCAGCCCTGGGGGGTTTAGGAGCAGCCAGGGCACTCCTGGCACCCCAGAGTGTCACAGACAGATTTTATGAAAAATCCTTTTGGCCAGGATTTTTCTCCTGAGGAGCTGGGAAGCCTCAGAGGAAAAGAAAAACAAGAATTATCTGCTGCTGTGAGATGCAACGGGTGCATCTGTGATCGGTGCATGTTGGTTGTTTCTAATTAATGGCCAATCACAGCCCAGCTGGCTCGGACTCTCTGAGAGTCACAAGATTTTATAATCTTTCCTTTCCTTTTTCCTTTCCTTTCCTTTCCTTTCCTTTTTCCTTTCCTTTCCTTTTTCCTTTCCTTTCCTTTTTCCTTTCCTTTCCTTTCATTTTTCCTTTCCTTTCCTTAATTTCCCATCCCAACTCCCACATTTCCCATCGCAACTCCCACATTTCCCATCCCAGCTCCCACATTTCCCATCCCAGCTCCCACATTTCCATCCCAACTCCCACATTTCCCATCCCAACTCCCACATTTCCATCCCAGCTCCCACATTTCCCATTTCCCATCCCAGCTCCCACATTTCCATCCCAACTCCCACATTTCCCATCCCAGCTCCCACATTCCCATCCCAGCTCCCACGGTTCCCATTTCCCATCCCAGCTCCCACATTCCCATCCCAGCTCCCACATTTCCCATTTCCCATCCCAGCTCCCACATTCCCATCCCAGCTCCCACATTTCCCATCCCAACTCCCACATTTCCCATCCCAACTCCCACATTTCCCATTTCCCATCCCAGCTCCCACATTCCCATCCCAACTCCCACATTTCCATCCCAGCTCCCACATTCCCATCCCAACTCCCACATTTCCCATCCCAGCTCCCACATTTCCCATCCCAGCTCCCACATTCCCATCCCCGCTCTCACCCCCATCCCTCCCCAGGGAGCAAGGCAGCTGCTGCTTTGGGATTTTCCTTTGTTTTCACAGCTTTAGCGATTTAAAAAGATGTAAATATGAAGGAAGGGTCAATGATTCAACAGTGATTAAGCCTGAAATATTCCACTCAGTACCCATTAGACTTTGAAAACACCCATTATGTTCCCAGAGCTTCCCCAGGGCCAGGCAGGCACTACCCAGCCCTGGGGAAAGCAGCTTTCCTGGAAAGCTGGGGAAAATACCGAGTTTATTTCACCAGAAAGAAAAGGGAAAAAAAAGGAAAAGACAATAAAAGAATTAATGTATTGTCCTTAACACCATTTCCTCAGAGAGAGGGCGAAAAAATAACCAACAAAGCCGAATGGAAATTTTCTATTCCCAGAACCATTTGCACTGTTATTGTCCGCAATAACTAAAAGGAGATGAAAACATCAAAAGCTCAGCAGAGAGCTGCGGGGCTGAGCACTTCTGCCTTCCCTTCCAAATAAAACCAAACCGTGCCTGAGATGGGAACTTTCCACCTGCCAAAAACATCAACCCCCCTGCAGCTGCCTCCCAAGGACTCCGAGGATGCAAAGCTCAGGAGAAATCCTCCCATGCCTCTGGAAAAAGCCAGGCTGCTGCTGAAACCCCGAGCATTTGCAGCATTTTTAGGAAACGTGTAATGAAGCAATGTGGGTAAATAAAAGAGGTTGATTTAAGAGGGGAGCAGAGCTACTCCTTGCAAAAGGAAAATAAAAAACCATTCCTGCAAATCAATCTGCTCCCAGTTGCACCCGTGATGCTTTAAACCACAATCCCGAGAAAATAATCAGAGGAGAAATAAAATTAATTGGCTAAATTGCATTTTTGTCTCCCGGAGAGCTGCTGAGTGCAGGAAGAGCCACTTGTGCTGTCTCAGGGGACCTGTCCCCAGCTCCCACCCCAAACAGCCCAAAGAGGCACCCAAAATTGCCTCCTTAAAATCTGATTAAAGAGGAAAGAGCTGCGTGTTCCACCCTCTGGATTCACCCCCAAAAGAGGGGACAGCTGGGGCTGGGGGGGCCACAGGGACAGAGGGAGAACTGGAAACAACCCCGGGGTTTCACTGCTGCAGCACAGCACAGAGATCCTGAGAGATCAGTAATTCATGGGCCAGACAGTGCACGTGGGGAAAGGAGGGGAAAAGGAGAAGGAAAGGAGAAGGAAAGGAAATTTCAAGGAAAGGAAAGGAAATTTCAAGGAAAGGAAATTTCAAGGAAATTTCAAGGAAAGGAAATTTCAAGGAAAGGAAAGGAAAGGAAATTTCAAGGAAAGGAAAGGAAATTTCAAGGAAAGGAAAGGAAAGGAAAGGAAAAGGAAAGGAAAGGAAATTTCAAGGAAAGGAAAGGAAAGGAAATTTAAGGAAAGGAAATTTAAGGAAAGGAAATTTCAAGGAAATTTCAAGGAAAGGAAATTTCAAGGAAAGGAAATTTCAAGGAAAGGAAAGGAAAGGAAATTTCAAGGAAAGGAAATTTCAAGGAAAGGAAAGGAAATTTCAAGGAAAGGAAAGGAAATTTCAAGGAAAGGAAAGGAAATTTCAAGGAAATTTCAAGGAAATTTCAAGGAAATTTCAAGGAAATTTCAAGGAAATTTCAAGGAAAGGAAAGGAAAGGAAAGGAAAGGAAAGGAAAGGAAAGGAAAGGAAAGGAAAGGAAAGGAAAGGAAAGGAAAGGAAAGGAAAGGAAAGGAAAGGAAAGGAAAGGAAAGGAAAGGAAAGGAAAGGAAAGGAAAGGAGAGGCAGCAGGGGGCTCTGTGCCCTCGGGGGGTGGGATATGACAGGATGCTTGCCTGGCTGCAGCCCAGCTCTACCTATCCTGATGGCCAGCTCGCTGCTGCTGCTGCTGCTCCCGAAATCCCAGCCAGGGCTCTGCTCCTGCTCCTGCTTCTCCTTCAGGGCTCTCTGCTCGCAGCTCAGGGCCAGGGCGGCGTGGGGAGGGCCAGGGAACCCCTGCAAGGCAACACAGCCAGGTCAGCAGAGCCCCGAGCTGCCCCCAGCCCCATCCCCTGCTGCCCAGGGCTTTGGGGTGCGTGGGGATGGATGGGGATGGCTCACAGCAGCTCCCACCGCTGCACCAAGCTGCGGCACTGGGGCTGAAAGGGACTTGAAAATCCACCCAGCGCCACCCCCTGCCATGGCAGGGACACCTTCCACCTCTCGGGGTGCTCCAGGCCCCGTCCGGCCCGGCCTGGGACAATTCCAGGGATGGGGCAGCCACAGCTCCTGGGGAACCCCATCCCAGCCCCTCCACACACCCCAAAGCCACCCCAAAGCCTCAAAGTACCCCAGAACCTCAAAGCCACCCCAGAACCTCAAAGTACACCCCAAAGTCTCAGAGTACACCTCAAAACCTCAAAGTACAGCCCAGAACCTCAAAGTACACCCCAGAGCCTCAAATACACCAAAGCTCAAGTACACCCAAAGCCTCAAAGTACAGCCCAGAACCTCAAAGTACAGCCCAAAGTCTCAGAGTACACCTCAAAACCTCAAAGTATACCCCAAAGCCTCACAGTACACCCCACAGCCTCAAATCACACCCCAAAACCCCCAAACACCCCCCAGAGCCTCAAAGCGCACCCCAAAGCCTCACAGCGCACCCCAAAACCTCAGAGCACACCCCAAAGCCTCAAATCCACCCCAAAGCCTCAAATCACACCCCAGAGCCAGGCTGAAAGCGCAGCCCCAGCCCCACAGCAGGGCCCTGCACAGAGGGAAAGGATTCCTGCCCCTCTCCCACCCCAGCCTGGCCACCCATTCCCTGTTCCCTGCCACTCCAGCTCCGGATAAAAAACCATCCAGGCGGGTGTTCCTGATGCCCTCAGGTTCCTCAGAGCCACAGAAGCAGGAGGAGCCTCGGGGTCAGAGGCACGGGAGCACGGCCGGGAGAAGGGAACGTGTCCCGGGCAGGGATTTGTGACCTGGTGCCACCCTGAGGGCCCTCCTCCCTGCAGGGCTGGGGATGCACCCCCAGCAGCAGCCACGGGGAGGGGTGTGCAGGTGGGAGCACCTGGGATCACCTGGAATTATCCCCAGGGAGGAATTTGCAAGTGGGATCACCTGGGATCACCTGGAATTATCTCCAGGAGCATCCCCAGGGAGCGATGTGCAAGTGGGATCACCTGGAATCACCCCAAGGATCACCCCCAAGGAGGGATGTCCAGGTGGGAGCACCTGGGATCATCCCCAGGAAGGGGTGTGCAGGTGGGATCACCCCCAGGAGCACACCTAAGGAGGGATGTCCAGGTTGGATCACCTGGGATCACCCCCAGGAGCACCTCCAGGTAGGGATGTGCAGGTGGGATCGGGTGGGACCAGGTGAGATCACCTGGGATCACCCCCAGGAGCATCCATAGGGAGGGATGTTAAGGTGGGATCACCCGGAATGACCCACAGGAGCATCCCCAGGTAAGGATGTCCAGGTGGGATCACCCCCAGGAGTGCTCCCAGAGAGGGATGTCCAAGTGGGATCACCCAGGAGCCCCCCCAGGTAGGGATGTCCAGGTGGGATCACCTGGGATCACCCCAGGGGGTGTGCGGGGGCCCCCAGGAGCACCCACAGGGAGGGATGTCCAGGTAGGATCAGGTGGGAACGCCTGGAATTATCCTCAGGAGCACCCCCAGGGAGGGATGTCAGGTGGGATCACCTGGGATCACCCCAAGGATCACCCCCAGGGAGGGATGTGCAGGTGGGATCAAGGTAGGATCACCCCCAGGAGCACCCAGAGAGAGGGATGTGCAGGTGGGATCACCTGGGATCACCTGGAATCACCCCCAGGAGCATCCCCAGGTAGGGATGTGCAGGTGGGATCAGGTGGGATCACCTAGGATCACCCTCAGGGAGTCATACCCAGGTGGGATCACCTGGAATGACCTCCAGGAGCACCTCCAGGGAGGAATGTCCAGGTGGGATCACGTGGGATCACCCCAGGAGCATCCCCAGGTAGGGATGTGCAGGTGGGATCACCCCCAGGAGCGCTCCCAGAGAGGGATGTCCAGGTGGGATCACCTGGAATCACCTGGGATCACCTGGGATCACCCCCAGGTAGGGAGCGGGGTCATCGATCATAGGATACCAGGACGGAACCCCCAGGGATACCCCAGGATCACCCCCAGGTAGGGATGCAGGTGGGATCACGCCCAGGATCACCCCCAGGGAGGGATGTGCAGGTGGGATCAGGTGGGATCACCCCCAGGATCACCCCCAGGTAGGGATGTCCAGGTGGGATCACGCCCAGGATCCCCCAGGGGATGCGCAGGGGGACACCCGGGCAGGGGCACACTCTGGCGGCGGCAGGGGCCAGGCGCCAGCACAAACCATCACCCCGAGGCACAGCAGCAGCAGGAGCCTCGCTGGGGGGGTCACAGGGACCCGAAACAAAGGTTAAAGATGAATAACTCAATTAGCTCCTCTCGCCTCATTTGCATAACGAGACCGAGCGGGGCTATTAATCCCAATGATCCCAATGACATCTCTGCGGTTCAGCTGGGAGCTCTCACCTCCGCTGACCCAGCCTGAGGGGCTGGGACTCAATCCCTCAGCACGGCGAGAGACTGAGGGAAAAAGGAGATTTCCAGCAAATCCTGGAGCTGAGAGCCAGGAAAGGGAAAAAGGAGATTTCCAGCAAAGCCTGGAGCTGAGAGCCAGGAAAGGGAAAAGGGAAATTTCCAGCAAAGCCTGGAGATGAGAGCCAGGAAAGGGAAAAAGGAAATTTCCAGCAAATCCTGGAGATGAGAGCCAGGAAAGGGAAAAAGGGAAATTTCCAGCAAAGCCTGGAGATGAGAGCCAGGAAAGGGAAAAAGGAGATTTCCAGCAAAGCCTGGAGATGAGAGCCAGGAAAGGGAAAAAGGAGATTTCCCTTTCTGAAATTGGAATAAAACCTCACACAGCATCACTTTCTAACACAACACACGTAATATTCATTCGAATATTTGCAAAAAGCCAATCATAAAATACACGTTTTTCACACCCCCCAATGCTGCATAGGGATGGAGGCAATCCCAGCTGGGTTTGGGAAGCTCAGGTGGATTTGGTGACCTCCCCGGGGTGGGGACAATTTGTGACAATTTGTGACAATCTTGGTAACCTTTAGGAATCCCAGCTGGGTTTGGGGAAGCTCAGGTTCCCTCCCTGGAGCTGGGGACAATTGACAATTTGTGACAATCTTGGTAACCTCCAGGAATCCCAGCTGGATTTGGTGCCCTCCCTGGTGTTGGAGACAATTTGTGACAATGTCGGTGACCTTCAGGGATTCCAGCTGGGTTTGGGGAAGTTCAGCTGGATTTGGTGCCCTCCCTGGGGTTGGGGACAATTTGTGACAATGCTGGTGACGTTCAGGGGATCCCAGCTGGGTTTGGGGAAAGCTCAGCTGGATTTGGTGGCATCCCTGGGGTTGGGGACAATTTGTGCCAATCTTGGTGCCCTTCAGGGGATCTCAGCTGGATTTGGGGAAGCTCAGGTTCCCTCCCTGGGGTTGGGGACAATTTGTGACAATGTCGGTGACCTCTCTGGGGTTGGGGACAATTTGGGACAATTTGTGACAATCTTGGTAACCTCCAGGAATCCCAGCTGGATTTGGTGCCCTCCCTGGGGTTTGGGGACAATTTGTGACAATGCTGGTGACCTTCAGGGGATCCCAGCTGGATTTGGGGAAGCTCAGGTTCCCTGCCTGGGGTTGGGGACAATTTGTGCCAATCTTGGTGCCCTCCCTGGGGTTGGGGACAATTTGTGCCAATCCTGGTGACCTTCAGGAAAGCAGCCCGGGCTGCTCTGAGTCACCCCAGCCCCGAGCCTGCAGGAGGCCCTTAATTGGTGTCAGCGCCTCCCAAACACTGCAGAGAGAGCAGGAAAGGCAACCGGCATTAATTAGTCGGTGGCAGTAATTAGCGTCGGCTGAAATAACCACGGGGGTTGATTAGTGCAGAAAAGGGAGAGACTTGGACAGGAAGAACTTGGAGGAAAAACGATTCTGGGATGTGGGAGCTCCCCAGTGCACTCCTGTGCTGCTGGAGTGCGGGGTTGGCCTGAGCCTGGTGGAGAAGAAAATGAGGGGGGAAAAAATGTCCTTTATGTAGGAAAAGAGGTGTCCTTTGTGTGGGAAAAGGTGTCCTTTATATGGGGAAAAAGGGATCCTTTATAGGGGAAAAATGTAATTTATATGGGAAAAAAAGGATCCTTTATATGGGAAAAAGGTGCCCTGTATATAGGAAAAAAGGGATCCTTAATATGGGAAAAAACCATGTCCTTTATATGGGAAAAAAGGGATCCTTTATATGGGAAAAAGGTGCCCTGTATATGGGAAAAAATGGATACTTTATATGGGGAAAAAATGGATCCTTTATATGGGGAAAATGTAATTTATATGGGGAAAAAGGGATCCTTTATATGGGGAAAAACTGATCCTTTATATGGGAAAAAGGTGTCCTTTAGATAGGAAAAAAGAGATCCTTAATATGGGAAAAATGTCATTTATATGGGGAAAAAGGTGTCCTTTATATGGGAAAAAATGTCATTTATATAGGAAAAAAGGGATCCTTTATATGGGGAAAAAGGGATCCTGTATATGGGAAAAAGGTGTCCTTTATATATGAAAAAAACATGTCCTTTATATGGGAAAAAAGGGATCCTTTAAATGGGGAAAAGGGGATTCTTTATATGGAAAAAATGTCATTTATATGGGGAAAAAGGGATCCTTTATATGGGAAAAAGGGGATTCTTTATATGGGAAAAATGTCATTTATATGGGGAAAAAGGGATCCTTTAAATGGGGAAAAAGGGATCCTTTCTATGGAAAAAATGTCATTTATATGGGGAAAAAGGGGTCCTTTATATGGGGAAAAGGTGTCCTTTAGATAGGAAAAAAGGGATCCTTTAAATGGGGAAAAGGGATCCTTTATATGGGAAAAATGTAATTTATATGGGGAAAAAGGGATCCTGTATATGGGAAAAAAGGGAGCCTTTATATGGGAAAAAGGTGTCCTGTATATGGGAAAAAACATGTCCTTTATATAGGAAAAACGGGGATCCTTAATATGGGAAAAATGTCATTTATATGGGGAAAAAAGGGATCCTTTATATGGGAAAAAGGGATCCTTTTTGACACAAAATGGGTATTTTTTTAGATTTAAAAAATGTATCCTTTTAGGGAAAGCAGGGATTTGGGATCACACCCCCCTGCCCAAGACTTTAATTGATCTGAGGCCAATTTTGGAAAGACTTGGTGACGGACACCTCGGAGAAATCATCTGCTCCTCTCCTCCAGGCCCAGGGGGCAGAGCGAATTCATGAAGAAATCCTGATGGGCTGATCCAGCCCACCTGGACCCCCAAAACGGGCACAGGGAACATGCCTGGCACCCTAAACGGGCACAGGGAACATGCCTGGCACCCAAAACGGGCACAGGGAACATCAGGGACATCCTGGGCACAGGGAACATCCCTGGCACCCAAAGGGGCACAAAGAACATCAGGAACCATCCTGGGCACAGGGAACATCCCTGGCACCCAAAGGGGCACAAAGAGCATCCCTGGCACCTAAAACTGGCACAGGGAACATCAGTGGCACCCAAAACAGGCACAGGGAACATCAGTGGCACACAAAAGGGCACAGAGAACATCCCTGGCACCTAAAACTGGCACAGGGAACATCCCTGGCACCCAAAACAGGAACAGAGAACATCCCTGGCACCCAAAATGGGCACAGAGACCATCAGTGGCACCCAAAGGGGGCACAGAGAACATCCCTGGCACCCAAAATGGGCACAGGGAACATCAGGAACCATCCCTGGTACCCAAAAAGGGGACAGAGAACATCCCTGGCACCCAAAGCATCCCTGGCACCTCAAGGGGGCACAGGGAACATCCCTGGCACCTAAAACAGGCATAGGGAACATCCCTGGCACCCAAAGCGTCCCGGCACAGAGGGAACATCCCTGGCACCTAAAACAGGCATAGGGAACATCCCTGGCACCCAAAGCATCCCTGGCACCTAAAGGGGGTACAGGGAACGTTAGTGGCACCCAAGACAGGCACAGAAAACATCCCTGGCACCCAAAGGGGCACAGAGAACATCCCTGGCACCTAAAACGGGCACAGTGAACATCAGTGGCGCTCAAAAGGGGCACAGGGAACATCCCTGGCACCCTAAACAGGCACAGAGAACATCAGGGACCATCCTGGGCACAGGGAACATCCCTGGCACCTAAAGGGGGCACAGGGAACATCCCTGGCACCCAAAATGGGCACAGAGAACATCAGGGACCATCCTGGGCACAGGGAACATCCCTGGCACCCAAAGGGGCACAAAGAGCATCCCTGGCACCCAAAAACTGGGACAGGGAACATCAGTGGCACCCAAAGCATCCCTGGCACCCAAAACAGGCACAGGGAACATCAGGGACCATCACAAGAACCCACAACAGGCACAGGGACCATCCCTGGCACCCAAAAACGGGCACACTCCCAGTGCCCTCAGGACACGCAGGGCATTTCTCTGACCCAGGGCAGGGGTGGCTTTTGTCACCTCTGCCAGAGCAAAACAACAGCACAGCAATGTTTTCCCTGCTCTGACCAAAGAAAACAAAGAACAAAACCAAACCAACCCCAACCCTGCAGCACCAGGAGCTTCCTGTCACTGTCACCAACCCCTGCCCACAGGAATCCTGGAAAATCCCCAGGCACAAGCAGCAAAATTCATTTTTGCCAATGGAATAATTGCTCCAGGCAGAGAATCCAAGCCCAGCACAACCAGTCAGGGTAGAGAGCATTCCCAGTTTGTGCTGGGAGGAGATTTGCCTGCTCCAGCCACAGCCACACCTTGAGGGGGAATTTGATTTCATCCTGGGGATTTTGATTTTATCCTGGGGGAATTTTTATTTTATCCTGGGGGAATTTTTATTTTATCCTGGGGGAATTTTTATTTTATCCTGGGGAATTTTTATTTTATCCTGGGGGAATTTTATTTTATCCTGGGGGAATTTTTATTTCATCTAGGGGAATTTTATTTTCCTTGCACCCTCAGAGGGTTTGTGCCCCAAAAGTGAGATTTTAATTGAGATTTTAATAACCAGTTTGTGCTGGGAGGAGATTTGCCTGCTCCAGCCACAGCCAGACCTCGAGGGGGATTTTCTGGGGAGATTTTTACTTTATCCTGGGGGATTTTTATTCTCCTCACACCCCCTGCACCCTCAGAGGGGTTTGTGCCCCACAAAGTGAGATTTTAATGGTTTGAAATTTTGAAAACCAGTGTGTGCTGGAAGATTTGCCCGTTCCAGCCACAAGCAGACCTTGAGGGGGATTTTTATTTTATCCTGTGGGATTTTTATTTTCCTTGCACCCTCAGAGAGGTTTGTGCCCCAAAAAGTGAGATTTTAATTGAAATTTTAATAACCAGTTTGTGCTGGAGGAGATTTGCCTGCTCCAGCCACAACCAGACCTCGAGGGGGATTTTTATTTTATCCTGGGGGAATTTTATTTTATCCTGGGGTGTTTTTATTTTCCTCATACCCCCTGCACCCTCCGAGGGGTTTGTGCCCCACAAAGTGAGATTTTAATGGTTTGAAATTTTGAAAACCAGTGTGTGCTGGGAGATTTGCCTGTTCCAGCCACAACCAGACCTCGAGGAGGATTTTCTGGGGAGATTTTCACTTTATCCTGGGGGATTTTTTTTTTTATCCTGGGGGAATTTGATTTCATCCTGGGGGAATTTTATTTTCCTGCACCCTCAGAGAGGTTTGTGCCGTATAAAGTGAGATTTTAATGGTTTGAAATTTTGAAAACCAGTGTGTGCTGGGAGATTTGCCTGTTCCAGCCCCAGCCACAACCAGAGGGGGAATTTTATTTTATCCTGGGGGAATTTGATTTCATCCTGGGGATTTTATTTCATCCTGGGGGTTTTTATTTTCCTACACGCCCAGAGGGGTTTGTGCCCCACAAAGTGAGATTTTAATGTGAAATTTTAAAAACCAGCTGGGAATTTGCCTGTTCCAGCCACAACCAGAGGGGGATTTTTATTTTATCCTGGGGGAACTTTATTTCATCCTGGGGGAATTTTATTTTCCTGCATGCCCAGAGAGGTTTGCGCCCCACAGAGCGAGATTATTAAAAGCCAGGCCAGGACCAGCCCCAGCCCTTTTCCCACGTGGATGTTCACAGGATTTTCGCCAGGAAAAGCAGAGAAAGCTTCGATCAGCAGCTGGTTGGTGCCCAGGATTGCCAGGGCAGCTGTGGCAGGATGCAGAGCATCCATCAGCCCCCAAATGAAGAGGCAGCCGTGCTTAATTGCATTAATTTAACACACAGCTTCCTCTGGGTGCCCGGGCAGCGCTGCAGACGTGAGGGAGAGCTCAGCACAGCGGGGCAGCAACGGCTGGTTAAAAATACACAATAAAAATACAACGGGAAAATGCAATGAAAATATTAAAAAGTGCAATAGAAATATGAAAAAGCGCAATAAAAATATAAAAAAGGGCAATAAAAATATAAAAAAGTGCAATAAAAATATAAAAAAGGACAATGAAGATACAGTTTAAAAATATTGAAAATGCAATAAAAATACGAGAAATACAATAAAAATACGTTTTAAAAATACAATTAAAAATAAAATAAAAATGCAATAAAAATGCAATAAAAATGCAATAAAAATACAGTTTAAAAATATTAAAAATGCAATAAAAATACGAGAAATACAATAAAAATACATTTTAAAAATACAATTTAAAAATACAATAAAAATATAAAAAGGTACAATAAAAATACAAAAAATACAATAAAAATACAAATTAAAAATATTAAAAATGCAACAAAAATACGAAAAATACAATAAAAATACATTTTTAAAATACAATTTAAAAATACAATAAAAATACAAAAAATACAATAAAAATACAATAAAAATACAATTTAAAAAATACAATAAAAATACAAAAAATACAATAAATATACAATAAAAATACAATTTTAAAAATACAATAAAAATATTAAAAATACAATAAAAATACAAAAAATACAATAAAAGTACAATTTAAAATATTAAAAATACAATAAAAATACAAAAAATACAATAAAAATACGATTTTAAAAATACAATAAAAATACAATTTTAAAAGTACAATAAAAATATTAAAAAGTACAATAAAAATACAAAAAAATACAATAAAAGTACCATTTAAAAAATACAATAAAAATACAAAAAATACAATAAAAATACAAAAAACCCCAACACTATAAATATATAGTAATAAAGCAATATCTAGTCAAAAATACAACACCAGGCTGAAGAGAGAAAGCGAGCAGAGGATTTTCCCCACCGTGTGCTCACCCCACAATGGAGTTTCACCTTCTAACCCCTCCCAAAGTTCTGCCCAAGATAAAAATAAATAACAAAATAGAAAGCATAGAATAAAATAATCATAAAAAAGCATAAAACAAATCATAAATGTAAAAAAAGAAAAATAAAAAACATCCAATAAAATAATAAAAACATACGATAAATAATAATAAAAGTAAAAAATAACGATAAAGAGCGTCAAATAAATATAAATAAAATTATTAATACATAAAAAAGCATAGAAAGCATGCTTAAGAAAAAGCAGCAAAAGCTCCTGGGTGAGTCAGAGCTGGGGATTCCCACAGAGGCAGCTCCAGAGCCTCTCCCGCTGCTCCTGACACCCTAATGGCAGGTTTGCCTTTCACCGAGGGCGAATTAATTGCGGGTTCTGCTCCCAGCAGCCTCAAAGGCACAAAGGGAGCTCAAACAGGGGCTGGGGGAGCAGCAGAGCCCCGGAGAAACGGGGGTGGTGCAGGAGGGGATCATTCCCTGCTCCTCCTCCTCCTCCTCCCTCCTCCTCGTGGGAAATGCTCCTGAGCCGGGCACAGGCACAGGGCAAAGTGCAGGGAGGAAAGCTGAGCCAGGATGGGGGGAAAACACCGGGAATGTCAGAGGAGGAGGGGGGAAAACACAGGGAATGTCAGAGGAGGGGGGGGAAAAACACAGGGAATGTCAGAGGAGGAGGGGGGAAAAACACGGGGAATGTCAGAGGAGGAGGGGGGAAAAACACGGGGAATGTCAGAGGAGGAGGGGGGAAAAACACGGGGAATGTCAGAGCCAGGAGGGGAAAAAAGACAGGAGGGAAAGCCCAGGGAATGTCAGAGCAGGAGGAGGGAAAAGCCCAGGGAATATCAGAGCAGGAGGGAGAAAAGCCCAGGGAATATCAGCGCATGGAATGGCAGGACAAGGAGGAGGAAAAGCCCATGGAATGACAGGTCCAAGGAAATCAGGGAAGCCAGGAAGAGGAAAAAGTCCATGGAATATCAGGGCCAGGAAGAGGAAAAAGCCCAGGGAATGTCAGAGCCAGGAGGGGAGGAAAGGCCATGGAATGTCAGACCAAAAGGAGGGAAAAACCCATGGAATGTCAGGGCCAGGAAAAGGGAAAAGCCAGGAGGGAAAAGCCCATGGATTATCAGAGCAGGAGGAGGAAAAAGCCCATGGAATACCAGACCAAAAGGAGGGAAAAGGCAGGAGGGGAAAAGCCCAGGGAATGCCAGAGCAAGGAGGGGAGAAAAACCCAGGGAATACCAGAGCCAGGAAGAGGGAAAAACCCATGGAATGTCAGAGCCAGGAGGGAAAACCCCATGGAATATCAGAGCAGGAAGAGAGAAAAGCCCATGGAATGTCAGAGCAGGAAGAGAGAAAAGCCCATGGAATGTCAGAGCAGGAGGAGCGAAAAGCCCATGGAATGTCAGAGCAGGAGGAGTGAAAAGCCCAGGGAACAGCAGCAGCCTTGCCAGCAATTCCTGCTCCAGGGAAGGAGGCTCAGGATGGAGAGGGGAAGGATGATGGAGAGGGAAGGATGATGGAGGGGGAAGGATGATGGAGAGGGGAAGGATGATGGAGAGGGAAGGATGATGGAGGGGGAAGAATGGAGAGGGGAAGGATGATGGAGAGGGGAAGGATGATGGAGAGGGGAAGGATGATGGAGAGGGGAAGGATGATGGAGAGGGGAAGGATGATGGAGAGGGAAGGATGGAGAGGGGGAGGGATGGAGAGGGGAAGGATGGAGGGGGGAAGGATGATGGAGGGGGAAGGATGGAGAGGGGAAGGATGATGGAGGGGGAAGGATGATGAAGGGGGGAAGGATGGAGAGGGGAAGGATGATGGAGGGGGAAGGAGGATGGAGAGGGAAGGATGGAGGGGGCTCTGTGCAGAGCAGCAGCTCGTGGAGGGAAGGATTAGGAATTAAACCAGGATTTCTGTCCCTGCTTTTCCCAGAGGGATTTCTCACCCCACCCCACACACCTGAGCAGGGTGTGGAAGGGAACTGAACCCCCAGCCCAGCTCAGGAGCTCTGCAGCTTCCCAAACAACGCTGCTATCAAATGCCTGATGCATAATGAGAGAGAATCCTAATTAAGAGCAGCTGACAAATTGCACTGCGGCAGTAAATAAGCCTTTACCTCCATTAATAAAACAAAATGCTTGGGTGGAAATTAGGGTAATTAGCATTTTGTGGGGGTTTTTGGCAAATAATTCCAACCTACCCAGCCACCACTGGATTGCAAGCACTAAAGTGCTACCCAGGGGTGGGAAGCAGCCAGGTTTTCGTGGGTAAAGATGGAAAATGAACTTTTTGGAGGTTCTGAGTCCTTCCCAGGATCCCACGGGTGGGTTTGGTGGTCAGGGATTTTCATGGCAGAAATCCCACCTGGGACAGGAGGCAGGGATCAATCCCTCATGGATCTATAACCTTATATTATTATATATTATTATATATTATTATATATTATTATATACTATTATATTATTTTATAATATTATATTATTATATTATATTATATTATATTATATTATATTATATTATATTATATTATATTATATTATATTATATTATATATAAAATCTATAAAATATATAAAATATAATATACTATATTATATTCTATATAAATATATAAATATAAATATATTTTTATATAAATATATTTTTATATAAAAATAAAAATAAAAATAAAAATAAAAATAAAAATAAAAGTAAATATAAATTAATTAAACCCCTGGACAGGTAACTCTGGGTTATTTAGAGATGGAAGGGAAGGAGGTTTCCCAATGGGATGCTTTGCTACATTCCCAAAAAAACCCCCAAAGTTTTTCACCCCCAGAGGTAGATCCCTCCTTCCTCCCAGAGCCTGTGGCAAAGGGCCAGGGCTGCACAAAACCAAACAAACACGAGGGCTTGCTGTTTGTTCTGCCCTGAGCAAAGGAAATCTGAGCAAAGCAGGAACGCAGGAGCACCCAGCTCCTGCAGGGAAAAGCTGCACACTCCAGAGCTCCATAAAGCAGAAAATCCTGCCTGGAAAAGCCTCCACCTGCCCCAGCAATGAGGCTGTGCGGTTAACTGACTGCCTGGGAGCCCCAGCCGAAGAGGAAAAATCACATTGAAGTGGCAATGGGAGCTGGGCAGGTCCCTCAGGAGCGAAATTGCAGCAGGGGAATCTCAGACCCACCAAATCCTGCAGTTCCCCCTGGAATAATGAACCCAGCACAGAGCAGCAGGGCGAGAGAGAGGCAGGAGCAGCTTCCAGGTGCACCCAGGGCTGCCCTGCCTCGTCCCACCGCGTGGAGAATCCCCAAATCCCGGAATTACTGACAGGGAAAAGCCTTCCAAGAGCTCAGAGCGCCAGCCCAGAGCTCTGAGTGCCACCTAGGCATGGGCACTCCAACTCCTCCCAGTGCCTGCCACCTTCTCCTGGGAGAAATTCCTCCTAAAAACGCAGATATTTATCAGGAATCCCTTCCCAGTGCCCCCCAATCCCAAAAAAAATGCTGCTCCCCATGGTTTAATCCAGCTGTGGTTAAACTGAGGGGAAAATTGCAATTTTAAACAATTTGCTGGTCCTTCCTCCTCCTCCATGCACAACTCCCAGCTTTCCCTCCCAGAAATGGATTTAGAAAACAAAATATTCCCCCTGAAGGCACATTCTGAGCCAGGCACGAGGGGATCACCGAGCTCCCAAAGCCTTCCCAAGAGTTCTTTGGCCCAAAATAGCCCAAAATTCACTGTGCAAAACATCCAGTGCCCAGGCACAGTCCCACAGAGCCCCTTCTGAATGTGCACACCCAGCAAAGGGCAGGAGCACCAAGGAAATTCCCTTTGGAGGGGATTCAGCTGCCACCAGGAGCATCCTGACCCTGCTCAGGGGAACCTCAGAGCCAGAATTATCCCCAAACTAAAGAGAAATCAAGCTCAGAGATTGATTTGGGCTGTGCTGGCTCTGAGGGGTGAGCATGGCACCCATGGCACAATCCCCAGCCCACAAAGGGATTCAAAAGGCTCCAGCTGCTTGTTTGAACCCACAGAATGCTCTGGAGGTTTTATTGATTTCCTCTGTGCTCAGGAGCAAAATAAAACCACCAACCTTGCACCCAGCAGACAAGGGAGAAAATCAAAACCTAAAATGCAATGGGAGATGGGATCTCCAGGCTGGAATTGCAGCCCTGTCCATCCTTTGGTTGGAATTGCATCTCCAGGTTGGAATTGCAGCCCTGACCATGCTTTGGTTGGAATTGCATCTCCAGGTTGGAATTGCAGCCCTGACCATGCTTTGGTTGGAATTGCATCTCCAGGTTGGAATTGCAGCCCTGACCATGCTTTGGTTGGAATTGCATCTCCAGGTTGGAATTGCAGCCCTGTCCATCCTTTGGTTGGAATTGCATCTCCAGGTTGGAATTGCAGCCCTGACCATGCTTTGGTTGGAATTGCATCTCCAGGTTGGAATTGCAGCCCTGTCCATCCTTTGGTTGGAATTGCATCTCCAGGTTGGAATTGCAGCCCTGTCCATCCTTTGGTTGGAATTGCATCTCCAGGTTGGAATTGCAGCCCTGACCATCCTTCACCCCTCCAAATATTGGCAGGCTCCTGTTGGAGCTGAGGGATGGCCCAGCAGCCCTTCCCTTGAACAATCAGGGATTAATTAACTAATTAATTGATTAATGCTGCAGCTCTGCCCTGCTCTCTGCTCCGCAGGGACCCCCCAGCACCCCTGGAGCAGGGATGGGGCTCCTCCCTGGGCTCACAGATGTTCCTGAAGCCTGGAGGGGGAGCAATGAGGCTGATTAAGGCTCATTATTCTATTTACTAATGATGGCAGCAGCGGGAAGAGCAGGAGCTGAGGCAGGGCTGGGGCAGCTCGGGGAGGGTTTGCAGCTCCCACCTGGATCCTGCCCCGTCCCTGCTCCTGTCCCAGCCCCAGCAGGGAATTCCTGCCTGCCCTGGGGCTGTGATCACCAAAATCCAGGGAGCTCTGGGAGCTTCACAGGCTGCTCTGCACCCAAACCCAGCCTTGGGGGTTTGGGAACACCCTTGGGAACACCTGAGCTCCTGCCCAGTCCCAGTAGGGAATTCCTGCCGGCCCAGGGGCTCAGATCCACCAAAATCCAGGGAGTTCTGGGAGCTCTGGGAGCCTCAGGGGCTGCTCTGCACCCAAATCCAGCCCTGGGGGTTTGGGAACACCCTGAGCTCCTGTCCAGTCCAAGCAGGGAATTCCTCTGTGATCACCAAAATCAGAAGCCAAGGAGCTCTGGGAGGCTCAGGGGCTGCTCTGCACCCAAACCCTCAAATCCAGCCTTGGAGGCTTGGGAACACCCTTGGGAACACCCTTGGGAACACCTGAGCTCCTGCCCAGTCCCAGCAGGGAATTCCTCTGTGATCCACCAAAATCAGGAGCTCTGGGAGCCCCAGGGGCTGCTCTGCACCCAAACCCCAACCCCAGCCCTGGGAAGACCCTGAGAATGCCCCAGCACAGCTCCTGTGGGGTCCCAGACAGGAATTAGGGGTGAAATCACCCAGGGTGGAACCAAAGCCCTCTGAGAACACCCAGTGCCACCCCAGCCACGGCCCCGAGCGCCACAGAGCCTCAGACCCCCAGGGATGGGGTTTGCAAGCAAGGCGTGCTTGTTTTTTGTGCTGACAATGAATAAAATCCAACAAAACCGGGAATTATCAGTGGATTTTCCATGATCACCAAGTCCTGACAGCAACCCCACTGCATGTTTCTTTCAGCATTTTTTGATGACATTACTTTTGCCCTTTTGTGGCTTCTTGGGGGGCATTTAATTTCCTACAGTATTCGGTAGGAAAATACAAAATATTTTGTATTTCCTTAATTTCCCTACAATAGTAAATTTAATTAAATTTAATATACAATATATAATATATAATATATAATATATATAATATATAATATAAATATACAATATACAATATATAATATATAATAATATATAAATATATATAATATATATTATTATATATATTATATATAGTTATTATATATGTTGTATTATATTGTTTTATATATTGTATTATTATGGTATTATTATATTATCTATATTAAATATATATTCTATATAAATATATAAAATATATAATATATAATATATAATATATAATATATAATATATAATATATAATATATAATGTATAATATATAATATATAATATATAATATAAAATATATAATATATAATATATATAGAAAATATAGTTTGTAATTTCATATTTAATTTAATTAAATTTAATGTTGTAGGGACAAAATAATAGTACAATAATGGACTTTTTTGGGTGTTTGAACCCAAAGAATTCCCATCCTGAAGGTGCAACCTCTGCTCTCTTCCCAAAACATCCCCAAATTTCCCATCCCCAATTCTCAATATTTTGGGCCAGCTCCTGGTGCTGCCAATTTTCACCAGGACGTGAAAATCCAGCAGAAAAGCAGCCAGGGAGTGCCTGAAACTCAGAGCCAGGGCTGGGGAATCCTCTGGATTGCCCAGGACGTGCAAGCAGCACCTCCCAAACCCAATAAAACCCAATAAAACCCCAAACTCCGAGCAAAACCCACCCCAGGCAGCGGAGCTGCATGACAGCTCTGAAGGATGGGAATAATAACACTTAATTCCAGCATTTCTTCTGCCTTTCAGCAGACCCAAAATAGCTGCTGAGCCACCAGGGACCTGCTGCAGTGAATTTTTAAGTAAACTTTCCCTCAGAGAGGTTTTGGGTCTTGGCAGGGAAGATGCTGAGCCCCAAACCCTTTTTAGGAAAGGCACCACAGGCTCGCCCAGCACCATCAGCACCCAAAAAGCCCCATTTAAAGAAACAAAAACCTGGTTAAATGGAGGCTCCACGCCAGGAAATCTGGGGAAATCAATTTTTTTCCAAACCCCTGGGATCTGTTTGCCCTCCAAGCGCCCCCAGCTCCTCTGGGGAGCTTTGCCAACCCCACCAGCATCTCCTCCTCAGCTGGAGGATGAACAAACACCCGGGGGAAAGGCAGAGACAAGGATGGGATAGATGAAATCTGCCTTTTGTGAGGAATGCAATGACTCCAGCTGCTCAGGAGCTTAACCCTTCCTGCGCCAGGAGCAAACACCAAACACCGGGGTGGCCCCAGCTCCCGGCTCCAGCAGGGCTGGGGCAGCAGGAAAACCCTCCTGGGCGGACAAGGAGTGGATAAAAGCTTTTAGAGGGGGTTGTTTTCATTTTAAACCTCGCTGTTTTCTCCCCTTTCACCCTTGTGCTTGTGTTCTTGCTGCTGGCTGCTCTCCTCTCCCAGCTCAGGTGTGAGCTCCTGTCCCAGGGGCTGCGTTTGCAGAGCTGCCCGTGCTGCTCAACCCCGGCAGGCAGCCTGGCACTGCTGCTAAAAATACAAATAAACCCAGAGCTGGTGGATTTCTGCAGCTGCCAGCACGAGAACGGTGCAGCCAGGGCAGAGATTTCCACATTTCCAAGGAGATCCTTCAATTTTCACAGCGGTGCAGAGCTCAGAGGGTCTGAACTGCATCCAGCACAGCAGAGCCAGCCAGGGCTCGGGGAAATCTCAAATGCATAAATCTGGGAGAGGATCCACCCGTGCTCAGCTACCAACAGCTGGTGATCCCTGCAGCTGGAGGAGGGGCAGGAACCCCCAGGCTGGGAATTCCCAGTGACCAGCACTGGGATCAGCTCCCAAACTGGGAATTCAGCACTGGATGAGCTCCCAAACTGGGAATTCAGCACTGGGAAGCTCCCAAACTGGGAATTCCCATTGACCAGAACTGGGATCAGCTCCCAAACTGGGAATTCCCACTGACAGCACTGGGATCAGCTCCCAAACTGGGAATTCAGCTCTGGGATCAGCTCCCAAACTGGGAATTCAGCATTGGGATGAGGCCCCAAACTGGGAATTGCCACTGACCAGCACTGGGATGAGCTCCCAAACTGGGAATTGCCACTGACAGCTCAGGGATGATCCCCCAGCCCCACAATCCCACTGAAAAACACTGGGATGACCCCCAGCCCCACTCACCAGCTCTGGGATGAACTCCCAACTCCACATTCCCCACAAATGAACACTGGGCTGACCCCCAGCCCCACAACCCCACAAATGAACACTGGGCTGACCCCCAGCCCACCCCACTCACCAGCTCTGGCAGCAGCAGGTCGGCCCCATACACGAACGCTGCCCCCAGGGCAAAGCCAGCAGCCACTGGGAAGAAGGAGAAGGCCCCGAAGGTCCCGGATTCCTGGGCCAGCTCGATGGCCGGGGCCAGCAGGGACCAGTAGGAGGCTGCCAGCATCACCTGGGGACAGAAGGGGAGCGGTGAGATCCATGGCGTGGAAGGGAAGGGAATCCCAGAGCAGAAATGGGTGCAGGGTGCAGGGAGGAGCAGGGGCTGTCAGGGAAAGGGGAGCCCAGCTCTGCCCTGCAGCCCCTGAACCCCAGGAAACTCCCTGGGCAGGATGCTCAGAGCCCCAGCATGGCGTGGGCTGGAAAAAACCTTAAAGCTCATCCATGGCAGGGACACCTTCCACTGCCCCAGGGGCTCCCAGCCCTGCCCAGCCCGGCCTTGGGCACTGCCAGGGGCAGCCACAGCTGCTGCGGGCACCTGTGCCAGTGTCCCAACACCCTCACTGGGAATTCCTTCCCAATTTCCAACCCAAACCTCCTGCCAGTGTCCCAACACCCTCACTGGGAATTCCTTCCCAATTTCCAACCCAAACCTCCTGCCAGTGTCCCAAGAGCTTCCCAGAGAATTCTTTCCTAACTCCCAAACCTCCTGCCAGTGTTCCAACACCTTTCCAGGGAATTCCTTCCCAATTTCCAACCTACACCTCCTGCCAGTGTCCCAGCGCCTCCCCAATTTCCACCCCAAATCTCCTGCCAGTGTCCCAAGAGCTTCCAGAGAATTCCATCCAAATTTCCACCCCAAATCTCCTGCCAGTGTCCCAACACCCTCACTTGGAATTCCTTCCCAATTTCCAACCCAAACCTCCTGCCAGTGTCCCAACACCTTCCCAGGGAATTCCTTCCCAATTTCCAACCCAAACCTCCTGCCAGTGTCCCAAGAGCTTCCAGAGAATTCTTTCCTAACTCCCAAACCTCCTGCCAGTGTCCCAACACCCTCACTGGGAATTCCTTCCCAATTTCCAATCTACACCTCCTGAGTGTCCCAACACCTTCCCAGAGAATTCCTCCGCAATTCCCACCCAAAACCTCCTGCCAGTGTCCCAGCATCTCCCCAGTTTCCAACCCAAATCTCCTGCCAGCGTCCCAAGAGCTTCCAGAGAATTCCTCCTCAATTTCAACCCCTGTCAGTGTCCCAAGAGCTTCCCAGAGAATTCCATCCAAACTCCCACCCCAAATCTCCTGCCAGTGTCCCAACACCCTCACTTGGAATTCCTTCCCAATTTCCAATCTACACCTCCTGAGTGTCCCAAGAGCTTCCCAGAGAATTCCTTCCCAATTCCCACCCCAAACCTCCTGCCAGTGTCCCAGCACTGTCACTGAGAATTCCTTCCCAATTCCCACCCCAAATCTCCTGCCAGTGTGCCAACACCTCCCCAGTTTCCAACCCAAACCTCCTGCAATGTCCCAACACCCTCACTGGGAATTCCTTCCCAATTCCCAACCAACACCTCCTGAGTGTCCCACACCTTCCCAGTGACTTCCTCCCCAGTTCCCACCCCACACCTCCTCTGCTGGAGCCGCTGCCCAGCCCGGGGGCTCCGAGCAGCTCGTGAGCAGGGAGGCAGAGCTGCCTGTGCTGCCTCAGCCCCGGGGCTGGCTGTGTAACTCGGAGCTGCTGTGAGCAGGAGGAACGAGGGCTGGCATGTCAGCCTTGGCAGGGCTGGCAAACCTCCCGTTTCAAATGCCACCTCCTGTGAGAAACAACCACAGAGCGCGGCGCGGCAGCAGGAGAGGCTCTGCAGAGCGACGCTGTCAGCTCAGGTGAGGATCTCGCTTCCAAACAGAGCTCAGCCCCCAGATCCTGCCAGGATCCCGGAGCTCGGGGCTCCTGGGGAGCGCAGACAGAGCTCTGGGGCAGCCCCAGCTGCAGGGAAAGGGATTGGTTCCATGGATTCCATGGATTCCATGGGTTCCATGGGTTCTGGTGGCCCCAGGGGCTGCGAGGCTTTGCCGTGGTCACAGACCCCGGTACCAGGTTCCAGCCCCTGAGCCCAGATTAAGGACACGGAGGGGCAGGCTGGGCTCGCTGATTTAGATCACCCAGAGCAGGACAGAGGTGGGCCAGGGAACCCAGGGCAGGGGCAGAGCTGGGCTCAGCTGATTTAGGATCACCCAGAGCAGGGGCAGAGCTGGGCTCAGCGGATTTAGGATCACCTAGGGCAGGGTCAGAGCTGGGCTCAGCTGATTTAGGATCACCCAGAGCAGGACAGAGCTGGGCAGAGCTGATTTAGGACCAGGACAGGGGCGCTGGGCTCAGCTGACACCAGAGGTGACCAAATTCCTGCCAAAACCCCAAATCCACACAGATCCCAAAGCTCTGCACAGCCCAGCCAGGGACAGACACCCCAAGTGTCCCCAGGCCAGCAATAAAAGAGGAAAATCCCCCTGGATCAACAAACCTGGCACCTCTGGGGCACTGAAGATGCCCCACTCCTTCCCCTCCCTCCAGCCCCACAGAATCAGGGACCTCCTGCTCTGGCCAAGCTGGATTTGGGGCATTTTGGGGCATTTTCACAGCCCTTGTGCTCCAAAGATGCCAAAATGCCATAAATGCAGCAGGACTGGGAAAACATGGAGCAGGCAGGAGGCAGCTCAGGGACCCCAAATCATCACTGGGGGGAGCCCCAAAGCTCAGGGACCCCAAACTATCACTGGGGGAGCCTCAAAGCCTCAGAGACCCCAAATCATCCCTGGGGGGAGCTCCAAAGCTTTAGGGACCCCAAAGCCTCACTGGGGGAGCCCAAAGCCTCACTGGGGGGAACCCCAAAGCTCAGGGACCCCAAATCATCACTGGGAGAGCCCCAAATCCTGCCCTGGGCTCCATCAGTGGGACAAGAGACAAAAACCAAGCAGTGCCTCCAGATCTGTGCCCTCCCTGGGCTGGGGATCCCTCCAAACCCAGCAGGATTTAAACCCAAACCCCTCCCAGGGCTGGCACCTCCTTCCACAGGGATTCAGTGCAGGGATCCCCCAAATTCTGCCCCCCAAACCCAGGGGTGCCCCCGTGGCTGTGGAGCCTCGTTTTAAGTGAAAATTGAGAATAAACAGAGCCAGGGCTGGGCTGAGCCCACCCACCCTGCTGGGCTGCAATTAAATCCCTGATTAAAGATCCTGTGGCTGTGGATCTTCATTTTAAGTTTAAATTCAGGATAAACAGAGCCAGGGTTAGGCTGCAATTAAATTCCTGATTAAATCAGGAGGGCCTGGCCACCCTCCTGTGGGATGCCTGGGATGGGATGGGGACACCAAGGGAGCAGGAAATCCTGGAGAAGGAGGTGGGAAAGGCAGGTGGAAGATGAAGACATTTCCTTGCCAAACTTTTCCCCTTGGCCTCATGAAAGCTCCATTAAGCAGAGCTGAGTGAGCTCCTGGTGCTGTTTTAGGGAATGTTTGATCCCAGGGTGCCTGGGGAGGGCTGAGGATGATTTCCTGCTGCACCTGGGACAGGGAAAAGCCCAAAGTGCAGCCCAGGCAGAGGAAAAGCTGCAAGGGAAGGGGCTGCAGGTGTTTGTTCCTGGTGGCTGAGCCCAGCCCTGCAGCACCACAGAGAAAAAAATAAATTAAAAAAAAAATTAAAAAATCTCATTTAAGGATATCAAGATTTAAGAGAAAAGGCAGAATTTCCCCATCAGATGCCCCAGCAAGCAAAGCTTTGTCTCTATGGAAACACCAAAGCTCAGAGCTCCTGCCTGCAGAACTGGGATGAGCTGGGACTCCAGAGAGAGGGAACTGAGGCAGGGAAAGGCACTCCCAGTACATCCCAGTACATCCCAGTACATCCCAGTACATCCCAGTACATCCCAGTTCAATTTATCCACGTGCCCGGGCTCACCCCTGCGCCCCCAGAGCAGCTGCAGGGAAAAAAAGGGGGGAAAAGAAGGAAAAAAGGGGGAAGGGAAGGGAAGGGAAGGGAAGGGAAGGGAAGGGAAGGGAAGGGAAGGGAAGGGAAGGGAAGGGAAGGGAAGGGAAGGGAAGGGAAGGGAAGGGAAGGGAAGGGAAGGGAAGGGAAGGGAAGGGAAGGGAAGGGAAGGGAAGGGAAGGGAAGGGAAGGGAAAAAGGCGGAAAAGGAAGGGGGAAAGTAGGGGAAAAGGGGGAGGGAAAGAAGGAAAATAAGGGGAGGGAAATGAAGGAAGGAGAAAAGGAGGGGGGGAAGGAAAGGAAGGGAAAAAAGGGAGAGGGAAAGGAAGGGAGGGAAGGAAGAAGGGGGCAGGGAAAGGTTCTTTGTGTTGTTGAACCCTTTCGAGGCAGGGAAAAGGTGGAGACCCAGCTGCTGGCCAAGCAATGGCAACGCTGGCCAGCTGGGAAAACTCAAACTCAGGGGGATCCTGGTGTCCCCAGGGCTGCCTGGTGGCCCCAGTGTCCCCAGTGTCCCCAGGGCTGCCTGGTGTCCCCACTGTCCCCAATGTCCCCAGGGCTGCTTGGCCCCAATGTCCCCAGGGCTGCCTGGCCCCAATGTCCCCAGTGTCCCCAGTGTCCCCAGGGCTGCCTGGTGTCCCCAGTGTCCCCAGTGTCCCCAGTGTCCCCAGGGCTGCCTGGTGTCCCCAATGTCCCCAGAGCTGCCTGGTGTCCCCAATGTCCCCAGTGTCCCCAATGTCCCCAGGGCTGCCTGGCCCCTCCAGGCACAATCCCCCTGCTCTGGGCACTCGCAGAGCCGAGGGCAAAGCCAGTGTTTGCAGTTCAGCTCCCTGAGCCACAGCGGGGCCAGGGGCACCCGGGGGCCTCAGCCAGGCCAGCAGCTCCTCGTCCTGGGGGGATTCCTGCAGGAACGTCAGCCCTGGGATCCCCTACAGCCCCCAGGGGGGACAGTCCTCACCAGCCAGCCCCTGTCACCCACCGGACACAGCCGGGGGACACAGCCGGGGGACACCTGGACACAGGGGGGAAGGGGCACCACCCCAGGGCACACCCAGGTGCCCTGCAGCACCTGCAGGGTGGGGCTGAGCAGCTGAACTCGATAATTAATGAGGGAAACAAAGGGGACTTAATGAGTCTGGGTGGGGCCCCAGCTGCCCCAGCAGCTGGGCACTGCCAGCCCCACATTCCCAAACCCCTGCACAGTTCCCAAACCCCTGCACAGCTCCCAAACCCCTGCACAGCTCCCAAACCCCACAATTCCAGGTTTTCTCCAGGAGGGAGCCCCACACTGCACACACAGCTCCCACGGAGAGCTGCAGCTCTCCCTTCCCTCTCCTCCTGAGGGCTCAAAGCCCAAAGCCAGCCAGGCACAGAGCCCCCAGGAAAGGGGGGATCGAACTGCAGAGAGCCAAGGGGGCCTCGTGCCCATCCTGGTGCCACCTCCACCCTCACCAGGAGCAGCCTGAGCCCTTCCCCGCCCTCAGGGAACCACCCAAGGGATTTTAGCTGGAGTGGAGAACCAAACCAAGCGTGGAGGGGCTGCAGAGAGCACGGGGAGGGGAGGAGGAGGAGGAGGAGGAGGCGGCTGCACTCACCCCTGCAGCAAAGCCCAGGCTCCCATCCAGGATCCGCCTCTGCAAACAAAAGCAAACAAAACCACCCTGAGCTCGTGTGAGGGCACTGCCCACGGCGCTGGGAGGGGCTCCCCGGCCTGCAGAGCGCTCAGGAGGGGGTTTGGGCAGGAACTGCGCCCTGGCATGGCAGGATGGGGTGCCCAGAGCAGCTCGGGTGCCCTGGCATTGCAGCATGGGGTGCCCAGAGCAGCTGGGGTGCCCTGGCATGGCAGCATGGGGTGCCCAGAGCAGCTGGGGTGCCCTGGCATGGCAGGATGGGGTGCCCAGAGCAGCTGGGGTGCCCTGGCATGGCAGCAGGGAGTGCCCAGAGCAGCTGTGGTGCCCTGGCATGGCAGCATGGAGTGCCCAGAGCAGCTGTGTTTCCATGGCACGGGCTCAGGGGGTGCCCAGAGCAGCTGTGGTGCCCCTGGAGCCCTGGCAGTGCCCAAGGCCAGGCTGGGCACGGGGGTTTGGGCACCCTGGGGCTGTCCCTGCCCCTCCCAGGGAAATGCTCCCCCCTCCCCAAGGAAGAAAAGCCAAGTGCTGCTCCAAGGGAGCCTCTCTGAGCAGGCAGCTCCTGAATAAAGCATCACAAGGCTGAGGCATAAATAATGAATCCGTCTGGGCAATCTGGAGCAGCCTGGCCGGGAGGTCTCTAATTTTGGATGCAGGATGACTTAGAGCTCCCCAGTTTGCTCCTTCTGAGCAGGGACTGACCCAAATCCTGCCCTGGAAACCAGAACCACGTTAGAGGCAGGGCGGCTGCAGCTCCCCACACAGAGCCCCAGGGGCACATTCCAGAGTGAGAAATTTGATTTTTGATTTCCTTCCCCTCCTGGTGATGGCAAAGGAGCTGGGCTTTTCCCTCTTCTTGCCCCTCAGAGGTGGGAGCAGGCAGGAAAAGCCAGGCAAGGAGCAGATCCTGAGGGGTGCCAGGGCTGGGGAGGGGTGCCAGGGCTCAGCTGCCCCTGCACTGGGATCCTGGGGCTCAGGGATTGATCCCAAGAGCTCACCTGACCTTGGATTGGGATCCTGTGGGATCTGTGGGATCCTGGGGCTCAGGGGATGATGATTCCAGGGGTTCACAGGCTGATCCCAGGGTCAGGATCTTGTGGGATCTGTGGGATCTCAGGAACTGATTCCAGAGGCTCATCTGCCCTTGGACTGGGATCCTATGGGATCTGTGGGATCCCAGGGGCTCAGGGGCTGCCCCAAGGTCAGGATCCTGTGGGATCTCTGAGATCCCAGGGGCTCAGGGGCTGATTCCAGGGCTCAAGAGATGCCCCAGGGTTGGGATCCCGCGGGATCTGTGGGACCCCAGGCTCACCTGCCCTTGGATTGGAATCCTGTGGGATCTGTGGGATCCCAGGGCTGAGGGGCTGATCCCAAGGTCAGGATCTTGTGGGATTTCTGGGATCCCAGGGGCTCAGGGGCTGATCCCAAGGTCAGGATCCTGTGGGATTTCTGGGATCCCAGGGCTCAGCAGCTGCCCCAGGGTTGGGATCCCGTGGGATCTGTGGGATTCCAGGCTCACCTGGCCTCTGGAGAACACGAACACCAGCGCTGACCCAGCTGCTGTCAGGGCCCAGGTGAGCAGAGTCCCCAGCAGAGCCTGCAGCGCCGGGCCCAGCCCCGGGATCATCGTGGCCTGGGAGAGAGGAGCAGCCTTGGGAAAACAGCCAGAGACCCCCAGAGACCCCAAACGCACCCAGACCCCTGTGCACCACCTTGGGAAAACAGCCAGAGACCCCCAGAGACCCCAAACCCACCCAGACCCCTGTGCACCACCTTGGGAAAACAGCCAGAGACCCCCAGAGACCCCAAACCCACCCAGAGCCCCTGCAGCCCAGGGCTCACAGCCAGCCCAGCCATCCCCCCCTAAACTCCCTCTCCCCCTTAGGCCAGGCTTGGCAAGTTAAGCCGAGTTAAGGCCCCAGCAGATCCCACCTGGAGCAGAACCCCAGCAGGATTTGGGGGTCACACCTCACCCAGACCCCTTTCTGTGCCCCCAGCCCGGTTTTCCTGGTGTGGAAGGTGAAAAACCTCACAGCACCTGCTCCCTGCAGCTTGGGAAAGGGGGAAAGGGCAAAAAACCCCGGGGAAGCAGCAGTGCCACGGAAATCCAGCCAGGCTGGAAATCCAGATTAATGAATTCATGCCACACGCCTGCATGGATACGTTTATGTGTCAATAAACGGAATATACAGGGATTAATAAAATGATATGGGACTATATATGAAATACACAGGGATTGAGAGGTTTATATGTGAATATACACAAAATATACAGGGATTGATGGATTTATGTGTGAATGTACATGAAATAGACGGGCATTGGTAAATTTATATGTGAATATTTATGAAATATACAGGGATTTGTAGGTTTATATGTGAATATTTATGAAATATACAGGGATTTGTAGGTTTATATGTGAATATTTATGAAATACACACACAGCAGCGGCAGCTCCAAAGGTTCTCCCAGCCCCCAGCCTCGTCCCAAGGCTTTTCCCAGCCCCCGCCCGGCTCAGACCCCCCCAGGAAGATCCCCCCTTCCTACAGGGGGTCCTACAGCCCACCCTGGAGCGCCCAAACACCCCCGAATCCCCCCCTCGAACCCAACACCGGCACCCCCGGGCCCTCCAGCCGCGGGGCCGGTCCCGGGACCCCCGAACCCCCAAACCCGGAGCTCCAGCCGCTGCCGGGACCCCCAAACCCGGAGCCCCCGGACCCCCGATCCCCCAACCCCGAGCCCCCCAGGCCAGCCCCAGGACCCCGCACCCCTCAGTCCCGCACATCCTTGAGCCGCTGGCTCATCCCGGGACCCCCGAACCCCCCGAACCCCCCGGCCCCGGAGCCACCGCAGGCCCCGAACGCCCCAAACGCGACGCCCCCGGTGCCCCGGCCGCTACCGGGACCCCCGCAACCCGCACACGCGGGGCTCCGGGGCGGTGCCAGGGCCGGGGCGGTGCCAGAAGCCGCCATTCCCCCCGGATCCCCGCTCCGGTACCTCCCGGTTCCCCCCGGTACCTCCGGCCGGGCCGGGCCGGTCCCGCCGCCGCTTCCGGGTGCGCACACGTGTCCGCGGGCTGGCCCCGCCCCCCGGGGCGCTCAGCCAATAGCAGCGCGGCGGGGGCGGGGCCCGCCCTCGGCTCTGCGGTTGGCGCGGGCGCGGCGGCCTCAAAGCGAGGCGGGCGGGCGGCGCGGGCGGGCGCGGTGAGGCGGCGCTGGCACTGTCGTGTCATTGTCACCGCTTCCCCCGCTGCAAAGAGACCCCCGGACACAGCTCTGCCTTGGCATTGGAGTGCCCTGAGAGCCCCCTCCCCCTTACTGCCACCCCCACAATCAGCCTGGCTAATTAGCAACGTTAATGAGCAGCAATGTTAATGAGCTCGCACAGGGGCGAGCAGAGCTGTCACTGTCCCGTCCCTGTCACTCGGGGGGTGCAGCCAGAGTCAGCTGTCACTCGTGGGTGTCACAGAATCCCGGAATTGTTGAGATTTCTGGTGTCACCGGGTGCCACGCTGTCCCCAGGGTGCCACCTCCGGGGCTGGGCACTGAACCCTCCCTGGGCAGCTCCTCCCGATGCTTCCCAGCCCTGTCCGTGCAGGAATTCCTCCTGATGCCCTGACACCCCCGAAACCATCATCACAGGGGCAGGGGTGGCGCTGTCACCGATTGTCCCCGGTCACAGCGGCCGGTGTCCCCTCCTGTGCCACGTCACATGGAGCAGGGGTGGCAGAAGGACAGAAGGACAGATCTCACGAGCAGCAGGACAGAAGGACACATCTCACGAGCTGTGTGCCACAGCCCCCGCCCAGCCCCAGCTGGGAAAGGTCAGGGCCGTTTGAAAGCTCCCTGATTTAGGATTTCATCAATCTGGCCCCGTAATTGCTGCATCCCTCATTAGCTGGGAGGGACATGGGGACACCCCGGGGATCTGGGGTGACGCTGTGACAGCGTGCTGGCAGGGCTGGGGACAGCTGGGACCCGGCAGGGGACACGGCAGGGCTGGCCCTGGGGACACAGGGACACGGCAGGGCTGGCCCTGGGGACACAGGGACACGCTGCACCAGGCTGGGGGCAGCTGGCAGCGATGGCCCTGCCTGGGGACGTGTGGGTGGCAATGGGGACAGCTGTGGTGGCTCTGTGCAGGAGCATCAGCAAAATCAACCGCCACCCCCGGTCCCCAGAAGTGTCACTTCTGTGTGCGGGGACACTTCAGTGTCACAGCCCTGCCTGTTCCCTCAGTGTCACAGCCCTGTGCCAGTGTCACATTCCTGCCTGTGCCAGTGTCCCAGCCCTGCCTGTCCAGCAGGGAAGGAGCAGGCCCACAGCCCCTCAAATGCACTTGTAACACCCAAAGGGGACAAACCTGCTGCCGTGTCCCATCAGGGTGAGCCAGACCCCACACGGGGCAGCTCCAGGGAGCGCTGGGGAACCCAAATCCTTTGGGATTTTGTGCCATGAGCTGTGTGGGGCAGAGAGGCACGTCCTGCAGGGCTGGCACGGGCACTGCTGGCTGGGGGTGTCCATGGGAATGGCCAGAGTGTCCCCGACGTGTCCCTGCAGTGTCCGTGTCCCTGCAGTGTCCGTGTCCCCGCAGTGTCCCCGCAGTGTCCCCTCCGTGCAGCCTGGGCTCAGGGCCGGGCTCTTGCCCAACCCAAATCCATCAGTGTCAGCCTGGAGCCAGCCGGGATGGCCAGACAGGCCCCGAGGACACGGGGCTGTCCCCAAGGACGGCACAGGCGGGGTCACGGTCCCAGCCCAGGGCACACAGGGACGCTGCCATCCTCCTCCTCTTCCTCCTCCTCCTCCTCCGAGGATCCCCCTGCCGGGCCGGGGGCTGTCACCAGCGGGGACATTGCCAGCTGGAACAGAGCCCGGCTGTCACAGGCAGCCTGGGCAGCCCCGGTTCGGTGCCAGGACCGTCACAGAGCCGGGATCTGCGGCCAAAGGCGGCCAAAGGCTCCTCGGTGTCAGCGCCCCGCGCTCCGGCCGAGCCCCGCCCGGCCCCTCCGAGATGGATGAACCAATTAGGGAGGCAATTAACGGCGGGAGAGGAGGGCAGGGGGGAGGAACCGGCTGTGGGGAGGGCTGGAAGCGGCAGGAGCCGGGATGGGTGGGGAGGGGAGACCCCCGGGATGGGGTACAGAGGGGGGCGTGGGGGGGAGACCCCCGGGGTACAGAGCGGGGTGTGGAGGCTGCTCTGGGTCCTGTGGGATGGACACTGCCCTGGATCCCAGGGTAGGATGCTGCTCCGGATCCCAAGAGGTTCTGGATGCTGCCCTGGATCCTGCAGGGTGTGGGTGCTGCCCTGGGTCTCGGCAGCGGATGCTGCCCTGGATCCTGCAGGGTGTGGATGCTGCCCTGGATCCTGGGGGATGGACACTGCCCTGGATCTGGGGTGTGGATGCTGCCCTGGATTCCTGTGCCTGAATACTGCCCTGGATCTGGGGTGTGGATGCTGCCCTGCATCCTGTGGGATCTGCACGCTGTCCTGGATCCCAAGAGGTTCTGGATGTTGCCCTGGATCCTCGATGGGGATACTGCCCTGGATCTTAGGGTGTGGATCCTGGCCGGGATCCAGGGGTCTGGATGCTGTCCTGCATCCTGTGGGTCCTGCATGCTGCCCTGGATGCCGAGAGGTTCTGGATGCTGCTCTGGATCCTGTGGGATCCGGATGCTGCCCTGCATCCCGGGGTTGGAGGCTGCCCTGCATCCCAAGGGGTTCTGGATGCTGCCCCGGATCCCGAGAGGTTCTGGATGCTCTCCTGGATCCCGGCAGCTCCGGATGCCGCCCCGGGCTCAGGTGACGGCGCCAGCGCCTCTCCGCCGCCATCCATCAGCGCTGCAGACGCTCCCGATTAGATCTGGCAGGCACCAGCCGGCTCCTGCCGCGCCTCGGGGCGCGGGGACGCGGCCCAGACTGTTTGTCTGGATAATGAGCAGAGAGAGGAGCCTCCCCCCGGCCCGGCCATCACTGAAACGCGGCCAGGCCGCCTCCAGGCACGGATCAGCAGAGCCAGAGAAGCCTCCCGGGGCTGCTGGGCTGGAGCTGGGAAGGGAAAAGGCAGGGAAAGGGCAGTGCCAGCCCGAGTGCCGCCCCAGGGACAGAGCAGCATGGTCATCCCTGCCTGCCTGTGCTGGCCTTGTCCCCACGGGGCAGGGGACAGCGGGGTCCCTCTGAGGGCAGGGGGGAGGAGGGGGCTGGGGTGTCACGGAGCTGCTCAGGGCTGGCTCTGCAAAGAGAGACCATCATCATCATCATCATCATCATCATCAAGAAATTAACAGGGATGCTCGGGCTGGCTGCATGTGACAGCAAATCCTTCCCTTCCTGGGGGACAGCAGCTGCACCCCAGGACAGGACAGGACAGGACAGGACAGGAGAGGACAGGACAGCCCATCCCATCCCATCCCATCCCATCCCATCCCATCCCATCCCATCCCATCCCATCCCATCCCATCCCAGCCCATCCCAGCCCAGCCCATCCCATCCCATCCCATCCCATCCCATCCCATCCCATCCCATCCCAGCCCATCCCATCCCATCCCAGCCCATCCCATCCCAGCCCATCCCAGCCCAGCCCATCCCATCCCATCCCATCCCATCCCATCCCATCCCATCCCAGCCCATCCCATCCCATCCCAGCCCATCCCATCCCAGCCCAGCCCAGCCCAGCCCAGCCCAGCCCATCCCATCCCATCCCATCCCATCCCAGCCCATCCCAGCCCAGCCCAGCCCAGCCCAGCTCAGCCCAGCCCAGCCCGGCCCGGCCCCCTCCATTCCTGCCCCCACGCCATCCCGGATCCAGGAGAAAGGCCAGCTCACCCTACCCCTCCGTTGGCATCCCAGCCCAGCTCCTTACAACACTCATTTCCAGGACAGGGGTCGAGAGCTCTGTTTTTCCATAGGGACTCTTGTGGAGCAGCTGGGAGGGGATAGCAGAAAGCTTGGAAAGGTTTTCAAAGCCTCTCTGTGGTCACGTAACCCCTGTGCCCCTCTCCCAGGAGTTATTTTGGCCGTGTGGGAAGGGGCTGAGTGTTCCTCCTCTCTCCAGCCCTGCCAGTAAATCGCTTTTCAGCTCTGGGGATGCTTCCCAAGCAAAAGGACAAAGAGGAGTTTATCTGCCAGCACCAAACCAGCTGCTGGTACAGCGTTCCTCCAAAGCAGGACCACCCAGGGACGCAGAGCACGCTCTGCACCGGGCTTTAATTCAGCCCCAAAACCGGGCAGGATGAAAACAAATCCCTTCAAAAGGCTCAGGGATGGCTTCCTGACTCAGGCAGCTGCTGCTGCCCTCCTCCTGCATGGAGATCAGCTCCGAGCCGCTCCTCAATACCCACCGGGCCATCATTTCATTAATTTTATGGGGTTTTTAATGAAGATCAGATCTGGGTTCAGCCAGGCTGAACTGGCTGGGTTCCCGCGGCTCCCTGGGCCCAGCTTCCCAACGAGGGGGAAGAGAAAGAGAGGCAGGGAGGGGCTGGAGCCCAGGCGCTCCGCAGGCATCAGGAGCACCCTGGCATCCCTGTGCTCCCCCTGCTTCACCCCTCTGGGCTCCCTGCAGCTGGGAGAGGCCCCTGCCAGCCGGGCCAGGGTGCTCTCGGTGCTTGGTGACCAGGGAGGGACAGTGGCAGTGTCACCTGCTGGCAGTGTCACCTGCTCCGGGCAGAGATTCCGAGAAGCAGCGCTGGGAATGCCCCCAGGCAGCGCTGCCGAGGGAAAGACATCGCTGCTGGGCACGGGAACCAGCCAGGAGAGGATAAAACAGCTCCGGGAAGGTCACGGGGCACCAAACCCCTGTGCTGGGCACGGGAACCAGCCAGGAGAGGGTAAAACAGCTCCGGGATGGTCACAGGGCACCAAACCCCTGTGCTGGGCACGGGAACCAGCCAGGAGAGGGTAAAACAGCTCCGGGATGGTCACAGGGCACCAAACCCCTGTGCTGGGCACGGGAACCAGCCAGGAGAGGATAAAACAGCTCCGGGAAGGTCACGGGGCACCAAACCCCTGTGCTGGGCACGGGAACCAGCCAGGAGAGGGTAAAACAGCTCCGGGAAGGTCACGGGGCACCAAACCCCTGTGCTGGGCTCGTTCCTCGGGACACCCCAGAGATCGCCTTCAGCCCCTCCCTCCTCTCCCGCTATTACCGGGACATTAATTCCCACATCCTCTTCAGCACAAGCAGCTTTTTCCTGCCTCCTAAAGATTAATGAGGCTGATAACGACTCTGCCGGTGCTCCAGGACCTGATGGCTTTAGATCCGCCTTGGGAAGGGGATGGCGAAGTGAAAACGAGGAGCTCCCGGCCGCGCTCGGCAGCCTCAGCGCGGGGCTCTTTGTTCACTCTTAATTTCCTGCTCTCTATTGTCTCCTGGACAAGTGATGGGAAGAGGGGCAGGAATAGAGATAATTTAATTGCTCTCGAGATCCCAACCAAACCTCTGTTAGAGGTTATCTCCCCCAAACCTCTCGTTTTTGGTCTTCCTCCTCCAGGGAGAGGCTGTGGCAGGAGCACAAGAGACCCCAAATGTTTCAGCATCACCTTCCAGCCTCGCCCAGATGGGAGGACCAGCAAGGACCTGCCTTGGCTGGGCTGTGGAGGCAAGATGCAAACTGCTGGGGCCAAGGAATTTCCAGCGTTCCAGGGAGAATTCGGGGCTCCCAGAAGCCTTCTGGGTCACCTTCCATTGGGTCACAGCACGCTGTCCTCTCCCTGGGGGCTCTGGAGAAGCTGAGGCCGTGGCTGGAACCAAAATGTAGTGAGACAGTGGGGTGGCAGGGCTGGAGGCAGGGCGGGCATGGCAGGGGAGGGGATGCTGGTGGGGTGGGCACAGCAGGGTGGGCAGGGCAGGGTGGGAAGGACAGGGTGGGCAGTGTGGGGAAGGTGGGCAGTGCAGGGTGGGCAGAGCAGGGTGGGCAGTGTGGGGTGGGCAGTGCAGGGTGGGCAGCATACGGCGGGCAGAGCAGGGTGGGCAGAGCAGGGTGGGCAGTGTGGGGAGGTGGGCAACACAGGGTGGGCAGGGCAGGGTGGGCAGCACACGGTGGGCAGAGCAGAGTGAGCAGCGCAGGGTGGGCAGCGCAGGGTGGGCAGCACACGGCGGGCAGGGCAGGGTGGGCAGAGCAGGGTGGGCAGCACACGGTGGGCAGCACAGTGTGGGGAAGGTGGGCAGCACAGGGTGGGCAGAGCACGGTGGGCAGCGCAGGCTGGGCAGCACAGGGAGGGCAGCACACGGTGGGCAGCACACAGTGGGCAGCACAGGGTGGGGAAGGTGGGCAGCACCGGGTGGGCAGGGCAGGGTGGGCAGCACAGGGAGGGCAGCACACGGCGGGCAGGGCAGGGAGGGCAGGGCAGGGTGGGCAGAGCAGGGTGGGCAGAGCACGGTGGGCAGCACAGTGTGGGGAAGGTGGGCAGCACAGGGTGGGCAGCCCAGGGTGGGCAGGGCAGGGTGGGCAGCACACGGTGGGCAGCACAGGGTGGGGAAGGTGGGCAGCACCGGGTGGGCAGCACCGGGCTCTCCGGGCTGTCCCCGCCCCGGCCCCGCAGAGCCGCCCCGCGCGGGGCGGGGCGCAGCCGGTGCGCTGGTCCAGCGGCGGAGCCGCGCCGGGAGCGGGTGCGCGGAGCCGCGCGGAGCCGTGCGGGGCGGAACCGAGCGGAGCCCAGCGGGGCACCGGCGCTGCCGGCGCCTCCCCGGTGCCCGCCGGGCCGGGCCGGGCGGCGGCGGGAGCAGGTGAGCGGCGGGGCAGCACCGCCCGGTGCCCTCTGCAGCGGAGACACGGGGCCGGGGCTGGGGGCTCCCCGCGGCGAGTTCGTCGCCCACCGGAGCCGCCCGGGCTGGGAGGGAAGGGGCTGCACCCGCCGAAGGGTCGGGAGAGGAGGAGGCTTTCCCTCGGTGCTCCCGGCATCAGTCGCACCCACCGGGGCGCACCGGCTGGGTTTGTGGAGTCCGAAAGGCTCCGGGATCGCCAGAGGCAGGAGGAGCTGTGGCGTGCTCGGGCAGGCTGCTCCGGGAGGGGACACGGCCAGATGGGTTGGGAACCCCCCCTGCAGGGAGCCTCTCTCCCGCTGAGCTTGGCAGCAGGATGGGCAGATCCTCCCCAGGAATCCCTTCATTTCTATTTACTCCCTGATTTCTAGAATCTTCTCCTCTCTCCCCAGAGCCAGAGGGAAGATGACATCGGGGCTCCTCTGAGCCAGCAGCGCCCAGGGTGACCATGGAGTACGAGCTGCCCAACGCCACCGCCTTCTGGTTCTCCCCGGCCTCCCCCTTCGACAACTTCTCCCTGGAGGCGCCCACCAACACCTCCCAGAACGCCACGGGCCAGCACTTCGACCTGACCAGCAACGCCATCCTCACCTTCATCTACTTCGTGGTGTGCATCGTGGGGCTGTGCGGCAACACGCTGGTCATCTACGTCATCCTGCGCTACGCCAAGATGAAAACCATCACCAACATCTACATCCTCAACCTGGCCATCGCCGACGAGCTCTTCATGCTGGGCCTGCCCTTCCTGGCCATGCAGGTGGCCCTGGTGCACTGGCCCTTCGGCAAAGCCCTCTGCAGGATCGTCATGACCGTGGATGGCATCAACCAGTTCACCAGCATCTTCTGCCTGACGGTGATGAGCGTCGACCGCTACCTGGCCGTGGTGCATCCCATCAAATCCGCCAAGTGGAGGCGGCCCAGGACAGCCAAAATGATCAACGTGGCCGTCTGGGGCGTCTCCCTGCTGGTGATCATGCCCATCATGATTTACGCCGGGGTGCAGCACAACCACGGCAGGAGTAGCTGCACCATCATCTGGCCGGGAGAGTCGGGCGCCTGGTACACGGGGTTCATCATCTACGCGTTCATCCTGGGCTTCCTGGTGCCTCTCACCATCATCTGCCTTTGCTACCTGTTCATCATCATCAAAGTCAAGTCCTCGGGCATCAGGGTGGGCTCCTCCAAGAGGAAAAAGTCGGAGAAGAAAGTCACCAGGATGGTGTCCATCGTGGTGGCCGTCTTCATCTTCTGCTGGCTCCCCTTCTACATCTTCAACGTCTCCTCCGTGTCCGTCATGATCGTGCCCACGCCCGTCCTCAAGGGCATGTTCGACTTCGTGGTGGTGCTGAGCTACGCCAACAGCTGTGCCAACCCCATCCTCTACGCCTTCCTGTCCGACAACTTCAAGAAGAGCTTTCAGAACGTGCTGTGCCTGGTGAAGGTCAGCGGCATGGACGAGGCCGACCGCAGCGACAGCAAGCAGGACAAGTCCCGCCTCAACGAGACCACGGAGACGCAGAGGACCCTGCTCAACGGCGACCTGCAGACGAGCATCTGAGGGAGGGACGGCGGGGTTTGTCCTGCCCGGCTGCAGCAGGGGGTGGCACAGGGCAGCAATGCCACCTGCGGGGACGGCTGTGAGCGCCCCGTGGCCCCTCTGCTGGGCTCCTCTCTGCTGGGTTGGCTTTCGACTGCTGGGAAGGATATACGGGTCAGGAGGAGCCGCCTCGCCAGGGAAACAAAGACAACTCGTGGAGACACCAAAGTGCCACCAAAGTGGGCACAGGTACGGCCGCGGTCCCCCGTGCCACCCTCGGGGCCGGCTGGCTTTGGGGCTCTGCACCTGGACACAGCGTGGGACCTGAGGAGGAGCCGAGGCTGCAGGTGTGTGACAGCACGGGGACGCACCTGGTGGGATCTCCCGGCGAGTGTCCCTCCCGAGGCCACCAGGATGTTCGGGATTGCGTTTTCCCCGGTTAATCCTTGCTCTGCCGCGTGTCCTGCCGCAGCCCTCTGCCCGGAGGGGACACGCCAGCCCGGAGGGGACATCCCCACGGGAAGCAGCCGTGCCCCTCTGACGCCGCCCTGCCGTGTCCCCCTGCTGCCCAGCCCTTTCCCTGGTCCTGCCGCAGATTTTCTGCTCGGATGGAGAATTTTCCCCTTTGCCCTCCCCGGTGGCCGCTGCCCCTCCCTCGCTCCCTCCGCCCGCCCCGGCCGGTCCCAGCTGCTCCGGCAGCCGCTGCCGCTGCTCCGGGCACCGAGAGCGCTCCGCTCCTTGCTGGGAAAGCCTTGGAAGTGTTTGGGCGGCGGTGACACCCTGGAGAAGCCTGGCACGGGCACCTGGCACTGCCAGGGGCTCCTGCACCCGGCTCAGACCGCGGTTTGTCCGGCCTCGGCTCCGAGGATCTCCGGGCTGACACCTCCCTGCTCCTTCCAGGCAAGTCACGCCGGAGGCAGGGGGGATGGAGAGCATGGGGACGGGCAGGGGGGGCTGGGGACCCGCTCCCCACCCTTGTCCGAGCCGAAGGGAGTGGGCGGAGCAGGCAACGGGGCTGTCAGCAGCCGGGGATCCCTGCCCTGGATGCTGCCCTGGGAAGGGCAGGGCAGCGCGGATCCCTGCCCTGGATGCTGCACTGTGTGAGGGGCGGCGGGGCTGGCCCCACACCCGCTCCATTTGCCTTGCCAAGACTGTCCCGCAGCGTTCAGCTCTGTCGCTGTCCCTGGCTGCCCTCCCAGCCCCAAACCCGCGGCTCTGGAGCTCTGACCCCTGCCCAAGCCCCTCCTTGTCCAGCGCGGCGGGAGCTGCAGGGAAAGCCCAGGGGAGAGGGAGAAGTGGCCGCTTCCTGCCGGAGCACCGGGAGCAGCACGGGGCTGTGCCCGAGGCCGGATCCGTTCACAGGCCCCTGCTGCACAGCCGAGCCGTGGGAACCGGGGGTTTGTGCGGAGACAACAGCCGGGGCTCGGTCACCCTGCCCTGTGCCGCCCACCCTGGTGCCACCAGCGCCTGCACCCCGCAGTACAGGTGTGGGAGGTGAGGCTGCAGCAGGTGCCACCTGCCTGGGGTGCCACTTGCTCGGCTGGGCCATGCTCCATCCCAAACTTGAGCTCTGGATGAAATTTGCCCATGGCTGTGCCCAGCTCCTGCAGCAGATGCCAGCCTGGGCCACCCCGTCCTGCTGTGCCAGCCCCGAAAAGGGCTCAGTGCCAGGCTACCTGCTCCCGGCTCTGTTGGACGCTGCATTTACTGCAAGACAAAGCAGAGCCATGTGAGCAATTGTTTGCTTTTAACTCTTTCCTGCTCCTCCGAGGAACAGTGCCAGCGTTCAGGTGCCCGTGTGTGGCACCTCCCTGTGCCCTGGCTGGGCACGGCGGTGGGGAGCGCGGCTGACCCCGGGCTCGGGGCACGGCTGCAGGAATTGCAGCAGCAGCAGCAGCTCCGGGGCACGGGCAGAGCTCCGGGAGGGCCGGGAGCGGGGCTGGGCTCGGTGTCACCGCCGCAGCGATGCGTCAGTGCCGCCGCCGTGGGCACTCGGAGGGGGCGGTGTGTGCGGAGGGCGGGCGATGGGGATGGGAGAGTGATGGGGAGGGGGATGTGTGATGGGGAGGGGGCTGTGTGAGTGATGGGGAGGGGGATGTGCGATGGGGAGGGGGATGTGCGATGGGGAAGGGGCTGCGTGATGGGGAACGGGATCTGTGATGGGCAGGGGGCTGTGTGAGTGATGGGGAGGGGGATCTGTGATGGGCAGGGGGCTGTGTGAGTGATGGGGAGGGGGATCTGTGATGGGAAGGGGGCTGTGCAATGGGCAAGGGGATGTGCCATGGGGAGGGGGCTGTGTGAGTGATGAGGAGGGGGATGTGTGGAGCCCCCAGAGCTCACCTGCAGCCAGGCCAAACCCGATTTGCCGGTGTCTGACTCCATCCCAGCTGTGTCCGTGCAAGCCCTGCCACCAAAATCCCGATGGATGAGGGTGGGACACCTGTTCCCAGCAGCTGCACCTCCCTCTGCACTGGTTTGTTGTGATTAACCCCGGGAAAATGCAGAAATCCTGGGAATTCCCTGCCCAGGTCAGCTTTGTCAGTGACACGTTGGGTGCTCAGAGTGGGATCTGAAATGTGTCCCCGCTTTGCTGGGATGGGGATCAGAGGGCTGCAGGTGAGGGATGAGGGGTATGGGGCGCTGCCACCACCATCCCAAAGGCCACCGAGGGAGGGCAGGGGCTCCTGGGGGCTGCCAGGGCTCTCCTTGGCCACCTTTCCACAGCTCACCGAGGAAAAAAAGGGCAGGAAAGCAAAATGTGCTGAGAGGGAGCTGCAGCCACGGCCCAGCAGTGCTGTAAAAGCAGCAAAATAAAACCTTCTGCTGTTCATTGCTGACTAATAAACATCAGCCCCGCCGCTGCTGCTGCTGCTGGTAACGAAGTTTTCCTTCCCAGCCACTTGATTTTAGTGGGAACTTGACCTCAGATTGGATGTGCTCTGCACAGCCTCGCTGGGCTGCCGGGGGTGGGATGAGGAATCTCTGCAGAGCCAAGAGGCTGAGCCTGCGAGAGCCTCACACCCAGACTGGGATCAGTGACAGCTCCTGCCTGGAGAGGCAGGGAGGGCGTTTTCCCAAATCCTGGGTGATGGGAAGCACGGATCCGGGTGTGCCACAAGCTCCCTGAGATGCTGGAGCTGGGTCACTCCTGCACCAGCGTGGCCTCCCCAAAGCCTGGGAGAACCAATTCCCCTTTTCCTCGGTGTGCCACAAGCTCCCTGGGCTGCCTGGAGTAGGGGGCTGGGTCACTCCTGAACCAATTCCCCTTTTCCTCGGTGTGCCACAAGCTCCCTGAGATGCTGGAGCTGGGTCACTCCTGCACCAGCGTGGCCTCCCCAAAGCCTGGGAGAACCAATTCCCCTTTTCCTCGGTGTGCCACAAGCTCCCTGGGCTGCCTGGAGCTGGGTCACTCCTGAAGCTTTCCAGTCCCAGCATGGCCTCCCCAAAGCCTGTGGGAACCAATTCCCCTTTTCCTCCTCACCGCTGCTTCCCCAGAGAGGCTGAGGGGTGGCCCCACAGGTGCCCAGTCCCACGGATCCGCCTGCATGGGGACATCCCTGCTGTCCCCTCCCTCACCCCCGTGTCCCCTCGGGCCCAGCCTGGCTCTGGGCACTGTGCTGTGCTCCAGAGCCAAATCCTGCTCAGGTGGGCAGGAGGGGCTGGGGCTGGACCTGGAGCCTTCCCAGAGCGTCTCTGCAGCTCCTCGTGTTGGCTCCACGCTGCCTTGGACTGAAATCGTCTCCTGCTGAACTGCACTGCTGTGTGTCCAGGGTTTCCCCACCCTGCCACGATGGGAAGAGCTTTGTCTTTGTGGGACACCCCACTGAGAGCTCCAGAACTGCCCAGCTCCCCATCCCAGGCAAGGAGAGCTCCCAGAAACCGATGCAGCCTCAGAACTGACCCCAAACTGCTCAGGGAGAGCCTCCATCCCCTCCCTGCTGCTGCTCCAAGGGGGAATCACCAGCAGAGGACACAGCAGACCCCAGAGCTGCCTCCCTGCGCTGAGTGTGGAACAGACTGCTGCTGCTGCTGCTGCTGCCCAGGGCAGCCCTGCCCTGCCCTGCCCTGCCAGCCTCTGGCACCAGCCTGGCACCTGCCCATCCTGAGGGATTCCAGCTCCCCTCCCTGCTTGCTGCAGGGCCTGAACTGTGAAAAGCCAGGAGAGGAGAGCCAGCCTGGGAGGATCCTCCTCTTATACAAACATTTAATATTTCTAAAAATCGAAACTTAAAATCCCAACACTCCTCCAGCTGTGTATTGACCAGGAGATGCTGAGGGATGCAGAGCCTGGCCACTCCCTCTATCCAACCCTCCATCCATGGATTTTATCCACCCCTCCACGGATTCCATCCCTCTATCCATCCATCCCTCCATCCATGGATTTTATCCATCCCTCCATAGATTCCATCCCTCTATCCATCCATCCCTCCATCCATGGATTTTATCCACCCCTCCACAGATTCCATCCCTCTATCTATCCATCCCTCCATCCATGGATCCCATCCCTCCACGGATTCCATCCCTCTACCCATCCATCCCTCCATCCATGGATTTTATCCATCCCTCCATGCCACCCCACGCCGTGTCTGATTGTAAATACATGTAAATTGTATATTCTGCGTGTGCCCAGGGGGGGTTTTCTGTTCACTCACACAGCCCCACAGGGCACCCTTGGCTCCCTCCCCGTGTGCCAGGGCGCTGGTGGCACCAGGAGGGACAATGCAGGCTGCTGCCACTCTGCCAGGTGATTTCTGCAGGGCAAGGGGGGTGGAGGGAGGTCTGTGTTCCCTGCAGGGCCCCCAGCAGCACCGTCCCTGCCCTGGCAGTGGCTCTGTGGTGACCAGGACCCTGCTCCCAGCCCTGTTCTCCTCCCTGGCAATCATTCCTCAGTGTCCTGACACGGGACTGAGCCTCCCTGCAGCAAAGGTTCCTGACTGCCACGGTCTGTGCCACAGGGAGGCAAATAAAAGATTTTCCTACAGTTTCTGCTTGTTTGCGTGTGTTGGAGCTGCGGGATATGAGCCAGGCTCGGGCACCCCCCTGTGAGAGCATCTCAGAATTGTTCAGGTTGGAAAACCCCTCAGAGATCTCCGAGTCCAACCTTGGCACTGCCCAGGCCACCAACTGTCCCTGTCCCCAGGTGTGACATCCACACAGCTTTAAACCCCTTAATTCAGGGATGGGGACTGTCCCCAAGTGTCACATCCACACAGCTTTAAACCCCTTAATTCAGAGATGGGGACTGTCCCCAAGTGTCACATCCACACAGCTTTAAATCCTTTAATTCAGAGATGGGGACTGTCCCCAAGTGTCACATCCACACAGCTTTAAATCCCTTAATTCAGAGATGGGGACTGTCCCCAGGTGTGACATCCACACAGCTTTAAATCCTTTAATTCAGAGATGGGGACTGTCCCCAGGTGTGACATCCACACAGCTTTAAATAATTTAATTCAGGAATGGGAGTTCCCCCACTGCCCCTGTCCCCAAATGTCACATCCACACAGCTTTAAACCCCTTAACCCAGCAATGGGGACTCCCTCACTGCCCTTTCCATGCAGAAACTCCTCCTGATGTCCATCCTGCCCCTGCCCTGGCACAGTTTGAGGCAGTTTCCCCCTGTCCTGTCCCTGGGAGCAGAGTTTATCAACTCCTATAAACAAAAAGTTCGTCCCTGAGCAGCTGTGCAGCCCCAGCAGCACCAACACCGCCCACACAAATAAACCAAATCACTCCAAAACACCCGGGATTCTTTTCCTTCCCATCTCAATTTGCAGCACAAAGAGGATTTGAATACAACACCCGAGCCCACCTGCTCTGCTTGCAGAGCATCTCCCGTGGAGCTGGACCCTGCCTGGCTCCGGATCTGCCTCTCCCTTGCGGCTGGAAGGGACCTTAAAGCTCCTTTAATCCCTTTCCACCCCATCCTGGGTGGATTTGGGGGGAATATCCCGCTGCTCAGAGCGGTGTTTTTGGAAGGGGAGGATGGGCAAACACCCTGCTGGAACCAAGCAACCCGAAGTGCCCTGAGGGCGAAACATCGCGGGCTGTGTGGAGTGACAGCGGCACCCGCAGGCCGCGGAGCCCGACCCGTTTCCCGGGAAACAGGGAAGGAAAAGAAACCGCAATTAAATCAATAAAAAACAAACAAACTATAAATAAAATAAACAAAGCGGCGTTTGCTCCCCTCTGGCCGCGTCGCTGTGGCAACGCGGCTGTGCCCGGCACAAAGATGGCGGCGCTGCCATGGCAACGGCACGGGGGTGCGGCTGTGCCCGACACAAAGATGGCGGCGCTGCCACGGAAATTACACCGGGGGTGGGACTGTGCCCGGCACAAAGATGGCGGCGCTGCCGTCGGCATCCAGGCCTGGACGTGCCCGGCACAATGACGGTGGTGCTGCCACGGTAACGGCACCGGGGTGCGGCTGTGCCCTGCACAAACATGGCGGCGGCTCTGCCATGGAAATAGCACCGGGGGGGTGGGACTGTGCCCGACACAAAGATGGCGGCGCTACCATGGCAACAGCACCGGGGTGAGCAGTGCCCGGCACAAATATGGCGGTGCTGCCGTGGCCACACTCCCAGGTGCCCGGCACGAAGATGGCGGCGCCGCCCCGCGGTGACGCCCGGAAGCGCCGTACCCTTCCCGTGACCAAGATGGCGGCGGCAGCCCCGGCTGTGCAGGCCGGGCCCGGTGCCGGTGCCGGTGTCGTGGCGGCGATGGCGGCGCGCGGTGCCGAGGCCGAGGCGCTGTTCGAGGCGCACACGGCGGCCGAGCTGCGGGCGGTGGAGCGGCGGCTGCGCGCCGGCATCGAGCAGAAGCGGGAGGAGCTGCGGCAGATGGTGGGCGAGCGCTACCGGGACCTCATCGAGGCGGCCGACACCATCGCCGAGATGCGGCGGAGCGCCGAGCGCCTGCTGGGCGCCGTGAGGGGGCTGCAGCGGGGCGGCACCGCCCGGCCCGGCCCCGCCGGCACGGTGAGGGGCAGCGGGGCGGCCACGGGACCCCTCGGGGCCTCTTTCCCCCTTGGAGCCGCTCTTTTCCCCCCGCTCCATCTCCCTGCCTGGCCCCTTCTCCCACCTTCCTCTCCTCCTCCATCCCTTCTTCTCTCCACTCACCCCCTATTCTTGCCCCTCTTTTATCCCCCTATCCCCCCATTCCTTCTTTCCCCCTTGGACCCACTCTTTTTCCCCCACTCCTACCTGGCCCCTTTCCCACCTTCTCTCCACTCATCCCCTATTCTTGCCCCTCTTTTATCCCCTCTTCTATTCCCCCATCCCCTCTTTCCCCCTTGGACCCGTTCTTTTCCCCCCACTCCTGCCTGGCCCTTTCTCCCGCTCTCACCCCTTTCCCACCTGCTCTTCTCCACCCATCCCATATTTTTGCTCCTTTTTTATCCCCCTGTCTATTCCTCCATCCCCTCTTTTCCCCGTTGGATCCACTCTTTTACCCTCACTCCATATCCTTGCCTGGCCCGTTTTCCTGCTCTCACCCCTTTCCCACCTTCTCCTCCTCTGCCTACCTTCTTCTCTCCACTCATCCCCTATTTTTGCCCCTCTTTTATCCCCCTGCCTATCCCCCCATCCTCTCTTTCCCCCTTTTCCCCCTTGTTCTCTCCACTCATCCCCTATTTTTACCCCTCTTTTATCCCCTCCAGGTTCGCCCGCCGGCTCACCAGAGTTTCTATGGGGCTGCAGCTCAGCTGAAGCTGCTGCTGGAGGTTCCCGAGCAGGTCTGGGGGGCGGTCGACGGGGGCCGGTACCTGCCCGCGGCCCGGCTCCACCTGCTCGGGGCTCACCTGCGCCGCCAGCTGCAGCTCGACACCCCCCGGGCCCGCTCCAGCGCCGTCCTGGCCCGCTTCCCCATCCTGCTGCGGCAGGTGGCGGCTGCCAGCCACCTCCGGTGAGCCGGGAACGGGCACAGCAAGGGCTGGGTGGGCAGGGGGTGAGCCCCTGGCACAGGTTACCCACAGAAGCTTTGGCTGTCACATCCCTGGAAGTGTCCCAGTGCCCCATCCTGGTGGGATGGTGGATGAGACTTGCCTGGTTTAGGGATTGGGAAGGGCTGGATGAAGTGGGGGGGTGCTGCTGGGTGAAGGGATGAGCTCTGGCACAAGCTACACAAGAGTGGTGTCCCCCTCACACCTGAGTGTCCAGTGCCTCCTGGCAGGTGATGAACGGAGCATGTTAGGGATTGGGAAGGGCTGGGTGGCAGGGGTGAGCCCTGGCACAGGTTACCACAGAAGTTTTGGCTGTCACATCCCTGGGAGTGTCCCAGTGCCCCATCCTGGTGGGATGGTGGATGAGACTTGCCTGGTTTAGGGATTGGGAAGGGCTGGGTGAGGTGGGAGGAGGGAAGCTCTGCACAGGTTACACAGAGGTTTGGCTGTCACATCTGAGTGTCCAGTGCCCCATCCTGGAAGCTGGATGAGAGTTGGAGCAGGCTGGTTTAGGGATTGGGAAGGGCTGGGTGAGGAGGGGATGAGTCTGTGGCACAGGTTCCACAGAGAATTTTTGGCTGTCCCATCCCTGGAAGTGTCCCAGCGCCCCATCCTGGTGGGATGGTGGATGAGACTTGCCTGGTTTAGGGATTGGGAAGGGCTGGGTGAGGAGGGAAGCCTGGGTGAGGTGGGAATGAGCCCCGGGCAGAGCTCCCTTCTCAGGTTACACAGAGAAGTTTTGCTGTCTCATCCCTGGAAGTGTCCCAGTGCCCCATCCTGGAAGCTGGATGGGACTTGCCTGGTTTAGGGATTGGGAAGTGCTGGATGCTGAAGTTCCCTCCCAGCCCAAGCACTCCCTGTCAGTGGGACTTGCTCAGCCCAGGGAAGGCAGGACAGAAATGAGCTGCAGCGAGGTGGGGGGATAATTCTTCACCTGTGCCAGGAGGCTCTGCCTGAGGCAGCTGCACCTGGATCCCACAGGAGAGCCCAGGGCAGGTGCCAGGCTGGGAGCACAGTGCCCCAGGAGTGCCCTGGAAAGCTGGCAGGCAGGGACAGAGGGAGGTGAGGGAATCTCCCATGGCCAGCAGCACATCCTGGGGGCTCCATCGGGTAACGGGACAGGACTGACAGGGAACCCAAGCCATCCCACGAGGCTAGCACATAAACCATGTCCCCAGTCCTGTAATACCCAGATAGCAGTGGGAGGAGTCCCACTTTGGCAGGCAGCACACGGTGTGGCTGGGGCAGTGACTCCCAGCTGGTTCCTGTGGCAGATCCACCATCCTGCAGGAGAGCAAGGCCCTGCTGCGCTGCCCCACGGGCTCGGAGCAGGCGGTGGCAGAAGCCCTGTGTGCCATCATGCTGCTGGAGGACAGCTCCCCACGGCAGGCCCTGGCTGACTTCCTGCTGGCCAGGAAAATGGCCATCCAGCAGCTGCTGAACCAGCCCCACCACGGTCAGTGCCACGGGGCTGCTCCCCGGGCAGCTCGGGGGGAGCCTGCCCCACTGCAGCCAGGGGAGAGTCCCAGAAATGGGAGGATGGGGGATTCCCCTGTATGGGAAGGTGGTGGGTGGGAAGATGGGGGATTGCCTTAAATTGGGAAGATGGGAGGTTCCCATAAATTGGGAAGAGGGGAGACTCCCATAAATTGGGAAGATGGTGAGTGGGAAGATGGGAGGTTCCCATAAATTGGAAGATGGTGAATGGGAAGATGGGAGAGATTCCCATAAAATGGGAAGATGGGAGATTCCCATAAATTGGGAAGATGGTGAATGGGAAGATGGGAGATTCCCATAAATTGGGAAGGTGGTGAATGGGAAGATGGGAGATTCCCATAAATGGGAAGATGGTGAATGGGAAGATGGGAGATTCCCATAAATTGGGAAGGTGGTGAATGGGAAGATGGGTGATTCCCATAAATTGGGAAGGTGGTAAATGGGAAGATGGGAGATTCTCCCATAAATGGGAAGATGGTGAATGGGAAGGTGGGGGATTCCCATAAATTGGGAAGATGGGAGATTCCCATAAATTGGGAAGATGGTGAATGGGAAGATGGGAGATTCCCGTAAATCTCATGGTGGCAGGGACACTGCAAAACAGCACAAAAATCACCGGTTCTCAGGGGCTTAGGCCAAGCCCACCTGTAGTGGGGAAGCAGGTGGGGCACGAGGCTGAGTCCTTTGCCCTCCAGCCCTTCCTGGAAGGGATCACAGTGCCACTGAGCTGTGCTGAGGGGCTGCCCCGGCTCAGAGTCACCTCTCTGCAGGCGCAGGTATCAAAGCCCAGGTGTGTTCCCTGATGGAGCTGCTCACCACCACGCTGTACCAGGCCCACGCTCTGTTCTACACCGTGCCCGAGGGGGTGGCCCCAGAGCCTGCCCTGCCCTGTGGGTTGCTCTTCTCCACCCTGGAGAGCAGCACGGGCCAGAACCCCGCAGGTGAGGCCTGCAGCTGCCCAGGTGTGTGGGCAGGAGGGTGCCCCGTGCTGGGCTGAGCCCTGGCTGTGATTGCAGGGAGAGGAGGGGTGCTGGAGGAGGATCTGAAGCTGAGCAGCTGGTTCAAGTACCTGCCCGAGTCCGTGGTGGAATTCCAGCCGGCCCTGCGGACCCTGGCACACCCCATCAGCCAGGAGTACCTCAGGGAGACCCTGCAGCAGTGGATCAACATGTGAGTGGGACAGGGCAATCCCAGCCTGGCTGCTTCCTCCTCATCCCCTCATCCTCCTCATCCTTCACCCCGACTGAAGCAGCCAGAGGCAGCCCAGCACATCCAGCACCCTGGGCCAGGGCCTCACCCCGCTCACAGGGGTGAAACTTTGCCTCCAGGTGCAGCGATGACATCAGGACAGGGGTCAGGACGCTGCTGGTGTACGTGAAGAGCATGAAGGGGCTGGCAGGGATCCGTGATGCCGTGTGGGAGCTGCTGTCCAGCGAGTCCAGCAGCCACAACTGGGAGGCCGTGTGCCGGCGCCTGCTGGGCAGGCCTGTGTCCTTCTGGGAGGAGCTGCTGCAGGAGCTCTTCCTGGACAGGCTGCAGGTGGGTGCTGTGCCCTGGGGAGCCTTGCTCTGCACCCCCAGGAGTTGTGTCACAATGCACTGAGGATGGGTTTCAGTGGCACACTGAAATCGGCTTTTTCTCCTGGTTCCGTTGCAGACTCTGACCAAAGAAGGCTTCGACTCCATTTCCAGCAGCTCCAAGCAGCTGCTGGCCGCAGCCTTGCAGGAGTTGGAAGTGAAAGGTGGCAGCGGTGCCCTGAGCAAGCAGATCCAGCTGGAGCACAATGTGGCCCTGTTCCTGTGGTCAGAGAGCCCCGGGGACCTGCCCGGGGACGCGGCGTGGGTCAGCGTGGGGCAGCGCGGGCCCTTCGCCAGGAGCGGGCTGGCCATGAAGGCACAGGCGCTCACCCCGTGCGTGCAGAGCTTCTGCTCCACGCTGGACTCCAAGCTGAAGGCCAGGCTGGAGGATGTCCTGTCCTACCTCCCCGGGGACGACTGTGTCCCCAAGGAGCCACCGCACTCCGCCTTCAACCGCTTCGCCGACGCCGGCACCGTGCAGGGGCTGCTCCGTGACCGCTGCGTCTCCTGCATCCAGCACCTCCTGGGCTGCGTGCAGGAGCAGCTCCAGAGTGCCCAGAGCCAGCTGGACGCCCCAGGGGATGCCAGGCTCAACGCCGTGCTCTTCATGGCCAGGCTGTGCCAGGCCCTGCCCGAGCTGTGCCCTCACCTGCAGCGCTGCGTGCTGGGCCGGCTGGGCGGCGCCGAGCCCAGGGAGCCGCGCTCTGCCAAGAAACTGGGCAAGGGCAAGGCCCAGGAAGTGTCCCCCGAGCTGGCCCAGTGGCAGGGGGTGAAGGCAGAGCTCCTGCAGCAGAGCCTGGTGGCTTATCAGCTCTGGAGCTCGGCTGTCACCAAGGTAAGGAGAAGTTTCCCTCCTCAGATGGTTTTTGGGAGGGTTCCCTCGCTGGGGCTGCCCAGAGCTCCCTGTGCTGCTGCCCGGTCACAGGGGTGGCTGCAGGGGCTTGGTGTCCATGAGGGTCACTCTGGGGGCTGCAGCAGGTCACAGGCAAGGTGGCCTTGGCCCTGTTGGAGGTGTCCTGTGATCAGGGCTTTCGTTGTTGTGCTCCAGGGTCTGGTTCAGTGCTTCACCCACACGTTGCTGCTGGACACCGCTGGCTCTGTCCTGGCCACTGCCACCAACTGGGACGAGATTGAAATCCAGGAGGAGACCGAGTCTGGGAGCAGTGTGACATCCAAGATCCGGCTGCCTGTGCAGGTATGAGGGACAGCCTGTGGGAGGAGCCCAGCACTGGCTCCAGAGCCACTTGCTGAGCTGCTGGGGAGGGTGTTTGGTGTCACCAGCAGAGGACAAACACTCTGTGGTGCTCTCTGAGACACTCACCTCGTGAGGACAGAGGTCAGAGGAAGGAAATAGGTCATTGTTGCTGTTTATCTCTATGAGGAAGGTTGGCCCAGGTCCTGTAAAACTGAGCCAGAGGAGGACTTAGGCCTGGTTTAAACACAGAGATCCCAGGAGAGAGGTTCCATGGAAGCTGGATGCATTGAAGGACAGGGCTGCAGCAGTGGGACTGTGCAATCCTGAGGGAACTGAGGCGGGTGGCTTCCCAAGGGTGTGGTGGTGGCACAGGAAGGACCTCAGAGGGACAGAGCAGGTGGCAGGGGGAGGAGGGGCCAGGCTGGAGTGAGCTCTGTGTTTGCACAGCACGGGAGGGGCTGGACAGGGAAATGCAGTGAGCCTTATCCAGTGAATTCTGTTATCTGAGGGGAAAAGCAGCTGGGTGAGAATGCAGGAGGTGAGGGAGGAACAGCCCCAGGGAGTGGGTGGGCAGAGCAGGGTCTGTGCTGGCACAAGATTAACAGCGAGTTCTCACTGCACTCAGTGTCTGGTAAAGTCTTTGGGGGCTTTGGGAGCTGCTGTAACCCAAAATCTGAGGTGTCAGTAACCCAGCCCCTGTGAGGTGCCTGAGCCGAGCTGTGGGGCAGAGCTTTGTGGCTGCTGAGGAATGGGACACTCCCACCAGCCAGCTGAAGGGATGTGGAGGGGAATGGAGTTTACAGAGCAGCTGCAAATGAAGTCTGTTCTCCTGCCCAGCCCTCGTGGCACGTGCAGTGCCTGCTGTTCAGCCTGTGCCAGGAGGTGAACAGGGTTGGTGGGCACACCCTGCCCAAGGTGACCCTGCAGGAGCTGCTCAGGAGCTGCATGGCAGAGGTGCTGAATGCCTATGGAAAGCTGGTGGAGCAGAAGCAGGAGAAGGTACCTGGCTGTGGGATGGGAGGGAGAAGATGGCTGGGAATGCAGGGGCACATCCAGCTCCTGGAACAGAAAAACAGCATTACAGTGCCTGTCCTGATAGCTGGAAAGGAGACACCCTTACACTCACCCTGGCTCCCCCACAGCTGAGGCAGACACCGGATTTCACTCTGGTTGTGCCTTGGGCTTGGTGTTCTCGGATGTTGCTCCTTGGGCAGCCCGCCCTGTGCCAGGGAGGAGCCCCATTCCTGCCTGTCCCATTTGCAGAGGCCAGATAGCTTCCCCCTGACCCAGAGCAGGGCTCTGCAGTTACTCTACGACCTGAGGTACCTCAGCATCATCCTGACAGCCAAGAGTGAGGACACAAAACCCAGCAGGATCAAGCAGGACTCTGGGTATGGCACTCTGGGGTTCACATCCTCCAGCAGGGTTTTGGGGGGCCCTGAACCAGTGCAAGCTCCAAGCTCTGACACTGCACAAACACTGAGCTCATCCTCAAACCAGAGGAGGGCTGGGGTTCTGTGGCCAGGGGCTGATCCCCCTCCTTGTGTCCATGGGATACCCTCAGAGGGTGCCCCTGGACAGAGCAGTTGAGCTTCCAGCCAAGAGTTAAAGCTTGGGGGGTACCACGGGCAGCAGTTCCTGCTGCTGGGGTTGTGTAAGAGCTGGAAAGCCTTGGGGCAGCTGCTGTTGTGCTGACTAATTCCTGTTGGGCTCAGTCACCCCAGACAGGAAATCCCTGGCTGCTTCAGAGCTGGCATCACCGGGATGTCACCCCTGACAGGAGCTCTCTGCTCTGCCTGCAGGATTGAGAAGGTCATCGACTTCCTGGAGGGACACATCGATCCCTTTGACCTGGATGTCTTCACCCCACACCTGAGCAGCAACCTGAACCGCCTGGTGCAGAGAACCTCGGTAGGGAGCAGGGCTGGAGCAGCAGGGACACTGCTCAATGCCTGCAGCAGGGCAGCTGGGCTGCCTTTGAACTGCTTAGTGCCTCAAGATAAGCACTGGCACTTGCCTGCAAAGGGGAAGAGTGTTCAGTGCCAGCTGAAGATAAGAGGAGCTGGCTGAGCCGGCTGCCCGGCCCCGCTGTGGGGCTGCCTGAACTTTATCTGACAGGATTCACTGGAGCCTGTGCAACACTAATTGGGTTAAGTAGTGCTGAAACAGGTCTGGGACTCAG